>NW_020884884.1:15805079-16119341 GCF_003945725.1 Corapipo altera
CTTTCTCTCTACTCCTTTCTCTCTACTCCTTTCTCTCTACTCCTTTCCTTCTCTTGTGGGTAACTTAAAACTGTGTTTTATTAAAGCTGTTGAATGGATTGTTTAGTGAGGGCTAAGGGAAAACTCAAAATTATTGTGGGAAAATGGAATGGTATAAAAAATAGGATGCCTAAAATAACACTGAACCAAAAGCATAACAGCTGAATTGAAAAATCAAAATTTATAAAGGGCAATACTTTTTATGTGCTGTAACAATGGTTTGGATTTTGTTTCTCTGGGAATCTGCTGAGGCTGTTGCAGTACTGCAGAGCAGTGGGATACTGATATGAACCCCAAGAACATCTGAATCTGTCGTTAAGTCTGTCACACTTGGTAAGGGATTGTCGGAAAATAAACTTCAGCTCAGTCAGGCCTAATACAGGAATATAAGCGTTAATCGGCTAGTCAGAGAAGGAAAAGGGCCACTAAAAAAACATATTTGGATGTATTTGGGAGAAGCTGGGTGTGCCACTGCTCCCTGCTGTCCGTGTTGCTGAGCTATAGTATGTGGTTGCTGCAGCAGAAGAAGGCCGGGGGGTCCCAGCACTGTGGGTGACACATCTTTGCGAAGCAGCTCGCTCTCCTTGCTGCCCTCGTTCCCCGGTGGCTCAGGAGCAGAGGGCAGAGCGAAGCCGGCGGAGGCTCCGCTCCGTGAGGCGGGGGCAGAGCGCGGCTTCCCGCGGCCTCGGGAAGGAGCCGCCCCGCTCTCTGCGGGACTCGCCCGCCCTTTCGGTTTCGCTTCCACTGAGCGGGCGGTGCTGCGGGAAACGAAACTTCGTGCGGCGCCGGGCTGGGCTGCACCGCTCTGGCTGTTGGAGCTGCGGGTCTTGGAGCTTCTGCTGCGGCTCGCAGGTAAGCGGCGGGGAGGGCGGGCAGGGGATCCAGCGGGTTCCACGGAGCGGCGCTGGCCCGAGGCGCTCGGCGGGCGGGAGCCAGAGTTCAGCTTTGGACAGTGAGGCTGAACCTGCCCGTCATCGCGGTTTGAAGAGGTATGTTCAAGTGCCGCTAGGCTCCCCTCTCAAGGAAGCGATTCTAATTCTGGAGAAACGTAACTGATTATTCTACCCCCACAGAATCAAGCGAATGTTTCTGTCTTTTCCTGTCAAGAAATCTGCTAGGAAATCTTCTCTAATCACTAAGTTCTCTGCTCTGCTTTCTAAAATTGTTATTCCAAGCAATGACTCTTCAAAAACTGTGGCAGATTAACCATTCGAATTAGATATTCGAATTAATTTTCTATGAACTTTGTTACTGGCACCAGTTTTCTATTTTACATCACAGCAGTGATCTACCAGGAGTAGGGGCTGTCTCTATTCTATGCTTAGAGGCACAGACAAATTTTTGATTGTTACTTTGCAGAATCTGAGATTGCGCCAAAATGGATCTTGAATGTATGGAGAAGATCAACCATTACTGTCAAATAAATAAACTTACACTGCTTTATGACCCTGCTGGGATGACTGGCCCATCTCACGATCCTGAGTAAGTTCACTATGCATGTCAATAACCAGAGGGGCTCTTCCTGTGATGAACAAACTGGACAAAGGTTGCAGTCATAAAAGTTAATTTGCTAAAAGAATATATGCAGCAAGAGAGCTGATTGAAACCATAAATTGAGTGGTAGATGCACGGGGAGGACATGGTGTGATAGAGTTTGGGAAGAAAACTGATTTCAAAGATGATAGCTCTTTTTCGTAAAGCAACAACAATGCACTTGTTACTAGTAACTATATTTCGAGTATGTTATGCATCTGCCATAAAATCTCTCAGGAGGTGGGTTGAGTTGCAGCATGTAGTTCAGTTTATGATCTATGGTAACTTAAGTACTTTGATTTCTCTTTAGTTTTACAAAGCATTGTTGATGCCTAACCATAAAGGTTGAGTGTATATTAATTGATTGTGTACCAATGTGCTTAATGTGTAGTTTGTTTTTGAACATCTGTTCAGAAAAGAGAACAGAAAACGGTCTTTTACCTAAGAAGTTTTGTTTTCCCTTTAAGAGACAATTACAGGTGATGGAACATACTTTATTTTTTTTAACACAGATATAGTGTTTTGCTATTTTTTTTGCTTGCCAAATATCGTAGATACTCAAGATCTATAGTGTTTCCTTGTGTGATTTCTTTTTTTTTTTTTTACTAGTTTGCATGAGGACAAGCCTTATGCTAATAACTGATATGTCTTTTAATGTCTTGCATGTTGTAGACACCCAGCACTGTTTACACAGACTTATTCTTAGACCTGACTATAGTACTAGAATAAATTAAAGAGTATTATCTGTGTCTCAAATGTTAATCAGTTATCTTAATTTTTTTCCCCGTGTGGCTCATGTAACTCAAAAAGTAACCTTTATTGCAGTAACGGCCACAGCTTTGGTCACAGAGCTACGTTTTTGTGCTTCAAAAGTCGCAGCACGTGACTGACAGAATTTATACACATTCTAAATCTGTGCTTTTTCGTATTTTTCCGTGTGCTCTGCTACATTCACAAATACAGTTCAGCCCGTTGTGTGACAGTGGTATCTAGGAAAATCCTAGATAACCTGGCCTATTTCGAGGATACAATGTAAAGTGTCTGGCTTCAGTGATGCCTGGAGTAAACCTCCTTCAGTGCCTTGGTGATGCTCTTTCCCAGTGCTCTGCCTGCTAATGGGACACACTGGCCACTGCTGGTACTGAGCTGGCTCCCTAACTCTTCTGTGCTGTGTTTTATCTCATGCAGTTGTTTGAGACATGGTGCTGAAATAGCTGGTGCTGTAGCTGCTTCAAGTACAATGTCTGACAGGGTCAAGGCCGAACACAGTTTAAAAAGGTTGAGAGAACCCAGGTGGCCCTGTCCTGACTGGCTGCAAGCTTTCTCGAGCTGGGAATGCAGTGTGTGTAAAACTAAGCCAGTCCTGCCTAAACCTAGCAAATCTGGGAATTGCTTATTATCTCAGGGTTCATGGTGAATAATTATGACTGTACATTTGGAACCAACTCATGTAACGTTCATTCAGCTCAGCTAATTAACTCATTGGTCATTGACTGCACATTTCTTCAGGATGCTTAAACAAAAGGGTGAATTTTTGATGCAATATAATAACTGAATGTGTGTAGTATTCAGCATTTAGGTGTGGGTTGACTAACAAACCCTTTCCTAAAGAATGATCTTTCTTTCATATGTTTGTTTGTTCGTTTGTTTGTTTGCTGTTTCCTGTGTGTAGAGTATGTGGCACACTATCATGTGCCTTGTCCTACTATTTGCCTCCTTAAGGTTTCTTGTTAAACCTTGCTTACACAATGAGTGCAAGCACTATTCTACATCTGCATTTCTTTCCATGCAAACATTTCATTAAAGGGAAATGGAGAATGAAATTTGGGAATAATGGAAAAAGTGAATTCCTGAAGTCATTGCACTATTTGACAATTTATCCCACGGAGAAACTTATGGTGTTATACCTGGACTGTTTTGTTGTGTGAATCCATCTTGTTGGCTGTGAGCATCTATATGCTCCACTGCACTCTGAAGCACTGGCTTACCCTGAGGCTCTAACAGTCACTTTAACTTGTTGCAAGTTTGTGCTGCTGCCAAAGGCAGAAATCTGGTTGTTTTATCCTCTGTTGCCTTTTGTGCAAAGGCAGTAGCAGAAACATTAGGGGATTTGCAGCTGCAGGACAGGTTGGATCTGGATAAGGACTGATTTATCTGAATCCAACCATTTCTTATTAGGGCACTGTGGGGGGTTGACCTCAGGCAGCAGTGAAACTCCCAGCCAGCCACTCACTCACTTCCCCCCAGTGGGACAGGGAGGAGAATCAGAAAGATGAGAGGGAGAAAACTTGTGGAGTGAGATAAAGACAGTTTAACAGATGAAGCAAAGCTATATGTGTGACCAAAGCAAAATAAGGAATTTGCTTACTGCTTCCCATCGGCAGGCAGATGTTTAGCTCTTTCCATGTAAGTGGGGCTTCATGCCCAATGGTTACTTGGGAAGTATAACTATAACCTCAAATGTTGCCTCTTCCTCCATCTCCAAGCTTTTATTGCTGAAAGTGATGCCGTGTGGCATGTAATATCCATCTGGTCAGCCGCCTTGGTTGTGTCTTTTCCCAGCTTCTCACATATCCCCCCTACTTACTGGAAGGCCAGAGTGGGGAAAAAAGAAAAAGACCTGGTGCTGTGCAAACACTGTTTAGCAATAGGTAAAACACTGTTATCAACCTTGATTTAGTCCTATATCCACAACATACCACCATTCCAGTTGCTCTGAAGAAAGTTAACTCCATCCCAGCCAGATCCACTATAGTTAGTCCTGAGCTGCATCAGACTCCCATTTTGACCCATGGAATTGCTGTATGGGAAGCAGCATGTGCACAGTTGTGCGATGGAGGGATGGAGCAGGAAGGGATCAGGACCTGAGTGTGGAGGGGTATGACTGGGTGGTGGTTTTTTGTTTGTTTTGTTTGGGTTTTTTTTGTTTTTCTTTCTTTTGTTTGCATTTTTTTTTGCTTGTTTGTTGTTTGTGGCTGTCTTTAAATTCATCTTTTGCAAAGCACCAGACACAGTTTTTGCACTTACTAAGTAGTGTATATTACAGGGTATTAAAAGTGAATGCAATGTCACATCTGGTTTCATGAAATCAAGATTAGCTAATCTTTCCTCTCCGTACAGTTTTGCAGTGCTGAGATGTGTCCTGGTGTTAGGGCCTCGCAACTTTTCTTGTAAAAATACTGACCTCATGCACTCTCTTGCTTTTAAAAATTTAAATAATTTTGCTTTTAAAAAGCAGCTAAGCAGTTAAACATACTGTTAGAACTAATAAAGTACATGCATTTGTGACTGGGGGGGAAACACTTTAATATATTTATACTAAAGAATTATGATAACCAGGAGTTGGATATAATAAAAACACAGAAACAGTTCAATACCTCACAGTATATTATTGTAGATAATAAACCCAAAGTTTAATCTGAGAAGGTTATTAAGTATATATGAGGCAAAATGTAACAATGCTTTAGAAAAGTTTCCTTCATTGCAGGTTCACAATTGTGGTCAAACTAAATGGTGTGGAATATGGTACAGGCACTGGTAAAAGTAAGAAAGAAGCAAAAAGAGTAGCAGCAAAAAAAACGTGGGAAATGATTGAGAAACAGGTGAGTAAATAGCAGGAGTAAGTTTTGGGGTTTTTTTTGGCTAGTAAAGGTTTCAGATGAATGTCTCAAAGTAGACTATCAATAAAATGTCATTTTTTTTTTAATTTGGAAAAGTTTCCAATTACTTAAGTTATCTTTGTTCTGTCTTATTAAGCACTTTTCTACCTTTTACCACTGAATTATTTTTCTTATTATTCTACTACAGGGTTGATATGTAGTATTGTGAGTGTTTCCTCCTCTGTTGTTATAGGAGGATGAGGAAATGTATTTGCCTTTGTTAAGCTGCCTTGGTGTATCCAGAGGGGACAGTGGTCCCTTTTCATCTAGACAACTGTTCAGTAATTCAGTGTCCTCAACACATTTGCAGGGCATTGCCCAGTATGTCTGTTACCACTTCACTAATGAAATTACTTCCTTTCACTTGCTCTGATTCATCCTTATTTCCTTGTCATTACATTCTTTACATTTTAACTGGTTATATACTCTATCCTTGATTAAGTTGAGGTTTGAATTTTGCTCCCCAATGTTCTGCCAAGTGTTTTGTGATAGCCATTCTTTTCTTTTTGACTTTGAATGCTTCTTAGCACTTTTTGAGAGAAATCTTTCCTTACCTGTTTCCGTATGATTTTTATTGTGTCACCGTCATTACTTTAACACAATTGCAGCATGTTTGCTAATATATTAATAATACTGCTTAATCATGAGACAGCTGAAAAGTCCTGCTTTCTCCTCTCCTGCATACACAGGAGCGTTTGCAACCTTTGCTAAATGGCAGCATCAGCAACATCCTGATGCTATCCCTTCTTCGCAGCTCATACCCTGTCTTTTCCTAAAAGAAGTGGGTTGTTAAAGACATAGGTGTAGTACTTGCAAAACTGGATTTACATTTCTTTCAAAAAGTAATATTTTAGGGTTAGGATGTTTGTCCTTGGCCACAAGGGACTCCATAAATGCCAACCTAGGATTTCTTATGAGTATTTTGAAAAACTGAGAAACCTTGCAGCTATATTAGATCTTGGGCATTGTTTATCTTAATGTATTTATTAAGCTTAAGTTTTTAAGTTACCTATTTTGTTTGCAGAGTCCTCCAAGTATGGGTGCTGCAGAATCAGCAACAACTCAAACAATCTCATCACCTGAACCAGACAGAAACTATGTCAGTCTACTGAATATTTTTGCACAAAAGACACGGCTAAAAGTTGATTATCCTGAAAGAACTCGTACTGGAGATGCCCATGCTCCCATGTAAGATGTACTTTGTCTTCCTACTTCCTTCTAAGACTTTGTTGTATTTACCAATGCTATCATTAGTTGTCTTCAGCCATGTTAGATGAATCTTTAGAAATACAAATTCAGAGCTGGTCTGGAGAGAATCCAGTGGAGGGCCATTAGGGTGGTTAAGGGGTTGGAGGATATGCCATAGGAGAAGAGGCTAAGAGGACCGAGTGTGTTTAGCTGGGAGAAGAGATTGCATGATGATAAAATGGTAGTCAGTGCTGAAAATCAACAATTTTCTTGGTTGTAGCTCTGGCAACTTTGTGAACCTCTGGGTGTGTGTCTTGGAGACTTCTAGGAATCAAATGCCAAGGAACCTGTTTGTGTCTCTTTGTGTATGTATTGCAGTCAGTGAGTTGTAGAAATGTTCCAGTTAATGACAGGTGCAAGATGATAAAGAACATCTACATATTTTAAGTCTCTTGATAATATCTGCTGGAAAAGTTGTCCTCTCTCATCCTGCAAAATCAGCCATTTTAAAACCTAAACTGCAGATAATTTGTGACAGAGAGTGTGTATGATATATTGCTTTGAGAAGCTCAGCCTTAAAAAGTGCTAAATAGTCACTCTCTAAAAGTGAGTTATCTAAAAGGCACATCAAATTAATTGTCTACCATTATTACTTAGATTAAATATATATTGGTAATACTGTCCTGAAGATGTATATTTCAGATTTCCATTTTATGATGTCAGTTGACTATAGTGTTTAAAATCATTAAATTAAGACTTGTCATATGGGATATAAGACTTGATTCCCTTTTGTATTTGACAGATTTTCTTGTAGCTGTACAATTAGTGGTCAGGTGTATGGAAGGGGCACTGGACCTACTGTAGCTGCTGCAAAACAAGCTGCTGCAAAACAAGCATTTGAGAAGGTAAATAAGAAAGGCTCTCTAACAGTATGTGCTATATTTACTCTTAAGACAGAAGTTTAAATCTTGTATCTTTAATCTTTGAACAGATATCCTTGTATTTAAAAGCATAGTCCATGGATTCCACTAAAGAGGGAAACCACCTATATTTTGGTGTGTTGTTTGGGCTGCAGGATTCTGTTGGTAGAATTTGTTGTGTTTATCTATTCAATTGCTGGATTAAAAAAAATCTAGCAGTTGATATCTCTCTGTATTTCAGAATATGGTCTCCTATGTTGTCATTCAAGGATCCATACTCCATACGTATTAAAAATGTCTAAATCCCGACTAATGTACCGGTTGTCTTCTGTGTGAAGTGCTGTTGAGCTGTCTGGCTATGAACATAAGTCTTTTACTGCCTTCTATTGGATCACAAATCTATTCTGAAATGTGAGAAAAGCAAAAACAGGAATCAGAATCAACAGGATTTGCCTTCTGTAGTGTTTCAAGGCAGAGTGCAGCGAATCAACTGCTGACATCATCCTCTGGAGAGCAGAGCTGTTGTCTTCATCCTGGCAATTGTTATTTCCACATGTGCAAAAAATTTATCAGAATTCCCATACTGATTCAAACCCACTTCTGAAATGCACAGAATATATGAACTAACTTAAATGAAGTGTAGTTTAACTTGAAGGATGGCAGTGTGGGGGAGGGAAGAAATCGTTTTTAAAGTACTTTTTAAATTATTTGGCAGTTACTGTGAATTTTCAATGCTTCTTTTATTGTTGTTTTTAAGTTAACCATGTAATTAATGGCCTGTTATATTTCTAGGATTCTTTCTTAATATTTCCATGTGTTGCAAGCTCATGGACCTTTGCATTTTCATCAAAGTCTGAAATTTACTACCTCAAGCAGAACTCCTGTACCAATTAGTGTAAATTTGGGGTGGGCTTTGGTATGGTTTTAATTTTTATTAATTCTCAGTGATGTCTTTGTAACGGACAAAACGTAACTGCCAAAAAGTAGCAAAAGTCCAATACTCCCAAATTAAAAACATGGGGTTTGTTTGTTCGCTATCGTTGAAACATAAAGCCTGTGGTTTTGTTTCCCTGATACCATGATGGAAAACCATGAAACAAAAAAAAAAAATAGTTTGTTTACTTTTTGTCAGGTTATGGTCTGTATCAATTGTAGGCGTTGCTTTTAATGTTACTTTTATGCTCTTAGGACATAGGTGGAGGGAGGAAGTGAAAGAACCTCTAATAAGTGTTTGGGATATTTTTTTTGTTTTGTAGTCAACCTCAATTTAGTTTTACAGATTTTGCAGTGTTTCCATGCTGAGGACATCGAATGTCAATTTGTGCTCAATTTTCAGTTCTGCTGATTACATTTATCAAAGCCTGTGTATATCACATAGGCATATGCATATATATGCAACAAACAATGAAAATGTTTGCTTTTCATCTTTTACTCTTGCCCTAGTTTTAAACAGAATCCAGACACTTCTGTAAATGTGTCTGTATAGTATGATCACTGTGACAGGGCCCTGTGTTTCCTTTCTCTGGGTGGAATTTGGGTAGATGCCTTTCTTCTTCAGGGCTTTGAATGTCCAGTGCAGTTAAAAACTTCCACTAAGAACCTTGTAATCTTCCCTCTCTGCTCTCTGAATGGCAAGTTTTGCACTAGGGGTTTGATGATGTGATTTTGTTAGACATTTTTGGCTTTTCTTTTTTTCAGGTGGAAACTGAAAAGTCTAATGGCAATTCAATATTTAGCATACATAGTAATTCCTCTCAAGTGCCAACTCAGTCTGATTCAAAGTAAGTTGTGTTCACTGCTGATGTGATAACAAAATGTATTTACTAATCATCTTAGAGGGTTGTGTGATCTAATTCCAAATAAAATATGTCATAGTTTGTTTTATTGCAGTATAAACCCATTTAATTTGAATTTATATTCCTTCAACTTCAGAGCAAAATTTGTTGTACTCATGCAATTTTGAGTCCATATGGATGAGCTTATAATGATTTTAGAGTTTTCTGATATATTTATATTTTGCCATGAGTAGTTCTTTCAGAATAATTTTTACTATGATGTAAATATATTAATCTACCTCATTCAGTAGCATTATTCCATGCCGTTTTGACACTCATTTTCCTATTGTGACACAATTGTGAACTCAGTATAACTCAATTTCAGTACTTTCCTGTGCTCCATATTTTGCTTTCTTCTCTCCCTTTTTTAGTTTTGTTTGTTTGTTTGTTTGTTTGTTTTGGGGTTTTTTTGTTTGTTTTTTTCTTTTTTCAAATCCTAATTTCCACCGAAGGAAAAACTTGCTTAGCGAGAGAAAATGAACATACATGAAGTTTCATTTGTGATTTGGGAACCTTAGGTCAAGCCTTTTGTGTCCAGTGGTTTGGCTGTAGTGCCACAACCCCTTCTTTTATGTTCTTTGTATGTATCTGATTGCTTTATAGTTGCACAATGTTAGAGGTGGCTGTACTACCTTGAAATAAATATCTGTATTTAACCTATTTAAGACTATAATAGAATGTATAACTTAGGGATATTTAGATGTCATAGAATCATATAATATAGAAATATAGGAGTATATTGCAAAGTGGTGTTACTTTAGTAGGTTTCCAGCAGGAAGTTGGTAGTTTAAATCAGTCATGATTGCTAATACTTTCTTATGTTTCGCTTTTAAAAAACTATGTAAATGTTGTTACTGCTTCTTCTCTTGTGGCAGTTTTATTTATGATGGTGTTACTTTTACCTAAAAATAGTCCACTATTTTTCAATAAAGCAGTATTTCCTTTGAAGACTCAGCTCCAATGTTGGTAGAAAAAATGAAAGACATGGCAGTATGTGAAAAGCTTTCACCTTCTCAGGTATAGTATGAAAATGGTCTTCCTCCTAATTACATTTTAGACCATGAATAGGGCAAGCTTCTTGTCAGAATGTAACATCAGTTTGTTCTTTTATCCTTTAATCACTAGAAAACACGTGCATTTTTTCCTAAAAATATTCAGTACATTTTTACTGTTAACCATTAGTCATTTGCCTCTGTACTGTGGACTCAGTTCATGTACTGTTGAAGAAATGGGCAGTACTCCCAAGAAGGAGGATCAAACTAAGCTCAATTTTTTCTGTGGGAACAATGATAAAGTTGTGCATAGCATATGTGAAAAAGTTAAAGCTGAGATATGGCTTCATTCTTATTACATTTTTTACCTAAGGTATGAACATATTTATAGGCAATTCCTAAATACATTCTCAGAAACATTGTAAGCGAACTGTAGAGAAAATATTCAGGTTATTTCAGTTAGGCTTTTTTCTCTTTTCCATGTAGAGAAATGCACAGAGTTCTGCCCTGAAGTCCAAAAGGTATGTGTTTATTTCTAAGTATGTGTTTATTGCTATCTCCTGTAAACTATATTGCAAATCACTTCAGTGTTTCTGTATCTAGTAAAGAAATGTCGCTATTGGGAGGTACATTTCATTTCTTGTCACATGTTAGAAAAATGACTCATTACAAATAATTTTGCTTTTATCCTTTTTACAGAAAATTGGCAGCTAATTTTCCTAATGTAAGAAAAGAGGAAGAGAACAAAAATATGTCAGATTCAGATGAAAGTTTGCCAGATGTGGACATGAATACCAGAAAAGGGAATGGAAATCCACACACTGTTGATAAAATGTAAGAAGGATTTGTTTTTTTAATAATATTTGTATGGCAATTACAGTATGTAGGGATCTAGATTTGTTCCTTTATTTATGACACAAGGAGGGAAAATACTGCTGTAAAAAGAACATTCAAAGAAAATTGGTGTTTGATTTTCCCCCCCCCCCCCCCCCCGGAAATTTCAAATCTAGCATAGAAACTGGCATGCAATGGTATTTAATGCTCATGGTCAAACATCATTTGTATGAAGATGTGAGAGGGTAATTACCCAACATGCCTGCAAGGGTCAGTTTCCCTTGTTTGTTTAATATTCCAGACTATGGTTTAGACCTGTAGATTTGTCAAGTGATTCCTGTAGAATGATATTTCAGCAGATGTATCTGTCAGGATTATTTTTATATCCTGTAAATTTAATATTAAACATAATTGTGCTGCCTTTTTTTTTTTTTTTTTAAGATTTCTTGATAATTTTAAAAATATAGAGCCTATTGGTGAAGGTGGTTTTGGGAATGTTTTCAAGGCAAGATCAAAGTGCGATAAGACAACCTATGCAATCAAACGAGTTGAATTCACAAAGTACGTACTGTATATTTACTTCCACTTTTTATTTTAGGACAACCTTAATCAATATTTTAATACTTTATTTTCTCTCTTTAACAATCCTAGGAGCATTTAAGCAGTTTTCATTATTAATTGTCTATTCTTTCTGGAAAACCGTTTTCTTTATTTCTAAGTGATGCTGAAAATGGCATACGACTTTGTTAATTTTTGCATGTACTGGGATAATTTCTGCTGGAGCTGTAAAAATGTAGATTGGTTAAGTTCTACTTTCCCTGAACACACTAGTGCTCTGGTTGTTAATACTGAAAATGTGTTTGAAGAAAACTTGCTGGTTAGTAAAACATTGAAAACAGCACTGTTACTTTTGATATGTTACATGGAAAATTTACACATCAGTAATGCATAACAACTACAATTAGGGAAAATAGAGAAAAATCCAAGTAATAAGTTTTGTGGTTTGTAGTTGGAAAATGTTTTATATACTATCCATGTAGTCATTATTCTCACACTGTGTTACTTGTTCTTTATAAATCTCAACAGAGAATGATGATCTTAATTTTTTAAGGTAATTATTTGTAACTAGTATCAAGTGGAATATTTTATCAGCAGCTGAAAAAATTAATTTCTTTTAGGCAATCCATTGAAAAATATTTAAGTTGTTGGAGATACTTGTCCTTAAATTGTGTGATGTGTACATTTCCCTTCAGATTCTTGTGTTCTTTGCAAATATATGTTATTTTAATTGGTATTTCAATCCCGAGAACGATACTAAAAACGTTCAACTGATCCTTCAAGTGACGACTGCTGGTCTGCTTATGGGTTTGAACTTGCTTCACTAGGTTACGTTACAACAACGACTGCAGGGCTAATTTAGTAATAGTTCTTCATGAGTATTTATACTGACTTCTCTCTGTATAGACAAACTTCATAGAGGTAGAAACAAAACATGGTTGTTTGCTATATTGTGTTTGGTGACCTAATGTTATTATGCATTGCAACCATCTGCTTTTTTTGAGTGGAGATTTAATTTCTAATATGGTGAAAACATTTTTGCACTTTGAATAACTGAGCAGATGAAAGAAAACTCACTGAATTTCTCACTATGATTTTGAACTTTGAACCTTTATGAAGGCAAATAATATGCTTTGTTTCTAAATTAATGTAAAACTGTCTGTATACTGCTACCTAACTTACTATTACATTGTAATAGGGAAATGCCTTTTTTTTTTTTTTTTTTATTCCTTCCTCTCCTCCTAATAGGAATGTAAGGCGTGAAGCAGAAGGACTTGCAAGACTTACACATGAAAACATAGTGCGGTATCATTGCAGCTGGAAAGGGTACGACCATATAACTAGTCGAGATGCAAGGTAACAACAAATTAGTAGTTTGAACTCACAAACTTGTTTATCATAGTGAATTTTATGTTGTAAAATGAAAGGTTGATGGTTGGTTACCAGTTATTGTACAAATATAAATGCATACACATGCTTATATACTTACTGCTAGGAAAAAAGGCACAGTACTTTCCAGCAGCAGGTTGTATAAAATTAAGTATATTTATACCTTCTTTTGCTTGATTAATAAGATACATTATATAATGTTATATTTCTCTTCTGTCTTAACATATGGAACTTAGTGAATATATAGAGGAGAGTATAGAATGCAGAACTCAAAATTTGGGGCAAAAATTAACAACAGAAACTAAAAGACTTTGACAGCTGGCTGCCTAATTCCCAATCAGAAGCTTCCTTTTTGTAATAAGTACTGGTCAGCCAATAGCTCTTATAGATTTAATTATTTCTTTTAAGTTAGCATTTTAGCCATGATGCCTGTAACAGTTTTGGTTGTTTAGGACAGAAATACAAAATGAAATGCTCTTTAATTTAGAGGTAGTCTTTCAACACTAAGACTTCTGGGAAGACTGTGGTGAGAGTTTTACTTGTAAGTTAGGCTATTAACTTTACAAAGCTTCTGTGGGAAGCTTTTTTTTACCAGCTGTAAATTCATACCCTTCAGATGTGTTGCCATATTTACCTGGAGCCATAAAATATTAATGCATTCAAAATTATGATTGGCATAATATCTCTCCAGTGTGCTCAGTAAATGAGAAATAAAACGGAGGAAAAAAGTCTCGTGTCAAAACCCAATCATTAATATGTTGGAGCCTCAATGTCATGTATGTATTTTACATTGAACAGTTATTATGTCAAAGACAGAAAAAAATAGTACTCAGAGCTGAGGTCCCAGCCTGGAATTAGTACCCTGACCTCAAGGCTACAGAGTCCCGAGCCACCTAATGTTTGTTCTTTCAGTGCCTCAGGCAGCTATATTCCAGGGTACTTAGACCACACAGTGCACATAGGAAAAAGTGGTGCCTGCTCCTCTTCATATTGTCCTTCCCCTTACCAGCTCCAGCCTATCCCATGGGCTGATAGTGAGAGAACTCTTCTGGAAAGTGTGAGGCTGTCAGGGGGGTGAATATCTTTCATCTAGATCTCCAGCTCTCGGAAGGGTTTCTCTAGCAGTCTGATGTCAGAGATGGTCCCGGCACTACGTTCTTGACAGGACAGTCGGAAAGAATGTGATCATTCTGGGTAGGAGAGGAAGGCTGGCTGATGCTGTGTTTGTTGTGTGGAATAGAGAATATCTGCCAGGGACTTGCAGCAGTTCCTACACGTCAAGATGGGAGCCAAGGACAGTGCTATTTCTTCCTATATAAGACATGCCTCTAGGTATGAGTGACATAGAACTTGGGCACTCTGAAAACTTTCAGTGTGAACTAGGAAGCAAGCAAAACATTAGGAGTATTTTCCAGGGGTAGGTAGGAACTGAGCAGGGATTCTTTGGTTTGCAGTCCTATTTATTTATATCTAATCCATATTGGTCTAGGGTCTTTTTTAAAATTAAAGGACTTGCAGATTTTGTTTTGGGGAACTCCAAAAATAATTATTAACAAAAAGGCTTTTTTAAAGAAGAGGAATCTGAAGATCACTGATGACTTAGCAACAATTGTATCTTGCCAATTTTAATATGGTATGTAATTTTCTTTTGAAGCCTGAATTCAGACAAAACAACTCGCTGTCTTTTCATCCAAATGGAATTCTGTGAAAAAGGGACCTTGGAAAAGTGGATTGGAGAGAATAGAGAAGACCAAAACTATCATGAAATGGCACAAAACAAATTTTTACAAATAATGAAAGGAGTGGAATATATTCATTCTGAAAAGTTAATTCATCGAGACCTCAAGGTAAGTAGGATAGGTAATTAAAAAAAAAACAAACCTGAAAAAAGAAGATACTACTTATTAGAATTTTAAAAAAATGTTAAATTGTTATAGTCTTTGTTCACTCTGTTATGTACCCTAGCAGTGTGCCTCTTCAGATATCGTTAGTGATTAATTCTTTTTCAGCAACTGGCTGAAGCTCAGCCTAAAATCAAAAGGTAAACTGGAGGATCTTGGAATGCAATAGTCCAAAAAATCAGTAGTCCTCAGTTAACAGGCACTTTCAGTGTGTTACTGGGTCACAAGACTGCCTATGGGAAAAAGAAAAGTTGAGTCTAGGAAGTTTGCTCTTGCCATTTTGTAAAGGGACAGGTTTATCTGTGCTGTGCTTGGTAAAAACATACTCTAGTTGCTTTTGTCCATGTATGCGTATAAATATTTGAATGTTACAGTTCTGGATAGAATTTCATTCTCTACATGTGCATCTTCATAAGAAGATTTTATTTCAATATAAAGGACAAAGCCTTCAGGGCTTTAATATGGCATATGCCAGAATCAAAGCTGCAGGATAGGTTCAAGCTGATATTTGTGCCTGATAGGACATAATTTGTGCCTGGTAGGAACAGAGCCTTTAAACAGTGTAGCCAGGTATAGGTACTGTATTAAATATGTGTGGGCATGGTTGGACTTGAACAGAACAACTGCATTGGGCATTCTTCACACAAAGATCTCTTCCTGTATCTCCTAGCCTTACGGTCCACTGGAGCCTCTTTGAGTAAAAGATAGCATGAGGCTATTTGGTTTTGTTTTAAAAACATTCCAAAGTGTAGTTTCTTGATCTTCTTTGGGTAACTTCGTTGAAACATTATACGGTTCTGGTTTTAGTTGTTTATCACTTTGTGTTCTGGTTTAGGCTGGGATGGAGTTAATATTTTTTCAGTAGGTGGTACAGTGCTGTGTTCTGGAATCAGGATGAGAATAATGTTGATAATCTAGCCAGGACAGGTGACCCAAACTGCCCAACAGGATATTCCACACTATAGAATGTCATGCCAAGTATATAAACTGGGGGAGGTGGAAGAGAGGCTGATCTGGGTTTGTGGAAAGGGTCTGGCATCAGTCAACAGGTAGTGAGCAATTGCATCATGCATCACTTTTTTTTCCTTGTTTTATTTTGGCTTTTATTACTATCACTATTATTATTTACTATTATTATTATTATATTTTACTTTTGTTTCCATAATTAAACTGTTCTTAACACAATCTAAAAGCTTTACTTTTGATTCTCTCCCTCATTCCACTGTGGGCATGGGGAGTGAGTGAGCAGCTGCGTGGTGCTTAGTTGCCAGCTGGGTGTAAGCCATGACACTTTGTCAAATTTAAAAAAGGGAAGTTCAATGGAAATGTAAAAATGATACTCCGAGACACCTGTAGTAAGCCTTAACTCTGCAATTGACTTACTACAGATGATCCTGCTGTGCCTAGGAGAAACTCTGATTTGAGTGGAATTCCATTAGTGAGCCTAAATACTTTTCCAAGTGTTTTAAATCCAAGGGCTAGGACTGAAGACTGAAAAGCACTTCTGGATATAAAGTATGCACAATGTATTTGAAGAGCATCAAATGATACTTATGACTGAGCTAGTGGAAAAAAAAGGTGCAGGTACTGCAGAATATACTACTTGAAATTTAGTTTGTGGTTTTGAAACTTAATTTAACTTTTTTGTTTCCCACCCCATCAGTTTCTTAATGCTGTTTTCTGTGAACAATTATCAAATTTTATGGGGAACACTTCTGTGGCTGATTATGCTTGATGATAAACCTTGCTCATATGGTGTTTTTTTTTTTTTTTTTTTTTTTTTTTTAATATTAATATATATAGCCTCCGAATATATTCATATCACATGATGATAAAATAAAAATAGGTGACTTCGGTCTTGTGACTCCTGTGGCATATGAGACTCTGACTAAGAACATAGGAACAAAATCATATATGGCACCAGAACAGGTAATTATCCTGCTATATTAGTGTCTCTGTAATTAGATTTGAACTATAAAGTCAGCACTGGATGTTCTAAATCCTAATCTCAGTATTAAAGCAAGTTGCCTTAAGTTCCCTGGTATGACTGTATATGAGGATAACTGTATTCTGGAGAAAGCTGTCTGCCAGTGTGGTAGTGTTTTTTTCTCTGGGCTAACCTACAGTCTGACACTGCATGCTGTAAGGAATGCTTTTGCAAAACCAGGCTGCCAGGCATACGTACTTAAATTTTAATTTAGGACCTCTGTTAACTGTGGCATTTGAGTCCTTCTATTTGTTTCATTATTTGTCACAGGGCAATATTGGCATGTTTTATCTATATAGGTTTGTAGAAGTAAATTTCTGTGTGTTTAAGGTGATACAATAGTCACTAAATAGGTCTGTGGCAGAAAGTGTTAATGACTTACAAGGATATTGAGTAGGGCCAGTCCTGTAGCATCGGGGTGGAAATTTCTGCTGACTTCAAATTTTGCTTTAGGAAGTGTTGCTGTACAGTTGGATTTGATGCTTTTATTGTTCTGGTTCTTATCTTTCTAGTTCGGGGACAGATATGGAAAGGAAGTAGATATTTATGCACTGGGACTAATTTGGTTTGAAATTCTTTCAGCACTTACTAATCATGAGAAAAATGAGGTATGTAATCTTTAAATTTAAAAAAGAACTCTGATATTGTTTTGCCTTGCTGCTGATCACATGTTGATTGCACACTAGAAGGAATCTGTGTATCTAGAGGAGAGTCTCCATTTACATTTCCCCCCTTAATTCATTTCCATAAGGCCTGTAAGTCCTCACACCTTAGTTGAAATGTCATAACTGAAGAAATATTACAGTTTATTTCTCCTGTGTCCTGTTACCTATACATTAAAGCCTGAGTATACTAAAGACTAATGTCAAGCTAAAAAATATATTAAGTTTCTTATAAATCTTTCTGTTTGATCAGAAACTTGAAGCGGATGTTTTCTAATTTTAGAAAATAAAAATTATGAATGGGTGAGTTTTGTCTCTGCCATGCTTGTCTTCACTGCACAGTGGAGTAAGAACAAGGTTTCCACCAAGGCAAAACACTTGCACTTTTTCAAAATGAAAATGAAAGTGATTTGGAATAAGTAGCTTTAAGCGAAAAAGATGTTACTTCAAAAAGAAACTCAGTGTTACTTAAGCTTTTTTTTTTAAAGGCAACTTTTACACATCTTGAGTTTTTTACTGCTACTTCGTACATTATTATTGTTACAGCTCATATGCACAAACCTAAATGTTTCTAGGACAGTGATGTAGCTGCTGGGTGTCTTGTCTAAAGTAACAGTGGTCAGAACAAGAAGGCTTTGAACACTGTTAGCTGGATCCTTTTACCAGTATGAGAAAATCATACCAGCGTGTCTTTTCAAGCTGGTTCTATTCAGCCACCTTGCAGTACCTCCTAAGATACTTTGTTCCTGCTCACAGCTGACTGCAAATGCATGCACAGTCCCATGGAATTTACAGTTGGAAAGGCATTATTTATCATTTCCCTAAGTATCAAAATCTTGAGCACTGTAGGCAGGTACACGGATGGAAAGTCTAGGATGGTCTTCAGCTGCTCCATTACCTTAGAAAGTAATTTCACTTAATGGAGCATGATGAACTTTCAGCTGGCAAGCCCTGCTGAAAGAACATCATGTTGATGATTATTTTGTGTTGAGTAACTGGTTCAGCTGACCCTACCAGCAGGTAGGGTCACAGGCATAAGGCTACTGCTGAAGAGTAGGGAAAAAGCTTGGAAGTTGGTGGGAGCTGTTGTTTTACTGGATACTGGTTGTAAGGGCTTGGTACATCAGGGGCATAGGATCCATAAGTCTAGCTAATGATTCAGGATGCATAGCTAAGTGTAAGAACAAAACTATCATCTTTAGGCAGACATTACACTAGTTAACAAAAAACGAATTGAGTAGACTGCTCTTTTTACCCAGGAAGCTACATCATGGCAGAATCACAAAATGGGTAAGGTTGGAAGGGACCATTACAGCTCACCTAGTCCAACCTATCTGCTCAAGCAGGGTCTCCTAGAGCATGTTACTCGGGCTTATGTCCATAATATCTCCAGTGAGGGAGACTCCACAACCGCTCTGAGTAATCTGTTTTGGTGCTTGGTCACCTGCACAGTAAAGAAATTCTTTCCTCATGTTCATGTGGAATTTCCTGTGCATCAGTTTCTGCCTGCTGCCTCTTGTCCTATTGCTCAGCACCACCGAGAAGAAACTGGCTCCATTCTCTTGACGCCCTCCCTTTACATACTTATAGACATTGAGGAGATCCCCTCTCAGTCATCTCTTCTGGAGGCTGAACAGGCACCGGTGCCTCTGTCTTTCCTACAGTCCCTTAATTATATTACCTTCCACGGGACCTGCTCTAGAAGCTCCCTATCTCCTTTGTACTGAGGATGTCTGAACTGGACACAGCACTCAAGATATGCCTCACCAGGGCTGAATAGAGGGGAAGGCACCTCCCCTGACCTGCTGGCAATGCTTTTCCTAACGCACTCCAGGATACCATTGGCCTTCTTGGCCCACCAGGGCACACTGCTGGCTCAGGGACAGCCTGTCGTCCACCAGGACCCTGAGGTCCTCTGCAGAGCTGCTTTCCAGCAGGTCAGCACTCAGCCTGTACCAGTGTCTGGGGTTATTCCTCCCAGGCGCAGAACCCTGAATTTGCCTTTATTGAATTTTAGAAGGTTCTTCCCTGCCCATCTCTCCAACATGTCAAGGTCCTTCTGAAGGGCTGCACAGCCCTCGGGGGTATTGGCCACTCCCTCCAGCTTTGTGTCATCAGCGACCTTGCTGAGGAGACATCTGCCCCTCCATCCCACTCACTGACGAACAAGTGAAACGATACCGGACCCAGTATCCACTTTTAGGGGACTAGTCCCTGTAGTCTCCCAGCTAGACCCTCTGCCACTGTGCACTATACTGTGGAATCTGCCGTTTAGCCAGCTCTCAATCCACCTCACCATCCACTCATCCAGCCTGCAATTCCTGCGCTTGCCTCTGAGGATGTTGAGAGAGACAGTGTCATACAGGAAAAAAAAAAAAGTTACCCAAACCCGGTTTCTAAAGCATCTAATTAGAAATCCTCTATATGTTAGCTGCTTTGAACTCCACATAGCATTTTTGGCAGTGACATACTTCAGTTCAGTGTGTAGTACTGAACATGGAAGCACACCTGCTTGGCTTGCAAACAGCAACATCCAAAGTAGGAAATTCAGTTGTCTTGCTTTTTTCTTTTCTTTCAATGTGGTTAGATGACATAAATCCACTACTTTTAAATTAAGGAAAGAAGGATAATGATTCTGAAATAGAGAGAACTGCTGAAACAAACACATCATTGTAGAGTGCAAAGCTTTTAAGCTTAGAAAGGAACAATAGTTGATGAAAAGTCCATAAAACCAAAACAATGTAGAACTAAATGGAAGAAACTTTCAAACTGTATACAGTTACTTACTTTCTTGTAGATTTGTGGTTTCCTAATTACTTCAGTAAACTATATGGGTCATAAGGTAGACATGTAAAATATAATCAAAGAAAGCATACTAAAACTGTTCTCTTTTATGAATTTCAGGTATGGCCTTCTGTTAGAGAAGGTAATTTTCCAGAGAGTTTCACCAACCAATTTCCACCAAAGGTATGGGATTTTAATACATTATTTTGATTACTTTATTTACTAAAAGAAATAAAAATCTATTGACATTTAAATTTTTTTGCAGGCATCCATAATCAAAAAGATGCTTTCAACAGACCCTTTGAAGAGACCCTCTGCAACTCGAATACTTGACCTTGTTAAGTCTGTTGATAAAGAGAAGTCACCTAAAAATTACACTTGTTAAATGCCCTTTTAAAAGGCTTTCAGACTCTGTTTAAATCCAGAGTTTCATGGATTTATTAAAACTGACAACATAACAATAGATGTGAGAAGCAACAGCAACACTTGGGGTATGTCTTTTCCTTGGTGCTTTGCCTTCCTGCCACTGTCGAGTCTGTCAGCTCGAAGGCCACATCACCATTCGTGTCCATTGGCTGCAGACCAGGACTGGATACTTCTGCAAGGAATCACTTGCAATTTTTACCTGAAAATACAGGTTGTGGATGAGCTGAACTGTATTCTACAAATAAGTAAAAGAACCTAGTCCTTTTCTGTTAGAAGATTATGTTGATGGGCTTAAGTGCTAACTGGCCTGTGGCAAATCCCTGGATGTGGTGCTGCATCCATTATTCTTTGAGGTTATCTATTGCTTTCTGTGGAAGAAGTGCTGTCTTCTGGTATGTGACTCAAACCTTTCTGATTTTTCAGTGATACTTTTAATAATTACTGGAATGCTCCCTTTAAAACTAAGACTAGTCTTGGTAGAAAAGATACTAGGAATAGGCATGGGCTATTCACTGAATTTCAGTACTGTAAGGTGAGCTTTCTTATCTGTTTACATCTGTTGATGACCTAGCACCTTCAGTGCTCTAAAATTTAATAAGATATACTTTTAGAGTAGGCATTTATTAAGAATTTAAATGTTAAATGTTCAGCTTCTAGGAAATCTACTTGAGAAAGTTCTAAACTTCTGAAAAACTTGGGTTTCGATGGTTTGGTTTTATTTTTTTGAAAGGAACACTTAAGGTGCTATTAATATAGCAAAATTCTCCAGACTTTCCTCAGTAGTAATCATTTGAAGTCCTATGCTGAGAGAGGACTTTTTACATTCCTTCCTATGCTGCTAGGTTTTAATCCCTATTATAATACTGAGGAATGCCTAACCCTTAATTCAGTGTACTGAATACCTCTGGTGCTTCCACTGTCAGCCCCACAAAAGTTAGCAGCAGTTTTTCTGTTACTCTTCACTTATATACTTCAAAGAGTTCAGAGTTGCCTGAACTCAAAGTATTGTGTGTGCAGTGGTGGGGAGCAGGGCGAAAAGACAGGCATGTTAGTCCTTCCAACTGCTTGCCTTTGAGCTGTATCTTGTCGAACTGTTCATTGCTGTAGAGCCAATGTAACTCTATAAGGGCAAATGAAGAGAGATTTCTAATCAGAAAAATAGGTCAAGTACTGTATGCCTTTCCTGAAATGTTAAATGGGTTCAACGTGGGTGATTGCTTAAAAGGAATAATGTAAATTAATGCTTGCTAATTTTCATAATCTTATGCAAATTATTGCTGTTCTACTGTGAGTACTTGTTGCTAAATAAGAATCTGAATGTACATACTTTTGTAAGGCCTTAAGCAGTTCTGGGTTTTTTTCTCATTATCATGAATCATACATATAGAATCATAGAATGCTTTGGGTTGGAAGGGACCTTAAAGATCATCCAGTTCCAACCCCACTGCCCTGGGCAGGCACACCTTTCACTAGACTAGATTGCCTTGAACACTACCAGGGATGGGGCATCCACAGCTTCTCTGGGCTACTTACTCCAGTGCCTCACCACCCTCACAGTAAAGAATTTCTTCCTAATATCTAATCTAAACCTGCACACTTCCAGTTTGAAGCCATTCCCTTCCTCATCCTACATGACATGCCCTTGTAAAAGTCCCTCTCCAGCTCTCTTGTATGTTCCCCTGGATGGCTGCTGTAAGGTCCTCCCAGAGCCCTCCCATGGGCTAATTAGTATTTCTTTGCAGTGGTCAAGATCTGTGAGAAATTATATCCTCACTCACATATATTACTAGTTACTACCCACTTTCTCTTCTCTTTTACCCATTGAGGTATAATTGCCATATATGATTTTACTAGATCTTTAAGGCCTTTTCCAAACTAAACAATTCTATGATTCTATAAAGCTATTCATAATATGGGGGTGGATATGTGACAATCTTTTGTCTGAATATCCTTTACAGTTTTTGGACAGAGCACCAGTTATCTTCTTCTTGTTACGTAATATCGAGCTTGCCCCAGTAGTTTTGATACATTTTTCCTCAACAGTATTTGTATACTTTAGCAGTACCTTTTTATTAATGGCTACTTACAGTAGCAACTTCTGTTTCCTAAAAATAAAAGTTCTACTAAAATGTATTTTTATATTAAGAAAATGAAAACCCAACATCATGATCTAGTTTTCTTTAGTTATGTAAAATATGCACCTTCACATACAACAGAATATTGGTTCAAATAACATCACTGTAATATTTCACAAACTTCTTTTTTTCCCCACCAAGTTTAAGATAGTAAGCAAAAAGAATCTGATATTTAGTCATATCCATAAAGATGAAAACCCCTGTTTAACACATTATACAACAAAGGGACTAGCCAATATTTATTCCCTTACTCAGACTTGAATTTTATTATTGGCTGATCTTGTTCAGTTGGGCGGGGCATAAAAAAAGATGTGGAAGTCTTAACCTACCTCTCAATTATGGTAGTTCAATTATAAATATAAAGTTTTAATTCCTATTAAACTGTGCATCGAACAGAAAATGTGAGTTTAACCTGTCAACCTAACTCTTCTTCTTTGGTGTGAATTCTTGAGTATAACACGGCTCCAAACCTTCTAAAAGATATTATGGATTATACATACTTACTTAGGACTCCTTCCTTTAGAAAGGTTTTAGTCATGATCTGCAGCACTGTCTCCAGGACAGTTTGAAGATAAATCTTCAGAGTCTAAAGGATAAGCAGAGAGAAAGTGAGTAATTCCAGCTCAGAGGAGAAAAAATGATTACTAGAAATATTTGCAGAATCCATGTAAAACAGATTAAATAGAATTCAAGATTTACAAGATATTAACTTCCAAATTTGTTTTAAAACAAGGAAAAAAATTCCATCCTCTTTGGTGCAGTGGAAATGTATAGTTTTCTAATTGTTTCAGAAACATAGTATTAAATATCTGAATTTTGTTTTCTCAAAACTAAATTAATACAAATAGAAATTCAAATACATTTCAATATGGTTGGCTGTGTTTTGTTGTGTACTTTTTCATTTGTTTTTGGTTTTGGGTTTTTTTGCTTGTTTCATTTTTTGTGGGATTTTTTTGTTTGTTTAGTTTGGTTGTGGGGTTTTTTTGTGCATGTAAACCTAAAAATTGCCTTACAATCAAAATGTACAAAGCTTTATGCAAAACCAGTAGCCTGTAAGATAAATTTGCTATGTAAATTTAAAATACTGCCATAAGAGAAACACAAGGGATATTATCTACTATTTGAGCTGCATAAGCAAAGCAAAACACAAAAGACTGGCTTACTCTCACCTTCATAGGTTGTTCCACACCAAATGCAATAAAAGTGTTCTTTTCTCAAGTAGGCTGTCAGGATGTGTAGCTTTTCTGATACCTAGAGATATATACAGGAATGCAATGATCTGGGGCTCACATGACAAACATCAATTTAAGCTACTGGTTTGCTAAAATAAATTTTTAACCTTTTGCTATTGAAAAGCTACACAACACTGTAGCTCAGTAAGACATGAAGTTTTCCAAATCAGTAGAATAGGGCACAGGAATTCATCATCTCTGGAAAATTAATGGCTGTTGTTTGCTCATCCTTCTTTCTAGCTAAGTAATCTGCACTAAAGAGAGCTACCTAAAAACATTACTTAGCTACCCGATTTCAAGTATACAGTATCTTTTGTGGATTTTTTCACACCTAATCTCTGACTGTGTAACCTAGTTCTCAAAAATTGTGAATTTCCTGTGTCCAAGCTGAGACGATCTGCAAAGCATTTTCAGAAATTACTCGGTGATTCCAAAATTCAATCTCAGACATCAGATGAGGCATCCAAATTAAAACTCAAAAGCAAGGAACTATGACCTTGCATAGATCAGCCTCAAAACAGATGAGCAATAAATCAGTGGTTTAATGTTTTATATTTTATCATGTAACTGCTATAAGAATCACTGCTTTGAGATTGCAAAGAGGCCCTTCACTACAGCTTGGAAAATGACATGTATACATATATGGCTTATATATATATGTATACATACATACTGTTTAAGGGATTATTGAATTTAATTCTGAATCAAGCCATTAATTTAGTTGCAGAACTTACACTTAAGTCTGAGCTTGTGCATTCATCTTCCTTGTCTTCCTCATCCTTTTTGTCTTCCTCTTCAGGTTCCATCCAAAACCAAGTCTCTTTGGGAACTTCAATGTCCTTAAATAATGAGGGATTTAAATTGATGTTATCTGCCTTTGTAGGTTTTCTTGTAAGGTGCCAAATAAAACCAGTTTCTAGAAGGTGAGGTGTTAAGTTTTAAAACTTGCATGTATAGTAGAACCAAGGATTACTAAAGCTGTAGTGAGAAACTAAGTACAGCAATCCACAAGAAGGATTATTCACTTTTTTTTTAAATGATGAAATGCATGCTAGTCTATTCCATCTGTGTTTGGTACGTGTGAGGCTACATTGCAACATTATCTCACACCAAGGCTGTGAGCAGACACCCATGTTTATCAGTTAAAGACATGCTGCCCCAAGTTATTTTGTCAAGAGATAACATGGTGCTTCCTAATCCACTTCAGGTAATGTTACAGGAAGAAGAGTCAACAACGATTATCTAAGCTTAATTCAAGTGACTTCATCTGAAGAAAACTAAGTAGTATCAAACAATCTCAGCAGAACTTGTGAGGTGGTATTAACCTCTAAAAGGTTCATAGAGCAAAAAAAACCTTGAAGTTTCAAGTGGCAAAAACTTATAGTAGTTCACTCCTATTACCTGCGTTATTCCTTGCAGGTGGAAGGTACTTAAGTTTTGTGAGTTTTTTTGCCGTTGATTACTTAGTTGGATTTTTTGTTTAAGTGCTGCTTTGGTGAATCTGCTAATTCCCTCAATGATGATTCCCATCCTTAGAGACACTAAAGAGCTGCCTGGACATGGTCCTGGACAACCTGCTTTAGGTGACCCTGCTTGACCAGGAGGGTTGGACAAGATTACCTCCAGAGTCCCTTCCCAACATCAACCTTTGTGTGATGGTGTTGCTTCCTCAGTTGAGGCAAACAGCCCCATCATTTAAGATGGCCTGATACTGAAAGATATGCAAACAGCTCAGAAGTAACTACAAGAATACAGGAGCAAAAACATGGGTCCTCACATAAGATACCATGAAGTTGGTGTGCACCTTCAACTATCTTAATGGTGCAAACATACACTACTTATTTTTTTAAAAGGGCTGAAGTGTTGCCAAACATTAAGACTTCAGGCTAGTTACCCCACAATTTTAGACAACTTCCAAGAATTTCATCACTACTTTGTAGCCTGTATCTCTAACCTATAAGCCTTCCTTCCAACCCCCCAAAAAACCCCACACGTCTCACTTTTTGCATATCTAATTGCTGGCAGGCCCTCTGGCTTTTTCGTAGGTCCCCTTCCATCTTACGTTCTTCTTGTTTGTTTTTGAATCTTATTCTGTGAAGAAAAAGCAGAGAGGTAAATAAGCAGGCAGACACACAGTAAGACATGCATTACAGTCCACAGCTGTAAAATAGAAAAAGTAAGATTCTATTCCTACTGATTTTTTCAGACCATGACAACGTATGAGTTAAGAAGACATTCTGACATTATTTCTGTGGGAGCACACTTTTATTTCTTCAGAATTGTAACTTCAAGATGGTG
This sequence comes from Corapipo altera, assembly GCF_003945725.1. Lineage (NCBI taxonomy): Eukaryota > Metazoa > Chordata > Aves > Passeriformes > Pipridae > Corapipo > Corapipo altera. Next base: position 15,831,452 of record NW_020884884.1, read on the forward strand.
CTTTTGTGATCATACTACACTGAACACTGTTTCTTCATCAGGTTTTCATAAAACATAAATGTTTCACTAAACATCTGCAAATTATACAGCCTTCTCTAGGCTTTCCTTTTCCACATACTACATGCAGATTGGGAGAAAACAAAACCAGTACAACCTTGACAAATTTACCCCGATTCTTAAAACCATTGTAGCGACATTGCTCAAGATTTTAAATGTAAAATCCAGACAAAGATAGCATGGTTCCCCAATTTAAAAAGTTGAGAAAGGTTAGTATGTATATTGTTTGCATTATTAACAAAAAACTAAATGATGCAGCACATGCTTTTAGCATTGCAGTGTTCATCGACTTTTCCTTTAGAACTGAGAAACAATTACACTGTATTGTAACTCTCACCCTTCATTGAAAACATTCAAAAATAGTAACACAATAAAAGAATAAGTAAACTTGGAGCATAAAGAGAATTGTTTTTTAAACATTGCTTGGAATTCAGTTACATGACTTTACCTGAACTGATCTGCAGCTTGTTCATTTGCTTGTTTTTTCATATGGAGTTTTTGTCTATAGTTTTCCAGTTTTTCTTCAGCTTTTCGCTTTTTTAATTCCTCGTGACCAAGACCACTTCTGCCTATGTTGGTTCAAAAGATGAATGTAACCAGTGGAGAAGCTCTGATACCCAACTAAGTAAATCAGAAAGCATCACAAACCTGTTTTTATGTTCAGAGGAATAGGTTCAACAATGCCTTCTCCTGTGAGAGAAAAAATAAGTCAATTAAAGAAATTAAGTTTTTCTCAAAGTACGATTTGTGCAGTGTATTCAAGTAGGCAAGTTGCTTTTGCCATGAAATATGTAGATTTTCTTGTGATTTTTTTTGGCTGGAAGTTGAAAAATCACAAATTGATATACATTTAGTGCACTACAAATGATGCAGCTGAACTGGAACTCCCTCTCTTTTTTGGCTTGTCTGCTGGGTTCCTAAATGTTTTCTTCAGGACGTGACCCGACTGAAAGAAAATGGTGTTGATGTGACAGGTATAACATGTCTGTGATGAAGACTGCTTTGTTACACCTTCTATAGCATTTTCAGTCTAGAATCTTACAACTTGACAATGATGAAGAATAAAAACAATGTCTGGGCCAGTTCGTTTGCAATTGTCTGCTAGAGACCCAGCACAGCAAGTTACTGATGCCTTGTTTTACTGATTTTACTTCATCTATTTAGGCTTCATAAGGGTAGGACAGTGTGCACAATTTCTTCTGAAGACTCTAAGTTCCAAGAGAGGGGTTGACATTTTTTGGAACACTATTAGCTTTGCAAAACCATCAAAACATCCTTCATGCAATTTCTGTAGGCATGCACATATGGAAGTGCATTTATCGAGCTCCAAATACTGCTCTTCCCTCACATCTCTCAATAGCCTGTACTGTTTTTACTTTGGGTTTAGGGGTTCGCTCTCGTACTTTGCTCTGTCACAACACATTCACAGTTCAGTAACGCTAGGGCTCTCTGAGAGGCACTTACTGACCCTGTCTGCAAGGAAAGTTACGGACAGCTGCAGTCCGTAAATGTAAAGGTACAGCTGAATATAGGCACACACTTCAGAGAGCAACGAGCTTACCGCTTTTGCCAAGGGCCTGGCCGCTCTTGTAGCCCATCTTCTGGAGCAAAGCAAAGCCTTTGTTCTCGTTGCCCAACGCGCTTTTCAACACCAAGTCTCGCCTCTCTTTTTCTTCTTCTTTTATACTCTTTTGCCTGTTCTTCTCATTGGCTTCCTTTTGCTTTTCTTCTTTCTGAATAGCTTCCTTTACCCGCCTTACCATGGGCAAGCCTGGCCTTACATCCTGCCTGGGAGTTAATAATTCCAGCAGATATTAGAGCTTTTCTTAAAACCATAACCCTAAAATCACTTAAAAGCGGGGCAAAAAAAAAGAGCCAGCTACTTACTTAATAAACGAATCAGACATGTAGTCTTCCTCTTCATCTCCCTCCATGTCGGCACGCCAGCCCTGTGCCGGCCCCTTGCCTGTGGACACCGTCAGTACGGCCCACGGGGCATTTTATTTCCCCACAAGGCAGAGCCCACTCTCGCACGGAGAGGCGCCCCCCGCCGCCCCCCGGGTCCTGCGGGACAGGGGGGGCTGATGCACGAACACAAGTGAACCCGCCGGGCCGCCCCCTCCCAAGGCCAGCGCACCCGCGCCCGCCTTCACGCCCTCAGCGCGTTTTACCGCGCTCCGCTACCGCTGCTCCTGCCCAGGACCCTCCGCCGGGGCGCCCACAGAGCCGCGGCCGAGGTGCAGCAAAGGCTGCGGCCGCCGAGAGGAACCGAGCACCCGCCCGGCACCACCGCGGCGCCTGCGCGGGGCCGGCCCCGCCCGCCGGCGCCTGCGCTTCTCACGCTTCCTGCTGCGGGGCCGCGGGTGCTCCGTGGTGCGTCGGGGTTGGGATCGGATCTGGGACGTGTCTCCCCCTCCCCCGCCCTACCCCACCCGTCGGACCCGGGCTCTGCGGGGGTTGAAGCGGCCGAGCCCGCAAGGGATGGTCCCGCGGCCGGGGGCGCGCTCGGCGCATCGCGCCCACGCGTGTCTGTGACGGTGACCGTGTCCGTGAGCGGCCCCGGGGCCGCGGTGTCGCGCCTGGCATAGCCCGACGCCGGCGGGACCCGGCCACCGCACGGTGCGAGCGTAAGTGACCGTGAGCGGCGGTGGGGCCCGGTCCGGCCCGGCCCGGGGGCTGCGGGGAGCGGGCCGGACGGTCGTCCGCGCTTCGCTCCGCGGCGTTGGCGGCGTGTGGGGGGTCGGTGAGCGTGTGCGGGGGTACCATGTATGGAGGGCAGCGCGCATCGCTCCCTTAGCATCATTCTCATAGCATCATTGCCTCTAGCGTCATTGCCTTGAGCATCGTTCCCTTACCGCGGCTTTACCTCCTGTGGGGTTTTTAGAACCCTGGGAGAGGTGCTACAGCTTATTAAAGTAGCCGATACAGGTAGGAGGACCCAGCGCGAAAGCCTTTTCCCCCGATGCAACCCTTTGGGAGGGTGTCACTTTGCCTAAACTTGCCTGGTTTTTAGCTTTCTCAGTCCACTGAAGTGCTTGCGTGATGAAGATATGAATAGTTGATTTAGGCTACAGAAAACCAGCTGTGGAATAGAAAGGAATTTTAGTGCATCTGAATGTTTTCTAACCTCTGTAATGCTTGAACATACTTTGCTGGGCGCTGGTTGACTTTTATCAGCTTTCGCTGTGCATCCTGTGGGAGATCACAGTGTATTTATTTCTTGTAACAGGCACAGCAAGACCCAACCGTCACCAGAATCAGTAGGGCTTGGTGGGCATTTTTCACTGCATTTTGGAGCAAACCGTTTTCCAGTGTGAGTTTTGGATTGCTTATGTGTGTAGCTGTATGTTAGACTCTGAATCTTCAGCTAAATATTTGTGTAATTGTTTTTGTGCCTGATCTCTTGTGCTTCAGTGGCACAGTTGAATGTACGTGCAGGTTTGGTTGCTTGGAGCTTGTGTTACCTAAATTTAGATGGAAAGGTACGAGAGTGCGTGGAAGGTTGTGGCCAGGGGTAAATGAAACCTTTTATGTGGGGAGAAAAAGGAGTAATGAGCTGTGCTGTCATGCAGCACTCCTGTGCTGTGTGGGTGTGACAAGCAGTGTAGATCTCTGGGATGGTATCCAAAGAACTGTAGTGCTGTCATTCATTGTATTTCTCTCTGCTGTCATGAAAAGGTATTCTGAGGTGATGTGTCTGTGTATTATTGACAGGCAGTACCTCCTCAATTCTTTATAAATGAGAAAAAAATATCCAGAAGATGTCTTTGGAGGTGTCAGAGCAGGCTTCCATATGTGGCTCTTCTACATTTGCTGAGCTGTTGCTGGAGATGAATGTAGTGAAAACTATTATGCAAAGTACTGAAGTGCAGAGAACAACCTTAGTATTACAGACATTGTAATGCTTTAGTTTCATCAGCACCAAATCATTGAGGTGAATTCAGAACCATAATACAGTTGTAGTATTAACATGTTACCCGTACCAATGTCTGTTTAAAAAAATAATAATTTAAATCACCTCATTTGACTTTAAGAATTTTTTGGGTTTGACCATGAATGAGGAAGCAGCTTTGAGCTCTTGAGAACACAAGTGGAACTGTGCAGCTGTCAAAAGATGATGTCTGTTGAAAACTGATGTCTTACATAATACTCCTTAGTTGTTTTGCTTTCTCTTGTTTTGACTGAGATCCTAGTTTCAGCATCACTGCGTTCAGATTTTGGGCTTTTTTTTTTTTATTTTTGGGTTTCTTTTTTCTGAAGATGGTTGACTTAATTTTGTGATTTTAGGTAAGTTTTGTTTGGTTGGTTTTTTTTCTGTCAGCTCTTCATTAAACAGCTGCACTTTGTTTAAAGGTGGTTTGCTAAGGTTAAGTTGTCCACAGAGTGTTTGCTTACACTGACAGTGTGCTTTTGGTCATGCTTTGGAGCTACCCACTATTCAGTGTTTGAGCAGGATCTCCGGTGTTTGTTTCCCAGTATTTTGCCTGCTGGGGAGTCTTGCAGTCATTTGGCTGCTGCTTGTATTCCAGGCTGTCACACCTAAGGCTTGCTAGGTTTCAGAGGGCTTATTTGTCCAGCACTTAAAGCAAGGCTAGTGGGATCTGGGAAGTCTTAGGTCTGTGATGCCAAATAATATCACTGTTCCTACCTTTCTCAAGTTTATGATAGGTGGAAATTCCTGCTTCTGGTAGGCTCATCTTCACACCTTGTCTGTTGAAGGGTGTTGAGGAGGTGGCTGGGTTCATGCCCAAACTTTGGGAGTGTGCTCAAGGGTCTTGATTTGGGACAATCCTTAATCTCTTTTATGTAAGAGGAGACAGTGAGATGACTCCTTTACCTCTTTCATACTTTTTTTCTTTAAATGGGAACTTAAGTATATTTTTCTTGGCTGAGAGTTTGGACCTTGAAATTGCCCATAGGTGCCTTTTTTTTATAACTAGCAACTCTGTTCCCTGAAATACTAATGGATGCACTCAGTTTGTAAATATGCATGTAGGTTTTATCTGGGACTGCTTAGCTAAGACAAGTTTAAGCAAGCTGGAAACTTTAATTTGATTTTCAAAGGTTTGTACTAATTTACTATACTTTATACTAATATTTACATTTTTATTTTAGAGTTTCTACAGAAATTTGCATAAAACTGGAATTTAACCTGTCATGGAGCTGGCTCACAGTTTGTTACTGAATGAGGAAGCATTAGCTCAAATCACAGAAGCAAAGAGACCAGTCTTTATCTTTGAGTGGTTAAGATTTTTGGATAAAGTGCTAGTAGCTGCCAACAAGGTAATTTTATGGTTTTTTTCCCGCTTCTTTGTAAAGCATTTATATTAATTTCATACCAGAGACAGTTGACAGGTAATGGCCAGATGACAACTGTATAGTTTCAGATTCAACCTGAAGAGCCTTTGTATTAGTTTGTAGCTCTTAAGTGTATAATTGTAGGCAGTCAGTAGGCAAGTAGTAAGTATTTTCAAAAAGTAAAATTCAAATAGGATAACAGCTAATTCTGAGCATTTAACATCTACCTCTGCTATTATTGAATGTATCTCAAATCTCTGTGAAACAAGCAGTTTGCTAAATTATATGCAATTGGGAGTGCTATAAGGTTTACTTCAATCTCTTGTAGGTTTTTTGGGGTGTTGGTGGCAAGAGACAGGATTAAATGACTTTTTTATTTATTTTTGATCTCTTTAACAGACAGATGTCAAGGAAAAACAGAAGAAACTTGTAGAACAGCTAACAGGACTCATCAGCAGTTCCCCTGGGCCACCTACGCGAAAGCTGCTTGCAAAAAATCTCGCTGCTCTCTACAGCATCGGAGACACATTTACTGTTTTTCAGACACTTGACAAGTGTAATGACATCATCAAGAGCAAAGATGATACTGCAGCCTACCTGCCCACAAAACTGTATGTTTAATATTACTAGGGAAAGGGGAATGATTTTTAAGTGGTCCTGGATATTACAGAACAATCTGCCTATATATGTGCATGTTATGTTTATTTATATTTTGTGTGCTTATTTGAGGTTCACAGATGCTTGATATAGCAAGAAAAGCACTGGATTGAGATTGTGCAGGGCAGGACTCAAAGGTTACACATACATGGCTGTCTGAAATGTCTTTCCCTAGGCAAGGCACTATTTTATGTTTCTTCACATGCTTATGGCGTGGAGAGGATAACAGTTAATGCAGTAATGCAATGAAGACTTTCTGTCAGTGGAATTATTGCTGATTGCTCTCAGGTACCCCATTTAAGATGGAACCTGCAGGTTGTCAAACCAAAGCATTGTCTATGCCCATAGACTTGTAATCACATGTTTTTTTCCCTGTCAAATCTTGCCTTTTATTTTCCTTCACTGTGATATGCCACACAGGTCTCTCAAGCAGAGTCTCTATACTTGGATATGTGGTGTGCATGTATGCATGATACAGTTTGTCTTTACTCATAAGAGCAGTCTCAATGGTAGGAATTTGGTTAATGCCACAAAAAACTTCCACTGAAACTGGTTTTAGTACTTTCCTGCACATACTGCTTCATATGTTCACAGTGTCTAGTGAACCCTAATTTGGTCTTGCCTTCAGACATTATCACAACAAGAAAGGATTTAACAATAAAGTCTGAAATAGTCACTGTTTGGGTAGGTACTGTCTTCTTGTTTGTAGCTCATGCAGCTCTGTGAGGAACTTGTATAAGTGGGAAGGGTTTTGTACTGTACATATGCTCTGAAACTTAAGCTTTCCAAGTGATAGTCCAGAATTTTTTTTAATGGAGATATGCCCCTTAAGGAGGAGTCTGTAATGACTTTGTAATATAGTTTTACTAAAAAATCATTTAACCAAGAACTACAGATTTAAAAAAAGCCTCGTTTGTGATGAAAAAGTGTATGTTTTCAGGAGCTGCTTCTGTGATTGTCCTGGAACAATTTGTGTATATAACTGCAATGTGGTGTTAATTAAATACCCCTAATCTTAAGTGGCAGGGCAAGGAAAACATGTAAATAACTGTTTATGGATTGAGTGATTTTACAGTACCTATAACTTTTCTTATGTTATGCAATAATTTATTCATTTTAAGTTCTTAGTCTCGAAAAAACCCTATAATTCAGTATCTACAGAAGTGTGTCAGGATATATTATAGGGTAAGAGTTATCTTGCAGGTGCTTGGAAAAAGAGACAGTATATTGAAAGATAAAACCCTAATAGTGCTGAGATTTCAGCATATTTTTTTTTCTCCAGAACTTTTCATTCTGTGTGTAGATCCTGTAATAACACCCCTTCAAATACATTTGTATTCTTAGAAGCTGGTAAACAAAAAGATTGTTTAAATGAACAGCCAGTATAAGTAGTGGATAATAAACAGATTTTTATTCATCAATGATGATTAAAACATACATTTCTGTTTGTTTGTCTTCATTTAGATAATACAGAAAAAGAGTACACCAATTAATGTCTTTTTTCTTAGGGCTGCTGTGGCGTGTGTTGGAGCATTTTATGAAAAAATGGGCAGAATGCTGGGTAGTTCTTTTCCAGAAACTGTGAATAATCTTTTAAAGTCTCTGAAAAGTGCAGAGGTAATTTGCAGATTATTTGTGTGGTCTTGATTCCATTTAAACTGAAACTTGTTTCTGCCAAAGGTGTTTGCCAGAATGCCTAAGTTATTTTTCTTTTACATCTATAAATGGAAGTCCCTTACCTAGTTAGTATCAAATCTACTGCAGAAAGTTTTGAGTTTATCATATGAATATTATAGTAGTTGCTTCATAGTGGCATCAGTAATTAAAATTGCAAGATGACTGTATGTATTATTTCTAACAACTGTGTTAGGATTTTTGCCCAAGTATCCTGAATAAACATTCAGTTGTTAAAAATTAGTAATAAATACTTAAGTTTTGCAGCAAAGTTGTTACTCTGAATGTGAGCAGGATACATTGTGCCCTGAAAAGAGAGAGTATGTCATAATATTGCGAGAATGTATCCTGGGCTGTCAGTAGGTTTGGTTTTATAGAAATAACTCTATTGAAACAAGTTGAAATACTGATTGTGCAGATCTTATTTGTTTATGTGTGTGTGTGTCCTCAAATTGTAAGTACCTACCTGTGTGCAGGTACAGAAGGAAGCTGTTAACTACTTGAGCTTCCTGTTCTCTTGTATCAGCTGGTGTTTTGTTTTTTTTTCCTGAGTCTGCAGCAGATAAATAGTGGAACAGGACAGAAGCATTTTGTCTAGAGCCAATTTGTTGGGTTGCCCGGGCTTAATTTATGTGACAACACAGGGAGTTTTAGTAAAGCTGTATGTAGTGCTTACTGCTATCTAAAATCAGCTGGATATCAGTTACATATGCCTTCATTGTCAGTGTTTCCAAAAATACTCCTGTATAGAAGCAAGAAAATGCAAAAGTATACAGCTGGTTCTTAGTATATACTGTGTCCACATTTTTGCATTTGTGCTTTTGTGTGTGTGCAGTCTCAGGGCCGCAGTGAAATTCTGATGAGTTTGCAGAAAGTCCTCAATGGACTCGGAGGAGCAGCAGCTTCTTGTCACCGTGACATTTATAAGAATGCGCGATCTCTGCTGACGGACAGATCTATGGCTGTACGATGTGCTGTGGCCAAGGTGGGTGTGTTTTTCACTAGCCTTAGAAGTTCTTGTACTGTGACTGTGAAGAACCTGTAGTTGAACTGTGACTTGTTGTGTATGATAGGAAATTTGATAATTAGTTGGGCAAGGTAAGTTCTTCCTAGTTTATACTGCAGGCTCAGGCATTTGATTTATTTCACAGGTACTGTAGTAACGTATTCCCCACTTCATAAACATGTATGAGATAGAATATATTAACTGTGAGCCTCAGTGGGAGAGGTTTTTCTTAACATGTTTCTTTCTTTGAGATCTCTTTTAATTTTTTAATTTATGTATTAGCCTGTTCTATGACTCTTCTGATTCTTTACTCAGCTAAGTTATTTGGTATATGGGAGAGTGTAAATTAACTCTTAAAATATTCATATTAAAATATTTGCTGAATAAACCTGACAACTGCAGTCTGATACTTACGTGAAAGGTAAGAATGGTCTTCTGGTCTTATTTTTCTTACAGTGTCTGCTGGAATTGCAGAATGAAGCAGTGTTTATGTGGACAGCTGAACTAGAGAATGTTGCAACCCTGTGCTTCAAAGCTCTGGAAAACTCAAACTATGGTGTGCGTGTTGCAGTGTCAAAGCTTTTGGGGACAGTCATGGCTACAGCACTGATACCAAAACAAGCAACAGGTACAAGCCCTTCTGGATTCCATGTCTAAGTGGGCAGACTCCACCTTCAGTACCATGTTACACGACAGTGTTGCACAACACATTGCTGTTCCAGTAGATGAGAGCTCGTAGGTGGATTATTTGTTTTTATAAACAATAAGCTAAAAAGAGGAAAGAGTGCAGAATATCTGTTGTAATCACAAAAATCATCTGGGAAAAGTGATTATTCTTATTTTTTAAGAACGAAAACAAATTTTTTATCTGAAATCTTGGGTAGATTTATTTTTGCAAGACAGTTTTGAATTAATAAGTCCGGTTTCAAGATCATTGCTTGTATTGGTTTGCTTGTATTGAACTTTGGGGTCAAACTATTACTTCCCTTTTTCCAAAAGTGATGCGACAAAATGTGAAGAGAGCCACGCTTGAGGAGGTCTTGGAGCTCATGGCCACAGGATTTTTGCGAGGAGGATCTGGTTTCCTGAAGAGTGGTGGAGAGATGTTAAAAGTAGGAGGATCTGTCAATAGGGAAGTGCGAGTTGGTGTTACCCAGGTTTGTAACTTTTTAATTAAGTAAAATTTATGTTATATATATTATATATACATAGTTGTAACCCTTTTAGTAGGAAACATACACTCTTCTGTATTTGTTGATAACTTACAAATCTGGTTTGACTCACCTGTTTTGGGAGATGTACATGAGGTCTTCATTGTGAATTGTAACACACTGATGGTGCTGCTATTATTTACATTGTGTTTTCAAATTTTTTAGAAGGAGACACATTTAAAGTGATGAACTGGGTTTTCTTGCTGTCGTGCAGAGAGTATTTTATGCTTCATAGTATCCATAGCAGTACAAGGGCTACTCTTGGTACTTGAAACAGTATAGTTTCAGCAACAGAGACTTGGCTACTGCATGGATTCATACTGCCTAACCTGATTAGGGTTGCTTATTACTAACTGGTATTGCTACTGTTCTGCATAATACACAAGTATAACTGTAGTCTTGTATAGTCTTTTGTTTCTGTTTTAATTGGACTTTAATCTGTGCGACTTCTGAATTTTGCAGGCCTACGTTGTCTTTGTTACAACATTAGGAGGTCAGTGGTTGGAGCGCAACTTTGCTACCTTTTTGTCCCATGTACTTGATCTGGTCTCCCATCCTCGTGCAACTCAGACCCACGTGGAGGCAGTTTACTCTCGAAGATGTGTGTCATTTATCCTGAGAGCAACTGTGGGCAGCTTACTCGGGGAGAAAGCACAGATTGCAGCTGCCAAAGATATATGTCAAGCCATTGGTAAACAAATGAAGGCAGTGGGTGAGAACCATTCTTCTTTATTTTGAGACCAGTTTAAAGTTACTGTCATTATACTGGGTTAGCCATTTTTCACCTTTCTTCTACTGTGAGGAGTAATTTTGTTGTTATGGTAAATGATAGTTCAGCTGCATTCTGTTTAAAATATGCTATCCAAAATGTAAGTTTTACTTGAAAAGTGATTGTATAAAACTGGCTTGTTATCCTGTGATAGCAAATGCAATGTCAAAAGCCTAGAATGGAAATGGGGAGAAAAAAATCTGCATGTGCCATCTATCTTGGGATAGTTTGTATTGAAAGTCATGCGGAGTTCTTTACTAACAGTGCTGAAGGTAGGGCAGGATCTTGTAGGTCCTTGTGTCTCTGCTGCTAACATCCATAATAGTAACCAATTGGATTTTGTGACAAGTAAAGATGTAATCTGAAGACTGGAATGAGAGAAGAAAAATATGATCCCTTTGCTAAACTTTGCAGAATATGGAATCCCTAAGAGGGCTGACAAAATTGTCTTGGTATTTGTTTCTTATGAAATGAATTAGTTTGAACTGGAGATTTAACAAGTAAATTAGAATTACACATCCCTGTATTTACCGTGCATCTGTTTCTTATCCTTTTCTGCTGTCGTTTAGTTCAGGTTTAAAGCAATGTTTAACCTCTGGAAATGAAATTGATATTGAGACTTTTGCAGGTTTTTCTCATAATTATTTTTTGATAGGGTAAGTATGGAACCTTAAAAGGCTTCTGATTACCATAAGTATTACTTCCAGGAAAATAAGACTATTAGAAATGCTATTTCTGAGGGGAAACAGTTGCAGAAATTACTCTTCCTGCCATCTTATCAAAGTTGCAGGAAATTCCATTGTGTATTTGGCTGGTTGGAAGAACTATTTCATTTTTTTGAGCATTTCCAATGAATTTGATGAAAAATTGATAGTTTTTACTTGGTAATAATAGCTTCCCTTCATATAAGATGGACCATTTTCTAAATTTGACCTGTAGTAGACACACAGACATTAAGCTGATACTAAAGCACCTTTTCTTTGAAAAGACAGTTGCTGCTTCTGGGATATTTTGTAGGAGAAAGAACCTACAGTGGGATCTAGGAACTCAGTTGGATATCTTTAAAGTGATTAGAGATTGTGATTAATTAATTACTAAAGGTCTCAGTATCACTGAGTGTGTATGCATGCAAATTTGTATGCAAAACCTAGATATGTCAAGATTGTATTTTTTTTTGTTACTGTGTATAGATACACATATACAGCATTTGTGTATTGTATACTTATTTTTGCTGTGTTATGCTGTTAATGCTGTAATTTTAGGGATCTACCACCCATACTAACTGCTGGGCAACTATGTTTTATGGTCTTTGGATGATTGTGTTTGGCTGATAGCTATAAAACTATTCCCTTCCAGAATGTGTTCACTTTGCAAGTTCTCACTATCACCAGACTTGTGATTTTGTTTTAATATAGGGTTCGTATCAAAACAAAACTGTCATTTTCTGTCCTGTGCAGCTCATGTGTGATTCAAATGGTAGTTAGGAAAGATACTCTTGTTTTTCTTTTCTGCAGAAGCAGTCGTGAATGATGCTAACAGTGAAAATAAATCAGGAGCTGCTGATGTAGCTGCAAGCCAGCATGTAATGGTGTGTGCCCTCCAGGAATTGGGTAGTCTGGTTCAGAGTCTGAATGCCACTGCATCTCCCCTTATTCAAGAACCCTCTATAGGTACGCAAATAAAAGGAAATAGATTGTGAGGCATTTGAGCAATGAATATGAAATATCATTAAATCTACTTAAATAATGAATGAATATGTAAGAAATAAATCAGTGAAGCTGGCACTTCATGTAGCACTCCGGGTGGCTACAGTTGTCCAACTCATTGTTTTTAGTACCCTAACTTTAGTTCAAGTTTGACAAAGTGTTAAAAAGCTGTTTTCATTGGAGTCTGTCTGAAGCTATTTCTTAGGGTCAGTAAAGTTGTAATTTTTGGTCTGTTTACAATAATGGTTTTATAGGAAGTACATTGTTTTGTTATGTAAGGTCTGAAATACTTGCTCCTGGAAAACTGTATTGCCTTTAAATACCAAATTTCTGCGGGGAGGCAAAAGTATTTTGTTCAGGTGAAGCTGTGTGTAGTACCATTTAAAAAAAGTGGTTCTTTGTCTTAAGCTGACTAGGGTTTGTGGGAGATTTTCTTCTTGTTTGTTTCAGTATCTGAATCCACATTTATGCTGTAGTGTTGCAGTTTTAAAAGTTTTTTCAGTTTGTGGATGCCTATGGTCTTTTCCAATGGAAGTGCAAGCTCTTTTAGATATTTCATTGTGCGGATTGTTGTCTTGATGCATATGATATTCTTCTCATACTGATTTGTGCCAGCTCTGGGGTGGGGGAGACTGCCCATATTTATTCCTTCTGACTGCTGCATCCCATAAGAATAGAGGGGACCGTATCTCAGCATTATTTCTGTTAGCGGCTTGAACTAAGCAGGTAGAAATTGCTCACTAACTCAAGAGAAAGCAAGAGATAAAGCAGCAGTGGGGGTTTGAAGTAAGAGTTTTCCAAGATCTGGACCAAAGAAGGTCTTGGTGTGGAGACAGGTTGGACTGAAGGACTCAGAAAGTGGGATTAAGTAAGCACAGAGGTTTCTGTAGAGTGTAAAGGGCTGGAAACATGATACAGAGGAGACAGCACTGTGTCAAACGCAGAGTACAGCAGTCAGTGACATCTGTAGCATATGCTTGGCTACAATGTGAAACAAAACCAAAGATAGTCTTACTTTTGCTCTGTTATTGGCAATCTGTGTAAAACATTGTGGGAATCATCACATCCAGTGCCTGTTTCCTTATATAGCATTGCTACCTCTTTTCAGTGTTCAAGTAGAAGTCTCTTCTATGGCTCTGACATGGCTCTGGTAGAATCTGATGTGGAGCAGTATAATGCTAATAACACCTCTTTCTTTCATTAAAGGAAAAGGCAAAGTCATAAAATTCAAGTACTCTTAATTCTGTCTTTCTTAACTTTCACATTGACTGTTTAGTATTGATTCAGTTTACTTGTCGATGTGTATTAAAAACAGCATAAGTTAAAGACTGTAAACTCTCCTTTCTGTAGGTCTGTTGGAGACAGTAACTTCAGTTCTTCTTCATCCCAGCATGGCTGCTCGCCTTGCTGCAGCGTGGTGCTTGCGGTGTGTAGCCGTGGCATTGCCTTTTCAGTTGACTCCATTTTTAGACAGATGTGCAGAAAGACTCAACAATCTGAAGACCTCCCCTGAAGCTGTTAGTGGCTACAGTTTTGCAATGGCTGCATTGTTAGGTGGTGTGCATCAGTGTCCACTAGGTATTCCTCATGCCAAAGGAAAGGTGAGATAATGAGTGTTTCAACTGTGAGTGTACTAAAAGATACCTTTTTATCTACAAGTAATAGCTTTGCAAAATGTGTGGCATGCTAGTGAGTTAAAGCATTATTGAAATTAAACTTGTGCCTAGCGTGAGAGTAGTGGCCAGAGTACATGTTTGTAGTATCTGAGTTGCAATATTTAACAGCTGTTTTCCTCTCTCTCTTTTCAATTTGCTGAAGAGAAATTGAAATATTGGAAAATCTCTGAAATAACTGCAGATGAGAATATTTCTAGCTGTATTGTCATATGAAAAGCAGTAATCATCTGCATGAAATGTAATGTGCATTCATTCTTTTTCCGAGGTCAACTTAAATGATTTGAGAACATCTTTATATATAGTCTATAGAAGTGAACAAGTAGCAGTAGCTTGCAGTGGTTTCATTTATATTTTTAAATCTCTTGTGTTTTGTCCTTGGTGCAGATGGTGGTCAGTATTGCTGAGGATCTGTTACGAACTGCTGCGCAAAACAGCAGGCTCTCCTTGCAGCGGACTCAAGCTGGATGGCTTTTACTTGGAGCACTCATGACTTTAGGTTTGTAAAAATGGTCTGCTTTTTCTTTTACTTCAAGCTTCTCCAACATTTCTGATTATCCACTCTGGCAAATGGCCTATACACATAATCAGTTCAGTATCTAGCACAAGAGTATTTATACAGGAGAAACAGTGTTCGTACACTTATTTCAGTAGTATTGTTATGCTGGGAGGAGATGAAGTGTTAGAGTTTATGTAAGCTGAAGGATAGTAGAAGGTGCCATACCTAAAAAAAAAAAATTCTGTTCTGTTTTTAGAAACCTAGCGTTTACTCATTCTATGAAAGGGCAAAATTGCCCACAGTCTTCCTTAATACTGTGGTGCAGAAGAAATAGACCATAAGTAAATGCAATGAGCACTCCAACAAGCTGCATGTGTACCTCTAGATAGGCAACAGTACTGATTCAAAGTGTTGTCAGTTTAAAAGCCCTTCAGTTTTTTAAAATACCCAGCCTCACATTCGTATCTGCCATAACAGAAGTATCAGAAGCTGTATTTTGAGAGGTTGTTAAGTGTACTCTTGAATTTTGTGGTAGTAGTGTTTTTTCTGTTTTGAGTTTTATTATACTGGAAAATATGATAAAGTTTTGATGCGTTCTGCAGTATTTTGATCTCTCAGAAAATACCATTTTATGTTTAATCTCATTTCTCTAAATTGTTTCTTTTTTACCAGTTTATTGTCATGTTTTTCTAACAGTGTATCCCTATTTTGGTTATCTTTCTCTAATGTGTTTTTAGTGTACTTGCATTAGACCTTTTTCAGAAGCTCAGAAAAAGATTTGACTGTTAAAGTAATTTAGATAATCAGTAACTGTCAGTTATTTTTATATTTGTTTTTTGGACAAGTTATGGTAGGCTAAAGAACTTACCTTCAAAACAATAACATAAAAAAATTTGAAGTCAAAAAGATAGTAAAAAAACAGTTGGCAGTGGTTCCATAGGACATAGTTGTGTGTAGAATAGCCTGTTTCCTATATTTTTGGTACTGATATCAAGAAGCAGACTTAATGTGTAGTAGTTGTTTGCCACACTTTTAACCTAGAAATGAGAAAGAATTTAATTTGGTTTTTGTTGTTCAAATGGGGAGAAAAGGTGAAATAAGACAAAAACAGCTCAAAGAGCAAAAGCCTTCATAGCAGATTTTCCACACTCAGTTAAATACATGTTTTTATTATACTGTCACTTTATTTGTTTTGCATAGGTCCTTCTGTTGTTCGGTATCATCTGCCTAAGATGTTGCTGCTCTGGCGAAATGTGTTTCCACGTTCTCTGAAGGAGCTGGAAGCAGAGAAGGCGAGAGGAGATTCTTTTACCTGGCAAGTAACGTTGGAAGGCCGTGCTGGAGCTCTGTGTGGTAAGAATTTCAGACTTTGAGATTGCACCTGTACAGTAAACCAAAATGTGATCTCAAGTATTGCAGAGAGAACTCTCGTAACTTTCCTGCTTTCTTTGAAAATGAGTAAAATGTGTCAGACATTCATCAATGTGACCTGGTTTTGGCATACAGTTTTTGGAGGATATCATACAGTCTTTGAATAAACGTTTTAATTGTTGCTTTTTTGATATTCTCTTAGGATCTATATCTTGCTTATGTTTTATATTTGTTTGTTTCAGTGAAAGTTTTATTTAAACTTTTTTGTTATTAGCTATGAGAAGTTTTGTTGCTCACTGTCCTGAGCTGCTTACTGAGGATGTGATCAGGAAACTGATGACACCCATAGAATGTGCCATGACAATGATGTCGCAGTAAGTAGGCAGTTTTTGCTCTTTATTCACTTTTGTCTTTTCTTGAAATGCTACAACTAATTTGTTTTAATTCATGTTCTGACATAGTACTGCACTGTTGCTGCACATCCATTTTGAAGAAAAACTTTTATCCTTGTGTTTGTGGTCTTTAGCTTTGTAAAATTATTACTGCTGAAGGGCCTACAGTGGTAACTTTGGTAACTGTGCTTTGATTTCCAGTTCAGTGAGCTTTTGAATTCATGGTTTGCTTATCCCTGTGCAAGAAATGACAAAACTAAGATACTGGTATACTAGATGTTATTCAAAAAGCTCTTCTCTTATAAATTGAACTAATGAAAAGACTTTCAGCATTTTACAGAATAAAAATAAAACATAGTCTTGAGTTGGTTTTGTGGTTTGGTGTCTGTCCCTTTCCTCTGCCCCACCCCTAATTAAAATAGAGCTTTCTTCTGAGGAGGTGCATTTCACTGATTTAGGGCAGCGTGTGTTGTGGTTTTGTTGTTTTGGTATTTTTGTTTCTTTTAAAAGTCTTCTCTGTACAATTACTTCTGAAAATGTACTGATAATTGAGTGATGTCCAGGGTAGTTCTCTGAACACTTTTTTCTTGCCTTGGCTAGAGATATGTCTTGTGAAAAGAAATTTGAAAATACTATTTTCAGTAACTGCAGCATTTCTGGTTGTCTCTTTTTCTTTTTTAATTCTGTAGCATTCCATCAGTAATTAAAGCCCATGGAGCTCATCTCAAAGCTAGTGCAGCTATGGTTCGTTTAAGACTTTATGATATATTGGCTTTATTGCCTCCAAAGACATATGAAGGTACATACATTTTTAACAATTTTTAATCAAGTAAAAATTCTGCTTGCTCCTTGTGATGTATTTTTGGTGTTTACCTTTGAAGCAAATACAAGATTGAAAATAGGATTCTAGGAATCTCCGAGAATCTTGTACTATATTCCTCATCTTCTGTATGTCATCTTGACAGTATAACTACAGAGGATGAATATTGCTAAACATTCATAGAGTAACACAGTATAAAAGTTATGGTCCTGTTTATAGGATTGGGAGGTATGAAGATTATGTTCTGAGATCCAATAATGGTGGTTTAAGTCATTGTTACTTAAAAGATGGAGAACATTATTTCATGTTTTTTTGGTATACTGAAAAGACAGATGTGACAATGAAGGTTTAGTTTTGGTTTCAGTGTTGCTTTTTTGTTTGTGCTTTTGTTTTTGCTTGAAGTGTTTTTTGTTTGTTTGTTTTTACCTGATTTACTGTATTAGACATATCTATTATAATTAAATTACCAGGTACTGTCACAGGGTCTGACAGATTAGCTTTTTGGTTTTTGTTTGGTTTTGTTATATCGTTAAATTTACATGAGCATATGGATGAGCAAATTTTTTCAAAATCTGGATTATGTCCTGGAAGGAATGACCCAATCTGTTGTTTAGAACAGGACACCATCCTGAGTAATGTCCTCTAGTGGACCCTGCTTGAGCAGGGAGTTTGGACTAGATGACTCCCAATGGTTCTCAACCTTATCCATTCTTTGGATATTTGGGTACCCATGATTTGGGAATTGAGAGCCTAGGGTTCTGTTTGAAGCCTTGCTCTCAACTCTAGTCTTGTCAGGTTTACTTCTCTGTTCTCTACCTCTAAAATTGAAGTAATGGTACATGTGTAACTTTTGATCAGTAGCTGGAATGTTTTGGCTAAAAAGCAGCAATGACTCTTTTTAATATTTATCTTTTTAGGATCATTTAATGCGCTGCTTCGAGAGTTGGTAGCGGAATTTACTTTGACAGACAACTCTGCTAATACAACCACATCACTCTTAAGGTCTCTTTGTCATTATGATGATAGTGTTTTGCTTGGCTCTTGGCTGCAGGAAACGGATCATAAGTCAATTGAAGATCAGGTAATAAAAAACTGGAATAATGAATTATCTGCCCTCTCTGTGTGATGTGTGTATGGGGAAGCCTTTTAAAACTGAAGCTTCATGCCTTGGTTTTAGTCTTATTTCAGAGCTTTGTTAGATATAAGTTCTTCCATCTACAGGGTACTGTTTTGATTAAAAACTACCTGCAGCTGAGATATAAATTGCATAATGCTACTTACAGGGTTGTGCTTAGTGAATTAGCCTAATTTCTTTAAAAAAAACCCAACCCAACACTCCCAGCCCATCCTCCAATCTTCCTAGTCTAGCAGTTGTTCTCATATATATATGTTTTTTTTCTGAACCAGGAGAAATGTAGGTTCCACTTAACATGTTTTATAATGAAATTGCTGTCAGAATATCAATATTACAAATGGTGTTACAACAAAACAAAATTTAACTGGTTTTATAGGTGTAGTATGAAATCTTGCATTTCATTTGGAAATGTTGACACGATGTTGGCTGAAAATGCCTCTTCTGCAACAGCCCATCTAATAATGGAAAGGTTTCTGAGAAGGCTTGATGCAGCAGATCCAAAAGCTAAGACTGATACCAAATGTGAGAAACTAAAGGGAAGCTGTTTCTGAGCCACGAGCAGCATGTCAAAGCAGAAAA
Source organism: Corapipo altera (assembly GCF_003945725.1). Classification (NCBI taxonomy): domain Eukaryota; kingdom Metazoa; phylum Chordata; class Aves; order Passeriformes; family Pipridae; genus Corapipo; species Corapipo altera. Next base: position 15,850,299 of record NW_020884884.1, read on the forward strand.
AATTTTTATAAACTTCCCATGTTTGTTGTGGTGGACATAGTAGACTTCCAGTGCAGTCTTCAATCCACAGAGCTTTCTGGGGTGCTCCTTCCCCTCGTTTTTGTTTTTTTTTTGTTAACCTCTTACCTGTAAAACCATGGCACTGTTGGTAAGTGAAGATCTGTAGTGTGTCACAGGATTCTGTCACAGGATTCTGGCATTGTGCACTTGCAGCCCAGAAACTCAAGCAAATCCTGGACTGCATCAAAAGCAGCGTGGCCACCAGGTTCAAGAAGGTGTTTCTGCCCCTCTACTCTGCTCTGATGCAACCCCACCTGGAGAACTGTGTACAGTTCTGGTGTCCCCAACACACGAAGGACATGGAGCAAGTCCATAGGAAGGCCATGAAGTTGATATGAGGAATGGAGCACCTTCCCTACCTAGACAGTCTGAGGAACTTGGATATGTTCAGCCTGGAGAAGAGAAGGTTGTCTGGAGGCCTCCTAGCAACCTTCCAGTATCTGAAGGGGGCCTACAGGGGAGCTGGAGTTCATCAGGAACTGTAGTGATAGGACAGGGAGTAATGGGTACAAATTGAAAGAGAGGAAATTAGGTTATGTATTAGGAAGAACTTTTTCACTCTTAGGGCGGTGAGACACTGGGACAGGTTGTCCAGGGAGGTTGTGGATGCCCCAGCCCTGTCAGTGTTTGAAGCCAGATTGGATAAGGACTTGAGCAACCTGATCTAGTGGAGGGTATCCCTGCCTATGGCAGAGAGGACTGGGAATAGATGATCTTTACAATTCATTCCAACCCCTTAACATTCTATAATTCTATGATTTTCTTCTGCTTGATCACATTTTGTTTTAGTGATACAGAGGTCTCAACAAATGTTTGCTGTTGTTTTCTGAACCTTTAAGAAGAATATAGACCTACTGGATTCAAATTTGGTTTCACGATTAAATAATTGACAGGAATATAAAATTTTCTTCAGAGAAAATAGATAATTGTTTAATTGTGTTTCCTGAAGGAATGATGGTTAGAAAGTATTTTCTTGAGGATTGGAGCATTAGTAGTTTTAGTACTGTTTCTACATCTTTCTGTGTGGGGAATCCTCATAGCCAAAACTGATCATTTATTATACAGTATTGTAACTCAGTGCTCAGAGAGTGAATGAATGACCTTTTTCATGAAATGCTACTTCATAATCAGTGATTCAGAAGCTACTATTAGTACCAGAATTAATCTGCTTTTCTCTGTTTTCCACCTCTCACTACCAGGAGTGATAGTTTTTGTATTTATCCAGCTGTTAACTGCTTTGACCCTTCAGGATTCAGCTGACCCTGTAAATACTGCTGTGTTTGCATGGGGGCACTGCAGTTGCATTCAGATGTTTGTAGGCTGTTTTGTTGTTCTAAGCTATTGCATATGTGTTTTGGTTATCTCTAGTTCCAGGTTTTATGTGCAAAGGTATATTCAGAGGTATTCATGTTATGTGGCATTTTGCAGCTTCAGCCAAACAGTGCATCTGGAAGTGGTGCTCTGGAACATGATCCCTCTTCTATTTATTTGCGCATCCCTGCTGGTGAAGCTGTACCTGGTCCCCTTCCTTTAGGAGTATCTGTCATTGATGCATCTGTGGCTCTCTTTGGCGTGGTTTTTCCTCATGTGTCCTACAAACACAGGTCAGTTTACATCAGTGTTAGTTTTCAGAACCTAGTGCCTTACTCTCTGGATGCTATTATGCTAGTGGTTTTTTTGGTTTGTTTGTATTTTTTCCCCCCGAAATAAGAATCGACTGTGGTATCAACTGCCTTTAAATTCATAGTTTACTATTTGGTGTCCACTGTGTCTCAGGATTCCAGAATATGTCTACTCAGTTTAGAAATAAGGTAATTTCCTCAGTTTTATCACTTTTGAAGATTAATGTTCATAGGTGGAGACTAGATTCTTCTCTTTTCGTACTGCATTTAACAGTAGTAATATCTCTGCAATCAAAATTTCCTGCAAAAGTACCCATTGCAATTAACTTCAGCCTTAAAAACAGCAGTGGCATGCATTGGATTTCATTCGACTTCCACAACTGAGACATTTGATTTATACTCAGCAGATAATTGTATGCGTGATGAAAAGGAGGAAATGGAATTCACCTTCTTTTCCTTTGTGTTCCACATTACCTCTACAGAGTTATGAGTTGTCAGGACTACTTTTGTCATTCAGTTTAGCTAATTTGTCACTGAACACACAGTGAAAGCAGCTCCAAGATGCATTTCAAAGTAAAATCATCCTTCAGTACAATCCTGATGGCAACAGTTTTTTCCTAGCAGTCAATCTCGTTTTGCAGCAAGGGCAGGATAGACTTGGGGCCAGCTTGCATTAAGTGAGCTTGATCTTTATCTGTTGTTAACTATGAAAAGATTTAGCTGTAAAACAGCTGAGTAATTAAGAACACAGATTATTCATTACATTCTTGTTGTTGGTATCTTCTAAGGAACACTCCTCCTCCCAGTATGTTTTCTGGGTGGAAGTGGAGTTTAAACAGGAAAAACAATAGGAACAATAAAATGAATATGGAGGGTAACACTAATGGTAGTGGAAAGGCAACATTTTTCCTCTTTGGTTTCTAGTTATACAGCCAAATGCACCTGAGGACTCACATCCTCTTGGTGGTGTTTTCTTCAAAAGGAAATGAAAAAATTTGTGGATGAACTAAAAGAACCAGCAAAGGGATGTTCACAATAACTCTACTCTTTCTGCCTGTAGTGAATACCTTCTGCAGCCCTTGAAGCATAAATTCTGTAACTGAACTTGAAAGGTCCTTTTGTTGTGTGTGTTTTTTATCAGCTGTGTTTTAGTTTGTATTTTGAAAGGCTATCACTTCAATTATGTTCTTTCCTTTGTTTTAGATTACAGATGTTGGATCACTTTGCTGAATGTGTCAAGCAGGCTAAAGGTGTTCGCCAGCAAGCTGTACAGCTTAATATCTTTACAGCTGTTCTTAGTGCCTTAAAGGTAAAACTTGTAAGCTTGTAATGGATGCCAAAGTTCATCAGTTTGTATTCAATACAAAGAGCTGTTAGAAGAACCATTGCTAAAGTTACCACTCAAACATTCAAAAGTCTGAAAATACTAAAATTGCATTTTTTTCCCAGATATTAGTATGAGCTCTCGTCTGCGTGTATCAGCACAGAGGAGAAATGAGGCTCATGTAGTCAGCATTCTGCAGTATTCAGCATTCTCTAGTATTCAGACTTTCTTTTTTAACACTTTTTCTTTTAATTATCAATCCTGTAGTTTTATTTGCACTGGACTCATGGAGTTAAGTACTTTGTCATATATATTCAAAAAACCCCTCAGTATTGTGCAGATGAGGCTTGTGGAAACAAAAACACAAATGTAATTGGGTTTACAGTTTGGTTGCTGAATTCTATTGCACTGAATTCTAGATGGTTATGCGCAGTCCCACTGACTTCAGCTGCAGCTCTGTGCTCTCTAGCTGCAGTTGGAAATGCAGCCTCACACTGTCAGGTCAGGAAGCTAGACAGCAAGCACAAATAATGCCTGCCTCGTTTAAGCTGATTGTTGCTGGAGCCTCATGTCTTTGGTTGATTGGCAAAATACATCGTCGAAACAGCACCTCACTTCTTGCATTGTTCTTAGAAATGTGAACTATTTTGCTACAAGTTGAAAAGTAGATTCTGAGGCAGATTTCTGGAATCTCCCATACCATGCCAAATGGTCAAAGAATTGTCAAAATTGAGCTGAAATAAGGATTTCAGATCAGAAAATGACAATCTATGGTAAAGCCTTTGACTTTTTCCTCTATAATACATGCAGTATTTTTACTTTACATGTGTTGAATTATTTTTCCCAGAGTAAAATACTTCTTGAAAGTTGTGAAAGGTGATGTACCTATTAATGAAATATGGAAACCAAAGAAGCTGCAGAAGCAGTGTTTACTGTTGTTGTTCTGTACAGTGTTCATTTAAGAGACTGTATAAATGTTTGTAAAGATGTGATTATTAAGAAAAAAATATTTTCTTGTACCTAAAATGTCTTCTTTGTAAGTGATTCTTGCAGAAACATAACTGAGCTGTGGTTTTCCTGTCTGACAGAAAGATGTTGCTGTTAGATTTTTAAAGCTTCTCTTTTTTTCTGAGGTGTCCTGTGTAAAGCTAGATCAGATTCAGTAGGACTAGGGTGCGCTATAATGCATTTGATAAAAAAGGCTGGTGCAACACATCTTCCTGTGTGTGAAATAGGTAGAGTGTTGGCAAACATAAGATCCAGGATGTTGTTGATATTGAGTTTTAAATGTTTTCAACCAATATATTTTAGGGTGAGCTACCACAAATTGCAACAAAAGCAAAAGGGTACAATTTTTAATTGAAGGTCTCAAATATATCTTCCCTTTCTCCCCTCCATCGAATGTTGTTTTTTGGTTTTTTTTTTTCTTGTAGGGTTTAGCTGAGAATAAAAGCACCTTAGGACCAGAAGAAGTCCGCAAATCTGCTCTGACACTCGTAATGGGTGCCCTTGATAATCCTAACCCTATTTTGAGATGTGCAGCAGGCGAAGCTCTTGGCAGAATGGCTCAAGTGGTTGGAGAAGCCTCTTTCATTGCTAGAATGGCTCAGTACAGTTTTGATAAGTAAGTTGATTCTAATTCAGAAAAGGAAATAAAATTATAATTTAATATAGTTTGGAAGATTCCTCTTCTAAATTACATATTGATTATTCTCTTCATGGTTGATTGCTATGGTTATGTAGATCTAACAAACCTTCAAACAGATTCTTCTCTTTTCGATTTATTTTATGTGAGGAATAAAAGCTCAGCTGTTAAACACACAGAATGTAAAATGATACCAGAGAATAGCTTTTGAGGAGTCACTTGAAGGTTATGAAGCTGTTTCAGATAGATAACCACAGCTTACATTAAGCATGTCTGAAATATGAATTGTGTGATAGTGGTTGTGTTTCATTAAAACATCCTCTTTCCACATCGATTTAACTTATGTACTGGCCCATATTTTTTTTTGTATTCTGTTGTTTATCTTGGGCCTTTAGAAAGATGTCTGGTAGAAATAATGAGACAATATGTTTCCCAATTTTGTGCTTAAATTTAAGGCATCAGCCTATTTGTGAAAGAGAATGCAACTGCCTCAAGGCTGCAACCCATGTTTTTGGCTGGTCAGGCTGCATGCACATACCCTCAGTCCAGCTCTCCTACCTCTGGGCAACTCAATTTTTCTCCTCCTTTTATTTTGTAATAAAGTACATCATGCTTACTGTCTTCCCTTGAATTTCTATTGCTGGGACTATTTTCTTGGTTTCTTGTCTAGGGTAAAGTTGTTAATGATTGTCATTCTGTTAACACTGTCAAGTAATTTTTGTATGTTTGAGATGTGCATTTGCTTTGTTGTTCACTGATGACTAAGAGCATGCATGTATCTAATATACAGACAATCAGGGGAAAAAAAATCCTTCTTTGTCCTAATTAGGAAATCCTTTTATCTCTCTTCCCCACCCACTGAAAAGGTTTTTAATTACTGAGTTATGTATGTGACATGCATTCAGAAGCAGAAATATTGTGGAAAATATTCAGTAAGTCTGCTTCATACAACTAGATCATTCAAAATGCTATATGTTCTGTTTTAGTTTCATTAATAAAAGGCTCGGTATTTAAAAAAAAATTAAAATGATTTATTGGAAAAGTCATAGAAATCAACTGTAGAAGAAAACAGCTATATTAAAACCTATACTTTGTAGTGGAAGATGTAGCTGTGGATTTCTTTGTCGTTTATCAGTATGTGTTGTCATTTTTCTATTTTTGATTCCTTTTCATTCTTGGTTCCGTTTTCATTGCAGTGGTTTAGCAATGACTTTTCTGATTATTAAATTAGTCTGCTGGGAAACACTGGTAAACTCTCAATTCTTTTTCTATATCCTTCCAAAACTCTTCTTCATCCAAAATGTCAAGTTCTGACCAGAAAGAAAGAAAAAAGCTATTAAAATAGCTTTTTGTTTTCACTTGTCTTTTATGTAATCTGGGTTAATAGCAATGTAGATTAAGTATATTGTTTTTGCTTTTGTTGTTAAAGCTTCTCTAGCTCTTCTAGGGTGGCCTACAAAATTCTGTTAGTTTTTTGCACTCTTATGGTACTTCAAAGGTTCTTTGTAACAAACCTAGTGAATGATATGATTTGCTTTTATTTAAACGTTGATAGGTTAAAATCTGCTCGAGACGTTGTATCAAGAACAGGCCATTCCTTGGCTCTGGGCTGTCTCCATCGGTATGTTGGTGGAATAGGTTCTGGACAGCATCTGAAAACTAGTGTCAGTATTCTCTTGGCTTTGGCACAGGATGGAACCTCTCCTGAAGTCCAGGTAAAAAAAGCAATCACCGCAAAACTATTTTAAAATGTTCAGGATGAAAATTAACAATTAAATTACTGTTCTGTGCTTTAATTGTGACATGTAAGACATGTAGCATGTGCCAGGGAACACAAAGAAAGTGCAACTTCCCTTATAAACTCTTACAGTACAAAATCCCAAAAATGTTGTGCAATTAAAACATAACCTTATAGCTAGTTAGGGAGGCAGTTGCAAGTGGTCACGTTAATTCAAGTGTCTGCTTGTCAGCTGTGCCAGAGTAATGCACTGTGATCATATTCCTAACTGACTTTAATTGTAAAGCAAAATGTGCTAGTTTTATTTTAGCTACCTAAACAGAAATTTTAATAACTGGCTAATGGTTAACATGTGATCAGTTACTGGAGTCTCAGGTGATGAACAGTAGTTGTCTTTGTCAAGTAATTTCTGTATATGTGATATATATGCAGTATGGCAGTACATCATCTTTGGGAGGTTATATTATGAAAACAGAAGTCTGTTGCAAGTTAAACTGCAGTTAGGGGACAGAAGGAGAACTAGCAGTAGCTAAGTCTAAGACAAGCCTAAGTCGAGAAGGGGTTTCTATCTACTATGGACTATAGACATGTAAAGTCTCAAAAGAGGACAACTTGACTGCTAAAAGTTGCTGGTGGAGTAGAAAGGGGACTAAACATGCTGTTTAAAGAGTAACATTTTTGGAGTTGCTGAATATGTGTAGACACTATACAGTTCAGAACACTTCTAAAGTGAAAATACTGGAAAATTGGGAGAAAATGCTGTCTTATCTCTCAAGAGAAATAGGAGAGGTCAGTGTCTCGGTCTGTCTTTTAAGACTTCCATTAAGTGTCTGTGGCTGCTGCTGTAAAGAGGGGGCTAGATGGACCACTACATGTGTCTTTATAGTAAAATTTTAGAGAGAAAAGTGCTGATTTTTTTTTCTCCAGCAGAGAAAAAAAGCACTAAAAGAATTACTTCAGAAGGAAAAAAAAACTAAAAAGAAACCTATTTGGAGTAAAAGCAAGTGTTTTGTCTGTAATTATTGTACTTCAAAGATTATGGTATAATTGCATGATATAATAGGTAACTTCTTGTCATTCTTTTCACAAGTTACTGCAAGGAAATGATTATCTGGAATAGTGATTATTAAGCTTTAGCAGCAGGAAGTTGTGTGCCACCCACGAATAGGGGCACTTTATACCCACAAATTGAGAAGCTGAAGCCTCCACTAACTATACGGAATCATACTTCACCTTGGTTTAAACTGTTAGAGTACCTTCTTATTTCTTTCTCTCAGAGCAATAAAAAAGAAATCAAAGTAACAAAGCTTATCACTTGGGAAAACAAGCCTAGTTTTGCTTGAAGATAATGTTTTTTAAAAAAAATCTATAAATGCAATTTAAAGTCTCTCTTGAATTTCCCTGGTTTACTTAAGGTAAGAGTACGTGCAGTTTGCATATCTAACTAACTTCATATATGAGTAGGTAAGGTATGGAAAGGTTATTGTTTTATGAACAAAAAAAGGAAGTAAAATATGAAGTGGAAGTCCTGGTGGGACTTGCATATCTACCTTATTTTCTGTTGAGAATACAGCACTAGGCCAGTGGGAAAAGCTAAGCTTTTAAACCTCATCCCTCACTAGATCAGTGTGGATATACAGAAACTGTATGGAAATATGAGTAATGGAAATTTACAGGAATGGAAGGATAAGCTACCATAATGTGCTACCATGGGGTTAGGACTGTAGAAGTAGTTACATGATTGCTAGTGCTAATGGTCTTTGAATTACATTAGAGACAATTGAAAAGGAGCAGTTTTAAAAGCAGGTTTTCCAGCTTATTCCTGAGGGTCTAGCTTTTTAATAGTAATATTCTTTTATCATAGTCTTTTCATGTATTTATTGTAAGAAAATTGTAAAATAAGATCATTTAGTAGGATGCTGGGGAGAAATAGCTAATGTTTTCGGGTCTGTCAGTGGAATTTTTTTCCTGTGAAATGTCAGTATTCTGAAGGACTGTCCTCTTGCCCACTTCTTACTTTGGCAATTGCAATGAATTACTGTGCTCTTTTATGTACTGATCTTGCAACCGAAATGGGCGGATCTTTCACCATTTTTTTCCTCATGCTGTAGTACACTGACTGAACAGCACTGCTTTCTTCTCTTGCAGCCTCTAATAAGAAAATTAGAAAATGCTTGTAAGCCTTTCAACTTGTCATGAAAATCAGTTCCTACTGGACTGTAAAAGGCACTCCCCACTAAGGACTTTGTTAGCTGCCCATTTCAGACGCTGCATCCAGTTTTACAGTGGAATGATTCTGTCTTTTTCCTGCCTTGAGTCACCTCTCTTTTTTCCTTTTTGTTTTAAGTAGATATGTTGTTTGTGTTTGTATTTTTCTTCCTGAAAGTGCTTAAAAATATTTTTTCTCAAATTCTTTGTCATCTTATCTCCACTATCCGCAGAACTGCTGATAACCAAAGAGTATGTTAGAGATGTTTAAACTCTCAGGTGATTACTTGAGCTCCTGAGACTTTTGAAGCACTTCTGGAGTCAGAGTAGGTAACCAGACATGTTTAAGAGTGGATGTATGGAGCTGGGCTCCATCTGCATATAAAACTAATTTCCTGAATGCATTACTAAAAAAATATTCCTTTGTGTTTTTGATAGACCTGGTCTCTCCATTCGCTTGCCTTGATAGTAGATTCTAGTGGACCAATGTACCGTGGGTACGTGGAGCCAACGCTTTCTCTGGTTCTTACTCTGCTCTTAACTGTGCCACCATCACATACAGAAGTACATCAGTGCCTAGGCCGATGTCTTGGAGCTATAATAACTACTGTTGGACCTGAGCTGCAAGGTCAGTGGGAATTTGAAGAGAGAACAAAAAATTCTACCTTGTATAAAGATGATATTGTAATCTTAAATGGAAGAATACAAGTTTTTGTTAGTTGCAGATGGTGGCAGGTGATGTTGACTAATTTGGTTACAGTCCTGCAAGCAACCTCAGTTTTGATGCTACTTATAACTGCTTGGGGCTTTTTTGACTGCAGTTAGAGATTTATATAAAGAAGTTGAAGTGATGTATGGTGTTCTGGCTAATGGCAAATTTGCTTGGTAGGTAAGCAATGAAACCCTTGCTTTTGTTGTGTATGTTTTTGTTGTGCAGTTGGGGGATGAGGCAGGGTTTTTCCTCTGCTTTTTTAACATATGATTATTTTATTTTTAAATGATGGCAAGAGCTTAAGTTTGAAATAATTGATAATATTATGAACTGTAGCTCATTTCCATTCATTCTTGATATTTTTACATCACCGTACCTTACTGTAGAGACCAAGATCTTGTCATGTCTCTGAAATTCTGTACCTCAGGTGTTAAAAACACAGATTTGTAGCTTTGTCTAACTGGGATTTTTAGGAATATTTATGGGATAGTCTTTGACGCATTGCCAGAGAGCTGACTACTAGTGAAATTTTAACTCTAAATAACTGGACTTAAGTTTCTAGTTATGAAATATTTCTAGATGGTTTAATTGAACTTATATTTTTTGTATGTTAGTTAAAATTGCCTGCATACATATATGCTAGCTTGAGAGTTACTTGATATTTTAGGAAATAGTTCAGTGCGTGAAATGTTGCTCATATATATAGAAGGAAAGAGACTTTTAGAATCTAAATTCAGATAATGTTTTGATCTTCTGGGAAGGTAGTCTCAAAATATTTCTGACTGGAGATTATCAATCCAGAATTTCATTTGGACAGGACATGGTTTAACTGATCTTAAAAAGAAATACCAAAACACTCTGTAGTGTTTCTAATTTTCGTGGGAATTCAGAAAAATTGCATGTTAATCTGTCAACTTTGAAGCATTAAAGCTTCTCAAAGCCTTAAAGTCCACAGTTGTCATACAAAAGTTTTGCTGTGTTAAGGATATCATATTACATCATTAGGTAATGGAGCTACAATTTCAACGATCCGTTCTTCCTGTTTGGTGGGATGTGCAATCACACAAGACCATTCAGACTCACTTGTTCAGGCAGCTGCTATATCCTGTCTTCAGCAGCTTCATATGTTTGCACCACGGCATGTCAACCTGTCCAGTCTGGTTCCCAGTCTTTGTGTGAGTACAAAATGCATCCCTTTTGTTCCTCAAAGTTTTATGCATGTGTTTAGCAGAGGATAAGGGGAAGTACTTAGCAAGATGTCAAGGATACCCATATGTAATAAGCGTAATGCTACAGACAGTGAAGTTCATACATGAATAACTAGTGCTGTTTTGAAACCTTTTCCTGTTTGTTTTCTGCTAAGCAGATGCTATTTTCATTTTCTTTTCTCATATTCCTTACTTTCAAATTATACTTAGTTTGATAGGGTTTCCTCTGAGTTATCTTATGCCTTTCTTCATACTACAAATATGTAGGCAAGGTCTGCCTTCCCTGCTGCATTAGCAAACTTTTCAGATTCGCTTTTAAATGGAATTAATGCCTGGTATTAAAATTAAACCGTACAGTTCTACAGTCTAGTTTTAATTTCTTCTTTCTGCATTGGCTTCATGACTTCTAGTTATTTGTTTTGTAATTTGAAGCAGGGAATACTCTTTAATTAAATCTCCCAAATGTACTGCATTTTAGTTCCATTAAAACAACCTCAGTGTGATGTTTAGAAATTCTTTAAAGTCTGCTTGTTTTTTCAGGAGTGAAATCTTGTATATTCCTATGTCGAATATAGATCTACTGTTAAAATGCTTTATAAACTATACAATCCTTTCATTTAGGAAAGCATTTTCCGTCCACATAGTAACTTAATACGAAGAAAGCAAATGTGTGTTTGGTTTATTAAAAACAAATTATCCCAAGATAAATAAAGAATCAGTTTTTTAAAGAGCACTCTTCGTCTCTTTCACTGTGGAAAAACATACACTTCTCTGTGCAGCTACTTCCTCTCAGGAAAATAGAGACCATGCACATTTCTTCCAAAAGAAAAATATTTGCTTGCACTTGAGGTGATTCAAAGGAATTAAAAGCCAGTGTTGGTTAGCAAAGAAATCTGATGCTGTCTTACTGAGAGGCTTCTAAGAACTTACTGCTATAAGATTCTGTTACAAATTGGAAATGGAAGTTTTTATGATAGCTGTCATGTGTGGTGCACCAGATGATGGATTTTTGTTTAAAAGAATATGATTTACGGCTATAGGAGACTATGAGGCATAGTGCTACTAGAGTATAGCAGATTGGAAATGGTAATTAACCTAAATTACACTGGCACAGTAGTTCCAATATTTATGCTTTTATCTCTTTTAACCAGGTAACAGCTCTATGTATGTCAGTTTTATTTTCATATTTGTATATTATAAAAAGTGCTTACTTCTGAACTTCCAGGACCTGGTACCCAGCAGATCACACTTGGGCATAAAACTGAAAAGTAGAATGATTTTAGTCCTTAGCAGCATCGATTTATTGATACTGGGGTGCAGCAGTTCACTCATCTGTAATGGTTCTGATTTTTAGGTTCATTTGTGCAGCTCTCACTTGCTGCTTCGCCGGGCTGCAGTTGCGTGTTTACGACAGCTTGCTCAGAGGGAAGCATCAGAAGTATGTGAATATGCCATGAGCTTAGCAAAAAACACTGGAGACAAAGAAAACAGTGGCATCAGTACGTATTTCTGACACGTGGCCTTTCTGTAACAGCTGAGTGCGCATGTGCGCCTATGTGTGCGCCTTTAGAAAGAGGGGAAAAAAAAGCTGAAACACCTGCTTCCCTCCCCCCAAATGAAAAAAACCCTTAAACTGTCCCTTCCAGCTTCAATAAATTCTGGTCACACCCCTGATTACCTCTTGAATTTCTTTTAGAATTTAGCTGTTTGTTAAGCTCAGAGTTAAACTTCTCTGCCTCATTAAAGCTGGCAGTCAAATAGGGAACACAGTATATATACAGCAGAAACATTTTACAGTTTTTCTGGTATTTCAGCTCTTGTTATTTTGAAAATTGACTTAATTATATGCTGTTTGATCAAGATATTTGGTTCTGTTATGTTATGTTAGCACCACATCTGCAAAGGTATAGACTTTGCTGGTTGGTTCAATTCTTAGATGTATCATTTTATTTTGAAAATAGGAGGCTCAGCACAGTCTTCATTCAAACATAGAATCATGAGCTTACTCATTAAATCACACCAGTTAAATCTGCCTCTGGAAAGATTTTTTAGAGTCCAATACTACTAGGGTTTTTTTTACAAATTTTGGGGGTATGTACCTTGAAAAAATAGTGAGATATTTTTTTTAAGTAGTACTTGGCAGTGTTATTTCCCTTGCAGATAAAATTAATTGCTATATTAAAATCTTTCTAGTGTTAATTCAGAAAAAAATCAGTGACATCTTAATGTATCATTGACTGGACTATACACACACAAATACACAATATCCAATTCTAGTCTGTTTTTCTGGATTTTAAAACTGAACTACTGATTTCAGAAAAGATTTCTTGTTATCATTTTGCAGATGTTAATCCTTTTGCACCGGGAGCTGGTTCTCGTCGAGATGCTCATTCCCGGCATCAGGGGGTCAATATAACAGAGACAGGGCTCGAAGGTGTCCTTTTTGGAATGTTGGATCGGGAGACTGATCGGAAGTTGTGCTCAGATATCCATGACACTCTGGGACATATGCTTTCGTCGCTGGCAGTAGAAAACCTTTCTCACTGGCTAATGCTTTGTAAGGATGTCCTTGCAGCTTCAAGTGGTAAGTGTTCCGTATTGTTCACAGAAACAACAATATGTTCTTAGTATTAGCGTGTTCTAGCAATATTGATTTGGAGCTTGTCTTTTATCCTAGTTAAGATGTAGGTCATATTGCATATAGAACTTTGATTACAGTGCATTAAAAATCCCTTAGAAAGAAGAAATCATCAATGTTAAGTTTCAGAATATTGCTTTTAAGATTAAAACGTAGGCTGCTTAAAGGAGGATTTCCAAGGGAGAAGCAGTGTGTTTATAACTCTGACATTTCAGTATCTTAGTGAAAGCAGACATTCTTTTTAGCCATTATACATCAAGATTGTACAGAAAAAAGAGTGCTGTATACATTCTGAGTTTTCTTTTATGAGGTTTTATGAGTTACTGATGTGATGGTGGGTTACCATGGTGATGAAACTTTTGTTTGTTGCTCAGCTTCTGAAGATTTGTTTGCACAGATTTTGTCCTCTGTGACCTTATTCCTGTTTTTCAGCTTGTAGGGTAGTTGTGATGCAGATTCTACTCACTTCCCTTGCATTTATACTTGTTTATTGGCATGTGAGTTCATCCTGAAGCTGTTTCTAAATGCTGCCAGCTTTACATTTACTGATGAGTGATGCTACCAGTGATTTCTTTCTGTATTGTAGTTACCACATATCTGCCCAGTGAGAAAGACCTCATTTCCCAAGTTTGAAGTTGACATGTCCTTTTATCATTTCATGTGGGATGGGTCTTAAGGTTTTTAACATGGTTGTCCAATTTCTTATTTATTTATTAGTAGGTGACATAATCTCAGAGAACCATATTTAAATAAATTTCTCTCAGGTGTGCTTTAAGCCAACAACTTCACTTTGAACTACTTTGATCCAAAATCTTGCTTTTTAAGCAGAGATATACAAATCATCTACATAAGATCCTGGATGCCCTTTCAAAACACTTGTTATGAACTGGTGTCATCCATGTTTTATTTGCCACAACCTTTTTCTTTATTGGATGTCTTGGCTCTTCAGTAGTTTTAATTTAGACTTTCTAAGAAGCGTGCCTCAGTTGGGATGGGTTACCCTTGCAATAATTTCTTCTCGTTTTCCTCTAATTATTTCTGGAGTAATTTTTGTCAGTATCTTGGCATTCAGCTTATGAGAACTTATGAGAACTTATGTTCTCATTTCTGAATAGCAGAAGTGTATATACATGTTTGGTGAGGTGTTTTTTTTGTCCCTGTTTGGCTTTTGATTTTTTATGTGATCCCTGAAGCAATTTTATTTTCTGAAATGAAGTTGCAAAGCCACACTTAGAGAAAAGAATTTTTTTAATGTTAATTACGTTTTTGGGTGCCATAAACTGCCTATTTGGCTGTGTATCTGTCCCATGGCATGGAGCTTTGTAGTTTTGTTTCAGTTTAACTGGCACTTTATCTTTTACTTGAAACAGAGGTTGAATAATTCAAAGATAAGCTGATTCTTGATTCTGAGCCTGATAATCTCCTTACTCTGTTTATTGGTAATTTAATGGGTTAATTTTCAAAGCTGAGAAGTTTAGATATGGGATTCAACTGTAGTTTGTGCCTGTGGCAAATGGATGTTACAGGAATTTATTTCATATTGTTTAAGACAAATAAAGGGTAATATAACCCAGATTAGAGGTGAAAAACATTTGTTTTACTGATATTCCTTTGCTTTTTGATGTGTGTCAAATGTTGTTTTAATGGATGAATTAGTCTGTTCTGAATCTCAGTGTAAGGAAAGACTTGAATTCTTGTCCTTAGGTGTCTTTTATGGATTGTAACAGTGGGATTTTTTTTTTCCCCTTTTAATTGTTCTCTGTTGTAGACATGAGCACTGCTGCTCCCTTAGGAGGGAAGGATGAGGAATCAGAGAAGAAAGATGAGATGGATGATGATACAATGTTTACCACCTTGGGTGAAGAGGATAAGTCCAAGCCTTCTGTAGCACCTCGCTGGGCAACTCGTGTGTTTGCAGCAGACTGTCTGTGCCGAATTATCATGCTGTGTGAGAATGCCAACAAGGCACACTTCGATCTGGCACTGGCTCGTTTAGCCAGACTTAAAAACCCAAAAAGTAATTACAGAACATGCATGTTTTGGTTTTAATTTTTTATTTTATTTTATTTTTGACACCTTTTTATAGCTTAAGATTACACAATCAAGAAAAAAGTATAAGCACTTATCCTTTCATGGCCAAACCCAAAGGAAATGTCCAGCAAAAGTCAATAAAACTGTAACCATATAATACTGTAATTTCTGTACCATGAACACAAAGAATGAGGTTTGGTGGAAAATCTAGGTTCTAACAGACTCATGTGCTTAGGGAAAAAAAACGCCTAGATATGCAAACCTTTTCTCAAGTCTGAAACAGAAGCAATAAACTTGTAGCTAAGGGCGAGCTGGGAATGGTTTCACAGTTCAATGTAATGACAGAATGAATTGAATTTAAGAGATTACGTTATCATCTCCAGACTGAAGGGGTGCTAGGAAAGAAAAAAAGAGGACATAAGGCTACATAATTGGCTGTGGAGAGAGAGATGTGGGAGGGAGTTATAAAAAGACATGGACTTTTAAAAGTCTATTCTTTTGGTATCCATGAGAGTGATACCATGAGCTTGGTTTTCAAGCTCATGTTTCAAACGTACTTTTATGAGTTAGAGAATCAAAATTGAGAGGTCATATCTCACATAGTTGTTTTGTGAAGAAATGGTTTTTGAACAGATAGTGAGAGGCTTCTGTCCTTAAGTTGTCCATGTTGTATTGGTTGTGCTGTTGTAATGATTGCTTGTGTTCACAAATGTAGTGCTTGTGAGGACCTTGTGTATATAGGATGAATGCTGTGAGCATGCCAGAATGTGTGAGATCAATGGATTTTAGTGTCTGTGTCATTGAGGTTTAGTGTCTGTTAGGATATGGAGAGTTACCAAGGCTTTGCCTATGTTGCTTTGGTGCAACCTGGTTCCAGCACTGTGCATTGGTTTTGTGAGAATCCAGCTTTTGACTTGATTTGAGGCTGAGGTCACTGTTTGAAGACTAGAAAGGAAGAGTTTGGGCAAAGTTTATTCTGAGATGGGATTGTATTACAGCGAAAATCACAGAATAACTACTGCTTATAGAATCCTACAGAGGATTGCATATTATAATCATGAGAATTTATATCTCTAAATTTTTTTAAAGTAAACTGTGATGTGTTTGGTATCACTGTAAAAAGGAAAACTCAGCAAACTTCTACCCCCCAAATTCAGCTTCAAAATACTCAAATTTTACTACTGTCTTTGATGGTCTGAAAAAGTAAGTGCAGACTTCATCACTTTATAGTTTTTATGTGATTTCCAGTCCTTCTTTACTGACGTGCCTCTGAAAAGCTTCAACCACAAAATAATTTTTCTTTTTTTTACCTTGAGACTTCAAAATAGCTTAGACAATTTATATTTTTTGTTAGTCACACTAGATTTTTAAAGTAGTTTATTTTCATATTAGTTGTACAACATACGGTAATTTCAAATTGAGAGTAAGAAAATAAATAAACTGAATAAATACAGAAGAATAATCCTTTCAGAAATGTTACTGGGTTAAATATTGTTCTTTACTGCTTGCTTATGGCCTTGGATGTGGTTTTTGGGAGCAGAATTAGAGGCATACTCAGTTTTAAGTGTTTAAGCTTGACATCAACAGGGGTCACTATAAGCATAGGACTTGAGCAGGAGCAGGAATTGCCTTGAAGACTTCCTGTAGGTTTTACGAAATGTTTTAATATATTCTATGCTACTTAGCTACACTTACATGCTCTATTCTATGCAATTTTTAAGGTTGTTTTAGGAATAGGAGTCATAGAATCACTTTAAGGGGGTAAAGGTGAGCAAGAATACTAGGTAACATTCTTTCCTTCCTTCTTCCATTCCTTAAATGTGGACCTTTGAAAACCGATAGGTAAAAGTTATACATGTCAGTGAGGAAAATGTTACATGTATCTGTCATGTTAGCTGTCTTTTAAGTTACTAAATAGCTCTTTCTATTTTGTTCTAAGATGACTTCTTAGTACTCCATCTCTCTGACCTTATTCGAATGGCATTCATGGCTGCGACTGATCACAGCAACCAGCTACGAATGGCGGGTCTTCAGGCTCTTGAAGACATTATCAAGAAATTTGCATCTGTTCCTGAGCCAGAGTTTCCAGGCCATGTGATACTGGAGCAGTATCAGGCAAATGTGAGACCTCCTTTATAAGTTCAGGAAATTGTGTATTTGTGCCAATATGCCAGTATTAACTTTGAGAACATTTTGTAACTTCAAAAGACCTGTGAGGAGATTTTTCTCTGTGTGAAACTGTGCTGAAGAGACACGCTTATTTACCTCTTCAAGTTTTATTTTTGTATCTCTTTTTATTTATTGTAGTTCAGTAGCTGACAAAATGAGAAATTCAGTAGCTTGAAAGCCAAATGTTGTAAGTTAGACTAAATTTTTGACAAAAGTGGCTTTTCATTTGTAGAATTAGGAATTGGAAAATACAGCTGAATCAGTTCTAGATCTAATCTAATAAATCTGTTTTCTTGGAAATGAGTGAATATACTTCTGTTTAAAAGAAAACTACAAAAGTATACCAATGGGAAATAGACAGTTGAAGATTTATTTTAGGGTATTACTGCTTTTTTTTCTTGTGTAGCTGAATATTTTCACCTCCTTTGTCTTCACTGTGTCTTCAAGATCTTTCTCAATACTTTTTAAAGGCAGACTTTCATACTTTTCACTTTCTACCCTTTTTTTTCCTTCCTTCTTTGGAGCTGTAGCCATTACTTCTTCTCTTTGACTTGATTCCTTTTGTTTCAGAAAAATGCTGCCTTACAGCAACTGCCTAAAAGGCTTTTTTTGGTCAGTATTTGTCATTTGAGGAACCTGATGCAAATCCAGCCATAAATATTTGATTTCACACTTCTATTCCTTTGGACATCAAAAGGTCATTGACTTATTGAGCCTTAGCAAAAATTTCACCTGTAATACTTGAATGATTAAAAGGATACTCATTAACATAAGATACTACCACATATTTGACAAAGGTAGTTGAGACTTAAAAAAGACAATGAGCAAACAGGAAAAAGGTGGTTTAAGACTTTGTAGTTGTTGTTTAAAGAATGGTATTGCAAGTATGTTCTAGACCGCAAGGATACGTTTGGGGTGTAACTATAATGCCAAAATTAGGAATTTTGTCTTACTTGTTTTGTATTGGTCCTTGAGCCTTAAACAAGATGAGATAAACAATGTTGTATCCCTGTTGTTTTAGTTGGATTTCTTAATTTTTCTTCCTATCAATAGGTTGGAGCTGCTCTGAGGCCGGCTTTTTCCCAAGATACACCATCCGATATAACTGCAAAGGCCTGTCAGGTATGAAGGAAAATGTTCAGATCCTATGAGCAAAAAACTAATTTTCCTTCTCTTTGGAAAAAGGATGCAAAAGAGAAGTAGTATCAAATGTCTGGAAGATGCTGTAAACTTAGGCTGTGATGTTTTTGCATCTTTTGAGTTTTCTAGTAATGTATTTTGTTCCTCAGAAATGCAGAAGTCCTTTTAGGGAGCTACATAAACGTGTCTGAAACTAATTATGTCTTCATGTCAATTCTGCGTTTGTTGCTACAAGAAAAAAAAAAAAAGGAAAAAAACCTTTGCTTAATGAGACCAAGAGTAATGTATTTATTGAGTTTTCTTTCAGTCTGATCAAATACTTGGATTACTAATAATGTACCTTCCAACACTAAACTTCCATTCAGTTTAATGCTCTATTTTAGATTTTACAATTTAGAAGATCTGAACATTCTCATTACAACCATAATAACAACTTGTTAGTGAAATTTTGGTAATTTTTTTTTTTTTTTTTTTGCTCGTGTGTGGTTTTTTTCTTGTGTGTGATCTTGCGTACTGTAGTTTAAACCAACTATCAGCAACATAGCTGTGGTAGTATTTGGAATGTGTTTTGCACAGTGAAATTACTACTGTAGTTTAAAGCAGCAGTTTAATTATCTATGCAAACATCAGTTTTGAAACAATAATGCTGCGTACGTGAGTTTTGTTTAGTGAATTTGGTCCAGAAGGAGTGTGACTTTGTCTTGTTCTTTTATAATCTTAATTTCCAGCTAAACTTGTAAGGATAGATCAAGTACTGCATAATTTGGTATCTACACATAGAAAAGTCTATATCCATCCTGACTTACAGAATGCTTCTGTGCATTTAAAACGAGATGAAGAGGCAGTTTGTGTGAAAACTTATTCTGTATAAGTTGTCAAAATCTTCTCTGTTCAGCTGATTTCAAAGTGGATGTGTGCATGTACAGGATCAAATGGTTAGAGATTAGTTTTGGATATTGAATTCTCTCTAGAAGTTACATGAACAGAGAGAAGCTTCACTGAACGAGTTGGATGTTGTTATTTTTATGTATTCATATGAATGAAACAGGTGTTGACTTGCTGAGCGGCAAGATTGAAGCTGGTCTTAGTCCTACTGCGAATGAATAATGGATTTGTGAGATGTTTTCAACAGCTTTGTCTTGTACATCTTTGGGACACTTTTGATGTTTGTTTTTACATTATTTTAAATATGTCCATCATTCCAGATCATGAGAGTCCCTTCCTCAGAGGCTTTCATGGAACTGGTTCTCTAGAAGCAAAATAAATAAATTGGAGATTGGTCAAAAATGCCTTGGATAAAGAGTTTGTAAAACCTGAACTGCTTGGCTTTTTTGCTTCTGTTCCTCATCCTTGTAGAGTCATCACTAGAATAAGAGCAGTTCTTCTGAAAGAATTTGTCCCTTTTTATCTTTGTAGAAAAGCAGTTGCACCGAAATTATTCTGTTGTCTGCATTATGACTGGGCATGAATGTGTTTCAGAGAATGAATGCCAATGTATAGCATTAGCCAGGAGCAGCTGATCTGTGTGATGCTTGTTATTTTAAGTACCTATTTGGATCCATTTAATTCAATTGAAAAGTAAAGAGACACCCAACTGTCTGTCCACCATGTCTTATATTGATTATTCTAGATATAGAACTGTTGGTTCCAAATCATAACCAATTTTTTCAAAGATTTATATTTCCCTCATTTCTAGGTGTTTTCTTGACAATAGTGATTTGAAACTTCTCATTAGTATGGAGCCTTATATATTAATTAGAGAGGCATGGGTTTCTAAAGATGTACTTTTATTGACTTCTGTCCAGTATATTCTTCACAGGGAATGCAGTGGCACATTACCTGAACAATTTGAGCAGACACTTGGGAACAGAATAAAAAAATTGTTACTACATATTTGTGGAGGATTAAAATACTATTTTAAGTGTTAATATGCTTGCAAATACAGCCTTTGTAACGACTTACCTGAGCAGTTCTGTTGTCATGGATGGGAATTAAAAAAAGGAAAACCTCAGGTTTATTTGTGTTAAGCAGGAAGAGAGTGGCTAAGTTTTTGGTGGTGATTGTTCTAGGTTTTGTTTTCTTACTGATTAAATTTTTTTGTTTATAAGGTTGCTGGGTTTTTTTGCTAGTTTAGAATGATTCTAAACTTTGTTGTCTAGGTATGTAGCGCTTGGATAGGAAGTGGGGTTGTAAGTGACCTGAATGATCTTCGCCGAGTTCACAACCTTCTTGTCTCTTCCCTGGATAAAGTGCAAGCAGGAAAGGGATCTTCTAGCCAGCTTTACCGAGAGAGTGCAACTACTATGGAAAAACTTGCAGTTCTGAAAGCATGGGCTGAGGTAAACATTGACCATTAAATCTTTAAAAGATTGAAAACATTTTACAGGGTAATAGCAGCCTCACACCTCCCTGGCTGCACCTGTCCTTCTAACCTCCTAAACCTGTTGCACTTTCACTCCTGGGATGTTTTAATCTCTATATCTTTCTCTGTTGCTTTTTCTGCCATTCTGTCAGTCCATATTTACAGTGAGGCTTGATTGTTTTTTGTTTTACTGCACTTCTCTGTGTCAAAATACACACTCATACCCTATCACATTTTGAATTTCTTCTCATCTTATGGCTCTTAAACTTAAAAAGCCTCCAGAACCAAGCAAACAAAAAGCAAACCCTCCTCCCCACAAAAAACCCCTCAGAAATCAAACAACTTTGAAATATATTCTGACATAATATTGCAGCTAGTTAAGTAAGAGTTTGTCAAAGTGTTCCTGATTGACACGTTTTAGAAACAAAAGCGTGTAGCCAAAATATTTTAAGAAAATGCCATTTATGACTCTGTTATATATGTACTGATAGAAATAAAAGGAAAAAAATAAATAAAATGTAGTTGTATTGAAAATCTCTTTCAGTCATTTTCTGGTGAGTTGTAAATGTATGGAATCTGTTACATTCACAAGGGAAAGGCTACTGCTTTTCTTTCTTTTAAAAATCTCACAGCATGTACTTTCATATCTTCTAGGTGTATGTTGTTGCCATGAAGATTAAGAAAGAAGCAGAGACCAAACCAAAGCGTGTTTTAAAGAGCACAGAGGAGGATGAGGATGATTTTGGTACTGTAGATGAGTTGCCACCAGACAGTTTGATCACACTTGTACAACCTGAACTGCCTGCGCTCAGCCGACTCTGGTTAGCTGCGCTGAAAGATTACGCTCTTTTAACTTTACCAGCTGAATTTGCTACCCAACTTCCTCCAGATGGTAAGCACTGAAAGAAAACTGTAGTTGAACCTTCAGAATTATTCTATAAATTACTTGGCATGCATGTTTTTTTGCAAGTGAAAAATTTCTGCCTGTGTGTGATAGAAATATGAGTTTCAACTTCGAGCTTTTTCCCTTCAATCTGCATGAATAGACTCTTTATCTGAATTACTGAGGTCATTAAAACGATGTCTTTGTAGAATTAAGAATACGTCTGCACCTCTAATACCTTGATATGAAATGCAAAAAGATGTTATTGTAAGAAAAACACAGCCTCTAAGATTAGAGTGGATATGTCTTACATTATTTTACTGAGTTAAGAGTGAATGTTCTATATGAAAAATGCTGCAAGACCTGATGACTGTGCCTGCCTTTGCTCTCTGCTCACTGCTTCATCATGGCCAGCACACTTTCTTATGAGAGGTACTGATGTTGCTACAATGTTACTACACAATTGGAATTTACTCTCACTAACAAGTGTTATACCTGAATGTTTACATGATCCAACGCACCCAGAATAAATATACTGATAAATTTAAAGTGCGTGCTTGTTGTCTATTATTGAGAGATAATTTTAGAATTTACCTTTGCTTTGCTAATTTAACAGGAGGAGCATTTTACACTCCAGAAACAATTGATACAGCTAGACTGCATTACCGAAACTCCTGGGCTCCCATACTACATGCAGTGGCACTTTGGCTGAACAGTACAGGATTTAATGTGTCAGAGTCAACAGAAGAGACTGCTGCAGCAATGCCCAGTTCACAGAAACGTGCTACATCCATTATGTTAAACCAGACACCTGGAACTCCACCTGCCACTAAATCTTTGCCAGAGATAAACAAAGATCGAATGCACTTAATTTTGGGTAAGAGTTACAAGTTAAGAGCTCAGTAGCAGCACATTATGGTATGAAACTCTATGGGAATAAGAAAAGATACTTTGCCTGAAATCTAGAAGGTTTAAGATGCATTACATGTCTGGACATTAATGCTTTGAAAATCTATGTCTCCTTTCTATCTCTCTGTCTGTTGTGTTCTTTATTGAGCATTGGCAGAATATTTGTCAGTATGATTATTGTAATTAAATAAAATGAGTAGGAACTGTTCTACACTGTAATATACTCAGCACTGGTGAGGCCACACCTGGAGTACTGTGTCCAGTTCTGGGCCCCTCAGTTCAGGAAGGATATTGAGGTGCTGGAGCAGGTCCAGAGAAGAGCAACAAGGCTGGTGAAGGGACTTGAGTACAAGTCCTATGAGGAGAGAATTAGGGAGCTGGGGCTGTTTAACCTGGAGAAGAGGAGGCTCAGGGCAGACATCACTCTCTACAACTCCCTGAAAGGAGGTTGTAGCCAGGTGGGGGTTGGTCTCTTCTCCCAGGCAACTATCAGTAAGACAAGAGGGCATGGTCTTAAGCTGTGCCGGGGGAGGTTTAAGTTGGATATTAGGAAGAAATTCTTTACAGAAAGGGTAATCAGGCATTGGAGTGGGCTTCCCAGGGAAGTGGTGCATTCACCATCCCTGGAGGTTTTTAAGATGAGAGTGGATGTGGCACTTAATGCCATGGTCTAGTAACCACGGCAGTAGCGGATCAAGGGTTGGACTTGATGATCTCAGAGGTCGTTTCCAACCCGGCTGATTCTTTGATTCTATGATTCTATAATACAGATGATACAAAATTTTGTGCTTTAAAGATGCAAAAGCTGCAGGGTTAATTAAAATACCCTTATAAAAACACTGTTCAGCAGAGACCGATATTTGACAATTCACATGAGTAGCTTTTGTATCAGTTTTTCGTCTGTGAACAGCGCTCACTGTTGTCCTTTGTTGTTACCTAACAGCTTTAAGGGGTGGATGTGATCTGAGAAATGCCAACAGTTTCCTGAGATATACAGATATTTAAAAACAGAATAAAGTGCCATATGTATAATATGAATATTGCTTAACTTCATCTCATTTATCTTTACATTTTAAAGAGTTCAGGAAAATAAAACTCAGTTTACAACTGAAGAATTCAGAAGTCTGACTTAAAGATCTTTAGATTTAGATGGATTTCTGTTCAGTAGTCCAAGTTGCTTGTTGTCACTGTTTATTTTTTATCCTGCCAAATTTTGGGGAAGACTTGATGCAGAAGAGGAAGCAAATACAGTTTTGGTCTTTTTAATGCATAGACTCTCTTTTCTTTTAAAGGAAGAAGAATTGAGAAAAACATGTATCTTTCTAAAGTTAAGAATCTGCAATACTTACAGAAAAATTTCAAAAAACACCTTGATTTTATGATGATATGAACATTCTTTTTAATTATTGCTCTTTTCAGGTGTTAGTATACAGTTTCTGTGTTCCCCACGACCTGAAGAACCTGTTGAGCATGTTACATCTTGTTTACAAGCACTTCATACTTTATTGGATTCCCCTTGTGCCAGGATCCATATTGCAGAGGATCAGGTAATGTATGAGCATGTTGTGACAATCAGCTTTTTCTAGGTCTTGGTCTTTCCTCTATGATGATTACAAAAGCTGTAATTATTTTTCATGTGAGAAAAGTATTTGCTCCTCATAAACAAGTGACATAACAATCAGGAATCGTTAAGTCCTAATTAATTTTTTTATATGTATTTTGTTTTACTGTAGCTCCTTGGTGTTGAACTCTTGAGTGTGCTTCACCGACTACTCCTGACCTGGGATCCTCCCTCAGTCCAGCTACTGGTTACAGGTGTTGTCCAACAGATAGTAAGAGCAGCTCAAGATTATTTGCAGGAAAAAAGAAACACACTAAGTAAGATTTTGAAAATGTGGCTTGCTTTGCAGAGTAAATAAGTAACAGGTTTTCGTCTTGGGAAAGGAACTCAGTTGCATTAGAGTATGGTTACACTGAGGAGGAAGATGCTGTGTATTCCACAGATAATTTTGTTTGTATTCATAATTACCTGCTGATTTCTTAACTCTTGTAAGATGTAATTTTTCTTCCTCTGATCATTCTAGTGGTTATTCTTTTCATGTCATGGTTTTCGTTCATTTTTCTTGAGTGGTGAAAGTTATACCCAGCACACCACTTAAGATCTAGGACTTTCTAATACCTTGCTCAGTTTCCTTAAGATTTCCCTGTTAACTGCCTCCTTAGCACTTCATTTACCTTTTTTTCTGAAGTTCAGTGGTTTAGTCACTGGTGTAGGGTATTGTGGTGTGTCCCTGGCACAACTGGCATCCATGAAGTGAATTAACTGCTAGTGGAACCAGGATGAAAAGTTGCCTGCCCAGAAGATCTTGCCAGGAATTGGAGCAGACTTGCACCTGGGTTCTTACTTCACTGGCATTCAGGGTGTGTCAGCAACCAGGAGCTCTGGGAACAGGGTGTGCAAACAGAAGCAAGGCAGTTGGCATGGAAAGGCATGCTTATGCAGCCCAGAAGTGCTGCTCAAGACTGTACAAGACTGCTGGAGTCAGCATAATGGTGGCAGTGACATACAACAAGACACATTCTGCTGACTGAGGAATAATCACCTTGGTACATCAGACGTCTACTGACCGTGCTGGAAATTCAGATGAAAGTGCTGATGTGACTGTCCTCCAGATGCTTGTCTGTGCAGCTAGGGCCAGAGGTGGCATTGATCTCACCTGTGAGACGTGAAGGAAATGCATGCATGTGAAGGTGAGCAGAGTGTATGATCTCTGGAAAGGCAATGGAAGAATGAAATGTTCTTCACAAAGGTCCTACAGGTGCAGGGCTGAAGTCCCATGTTTCTCAGGAAAGGCAGCCATAGGCTATGCTGGAATATGGCCTTGGAGGATGACACTTGCATGAAGGTGGCAGCTAGAAGATGGTGACTTCAGCAACAAAAGGCTCTATCTCCAGATATCCAGTTCGAGAACACTATAGAGATCTGCCAAGAGAGGAGGAGCCAGTTCTGACCCACTTTGATGGGTCAGAACTGATACCACTTAGAAGTAGTGAAGGGTGTTACCAATCAGGAACTGTCTTCTTGGTTGCCACAGTCTGCTTAATCAAGAAGGGAAGGTGGGTGAAGCCATATTAAAACAACTGGAAGAAGCTTCCATTCAAGCTGTGGGAGCCTTGAGAGAGGCTTTTACCATCCAGTCGTGTGCTGGAAGGGTGACACTGCAGGATGCTAACACTGAGAAGCGTATGAGGCACAGGTTTTTTCAGTCCAAATAAGGGAGAGGCTCAGTGGATTTGCTCCTCACTAATACAGAAGAAATGGTTATGAAGGTTAATGGTAGTTGTGGCTGTAGCAGCTATGTGATAGTAGAGCTCATGATCTCGAGGGAAATGAAGAAAGCAAGTAGCAGAGCAAAAGCTTTGGCTTGACTTAGCAGAATTTGGCTTGTCAGGGAGCCTGTAGACAAGATTTTTGTGGTAAGCTTCCCTGAAGGGCAAAGGAAAGAGGGATTGTTCATCTTCGATGACAAAATAAAGCTCATTCAAAACCATCAGCAGGAGGCTGACTTGGCTGAACAGGAACTTCTGATCAAACTCAAATGTGACAAGGAAGTATATGAATGGTGGAAGTGGGGCCAGACTACCCAGGAAGACTCCTGAAGACTCCTGCTTCGGTATGGTGGAGTGGAAGTGGGAAAGCCACAACTTAGCTGGAGCTAAATGATGATGAATGTCAAATATGGCAAGAAGGAGTTTTATAGATATGTTGGCAGCAAAGAGATGAAGGAAATTTGGACTTGCTACTGAATGGAATGGATGATCTAATGAAAAAACATGGTGAGGGAAAAACCGAGGCGCTGTTATCTTCTTTGCTTAGTCCTCCTGTGTCTGTGTGTAGTAAGCAAGTTTAGAGAAGAGAAATGCTACCTGCAGCAGACAAGCATCAGGTTAGGGACTGCTTACAAAACAGCTGGACATACCCTGGAACCAGATGGGATGCATCTGGGGGAGCTGGCTGATGACATGCTAAGGTCGTTGCACTTATCTTTGAAAAGCTATGGTGCTCCAGAAGGCTTTCCAAAGAATGGTAAAAACCAGATGCTATGACTAACTTTGAAAAACAAAAGATGTAAGGTGGATTTTTGGGATACTATCTTGCCAGTAAGCCTGCTGTGTGTGTTGAAAAAATTCCTTTGGAAACCACTTCTTAGTACATGAAGTAGAAAACTGTGATTTGAAATAATGAGCACAGGCTTACCAAGGACAAATAATGCCTCATCCCCCTCTGTGATGAAATAACTGGCTTTGGATGTGGAATGGTGGATATTTTGCAAGGCTTTTGACCCAGTACTTCATAATATCATTGTCAAATTGGAGCAGTGTCGACTGAAAAGTGGGAGAATAACTGGACTGCTGTGCTTGAATGGAGTTCAGAGATTCAAGTCTGACTTGCGGCTGGTTGCAACTGGTGTTTCTTAGAGATCAGTATTGGCCTGCTACTGTTAAACATCACCGTGAACAACTTGGACGATAGGACAGAGTGCAGCCTCAGCAAATTTGTGGATGATACCAAATTGTGCACGTGGTAGATATGCTGAAGGGCAATGCTGCCTTTCAGGGGAATTTTGAACTGCGGGACAGAGAACCTGCTGAAGTTTGGCAAAGACAAATGCAAAATCCTGCATTGGGATGGAATGTGCATTGGTATAGGCTGGCAGGCTGACAGATTGGATAGCAGATTTGCCAGATAGTGAGTGGTGTATGTGAATCTGTAGTATGAAACCTATGCAATGCTGAAGAGTCTGTTACTGGGCTGTGTTAGAAAAGCGTGACCAGTAGATTAAAGGGTATGGTTGTCCTTTCAGCTTGAGCTTGTGAAGATGCATCTGGAGCAGTGTCTACTTTTTTTCGCCCTTCCTTCTCATTCTGAATAAGAGACATGTTGACAAACATGAGGGAAGTTCAGTGAAGGTCCACTAAGCTGCTTAGGGAGGGTGAAGTATGTGACCCCATGAGGAGAGGCTGAGAGAGCTGAACATGTTTAGTCTGCAGAAGGGAGGGTTAATATGGGATAGAATAGCAATCCCCTTCTTAAAAGGGATTTAAATACAAGGCCAATCCAGAGACTTCTGAAAGGCATATGGTAGAGGAACAAGAGGCAATGGACACAAATTGCAGCACTGGAAATCCAGATGGGATACAAGGAAAAAATTAGTCACTGTGGGAGTGGTGAAGCAGTAGAACAGATGTCCAGGGATGTTGTGGCATCTCCATGCTTGCAGATATTTAACACTGAACCAGGAGTCTGAAACTAGCATCAGTCTGAAAGCTACTTTCTGAGGTACTTTTAGTAACCTCTTCCTTTTAGCAGAGAGTCTCCCTGTTCAGTCATCCCTTTACCATTTCTTTAAAAATCTCACATTATATGTACTGTTTCCATCTTTGCTAGGTAAATTAGTTTCCAAGTAGCAACCTGGTTAAGTTAGGTCTGCCATATTTTCTGTTACCTGAAAGAAGTGAATTGAAACCCAAAGAATATTCTCTTACTACGGAAAATTACTATCTTAATCTGGCACAATATACTGTTCATAAAAAAAACCCCAACTGATAGCTTTTACCCATTTTCCACATAAAAACAGGGAGAGGATTTTGCTGGAACTCGAGCCAGCACAAGTGAAAATGCAGGCTCTGTTCCTTCATATGAATTAATGGAATTGTTTGCTGTCAGCCCAGTAAGCTGCATTTTTCAAATCGATGAATGTGATAACAGTAGCAATCATTTAAATTCATAGGAGCTATATAGGGGTAGTTCAGGCCAGCTTTGACTTACTGAATCTCTGTTGCTGTTTACTGGGAGAAGGAAAGACTGCAGCTGGCCAAGCTGCCATCAAAAGAGAGGCTTTTTGAACTGAATACACTCAAATCATGAACTCAGACATGGAACCCTACAATGCTTTTCTGTTCTCTTATTTCATAATCAATTTAGGCTGGAATAAGATTTTGTCAGGGTGGAACATATAATTAATAGCTATTAAATTAAAAAAGTATTGTCCCGCCTGTTTATTTGGCAGCCATTGCTGTTAATTTTATGATCAGTTTTAAAAGAAGCGAAATAATTAACTGCAGTTTTATTGTGTGTAAGAATACTCTTTTTTTCTAGTTCTGGATGGATTTTTAGTAAGTATTGTTGCAATCACAATACTTCTGAAGCATTTTAAATGCCTGTAAGTCATTCTAATTAAAACATTTAGTTTGACATGAGCCGTATTTGTGCTATCTTACTGTAAAGCAACTTTTTCTTCTTGATTTTTAACTTTTTTGTGAAGAGTTTCACGTAATCTTTGTTATGGGATCTCCCTTAACTGTCTCCTCATACATTTCTTTCTTTTTTCAGATGAAGATGATAATGAGGAAAAAGAAAATCGTGTTGCTTTAGGAGAGGGAGGTGAGAGTGGTGGTCTTGTGCCTGGAAAATCTCTAGTCTTTGCAGCCATGGAATTGCTCATGTTTATCCTGGTACGACACATGCCCCATTTGAGTTCAAAAGTGTCGGATTCTCCAAGTCACATTGCTGCCAAATCCCACCTCTCTGAGGAAAGTGCTCGTCTTGTGGCTGCCACCATTAATATTCTGTCTGACCTGCCTTCTCTCTGTTCTCCAGCAGGTAAGGTATTGTAACAGCAGATATGTAACAGAATATGTGAATAACCACTAGGTTACTCTAGTGGGAGTGCCGTGAGGATATGATGCTAAAAATAAACTGTAAATATATTGTAACGAGATGCTTTAAGTGTCATCTATTGATAAGTATGTTTAGGTTGTAAACTAAATTAAGAATTCAGGCTTTTCCAGTGAGCAGCATAAAGGAAATTATTTGACTTTAAATTTTGCACGTATGCTGCAAGTTTGCTGAGGAAATTAGCTCTGCATAACTCTGATTTTATTGGGTTTTTTTCCCTTTTTTCATGATTTTGAAACATTTTGGCAAATTTTAATCATATTGTAGAGGAACACAGGAATCTTTAAATTCCTGAAAAGTTCATAAAGCAGCATCTGTATGAAAAGAGAATCCTGCTGAGAAAAAATCAGTGCAATTCAGCTGCAGTACACTTGGTTTTGCAGCCGTTGGATGTCTGTCATTCCAAATGTGACTCTAACCTAAATGGAGCTTTCTTCTGCCCCAAAAGACTATCACAAAGGATATGTGTAAACAAGGGTAATTGCATTGAGTGAAGTTCAGGGGTAAAGGACATAGTTGCATGGGAAGCTGCAGTCTTGGAGTTTTGCTTTTCAGAGAACAAATTGCTTTAAGTGTTGTCTTGAGGATCTTTGGGAAGTTTCACACACTGATATAGATAATGTCATACTCAAAAGACAGTATGGCCTGTCTTCAAACAGACAGTTTGTGTCTTGCAATTCTTTAAGGAGCAGTAGATTTTGAGTTGATCTGGAATCCTACACTGTTTTTATTTGATTCCTAGTTCTTTTTCCTTTTCTTTTTCTTTTTTTTTTTTTTTTTGAGGGGAGGACAAAGGGGAGAAGGGTGCACTAAAAGAATAACAGTAATACTTCTGTGTTGTCTGGAGTGAAGGTGTGCCTCCCAGCATTTAACAAGTGGCTCAGAAACTATTAGTCTACAGAGACTGATAGAGTCTGGGTTTTTTTCTCATTCAGAAGATGTAGCCAGCTGATAGGTGTAGGGAAGTGGGGATAGCACATGCACAAACATTTGTGTTAATTGAGCCTTTGGATGTAAGGAAAACTAAACAAAAAGAACTCATGACTTCCTGTGATCGAGTGGTTTTTTGTCTTCTTTCAAATATGAGCATCTTACAGTCTTCATTGGACAAGATCCTGGGCAGTTTGATCTTCAAGAACTGCTGCTTTGATAGAGGGAGTTAAACTAGATGACCTCCAGCAGTACCTTCCTGTCATAATTGTTCTGCATAATGTATTTATCCTTACAGATTCCCAGAACTAGGAACATGACAGGATTTATGTTTCCACAGATGTGGGAAAATGAGGTATAGAAAAGATACAGAAAGAGACTTGACTGTCTCAAGTAACCTGCAGATTGATATTGTGTGCCTAAACCCAATAGCACCCTTCTTTCAATCCTGCAGGGGCTTGAAGTCTGCATGTGTTCTTGAAACTCCTACAGCTTCTGCCCAGGATGTGAGACAGATATCTTCCTTACTTTGCTCTGGGGCTTTTACTACACACCATCTTCCTTGGAAGGTGCTATGACTTGCTTTGGATACCTGTTTCCCGGCCTCTTACTCTTGTTGTTTAAAGAACCCTAGTGATATGCAGATCGTGCAAACAATCTGGATGACATACTGTGTATCACATGCCCTGTAGGACAAAGCTTTAGTAGCTGAATCATCATTCTTGAGTTGACATCAGCATTTCAAGCGTTGGCTTCTATGACTTGTATTAAGATACGCTTCAGTAGTACTGATGAATGAATTTGGTGATAAAATGTTGAATGGCATCTGTCACTTGTTACCTGAATTGCAGGTTATCTTGGCATATCCTTTGTTTCCAACCATTGTATGCATATTGGGAAAGCCAAAGAGGTTATCTACCACACTTCAGAAATTCTATTTTATCTTTTCTTTTTCTGTTTTTTTAGGGTGTATGACAATCTTACCCACTATCCTATTTCTGATAACAAGAGTATTGAAAGAAACAGCAGTAAAATCGGCAGATAATCAGGTCCCACCTCCAGTCAGTGCAGCCCTTCAAGGGATAAAAACTATTGTTACTCTTCCAACAGTCAAGACTGATGAAACTCAGAAACAATGGACAGGTCTTATCCGTAGCACACTGGCATCTATCTTGGAAGATTCTCAACCTGGTAAGTAGTTTCTCATTGCAGCAGGGTTAAAATTAAAGAGAACTGAGTTTTGCTGTAATGAAAAGGCAAGTATGGTATCTGCCTATAATTTTATGTAAGACCTAAGTGCAGAGAGCATAACTTATCAGTTGCTAAACAGATTGTGTTGAAGAAAAGCACAACATTGGCTTTAATAAAATACTGTTGCATCTCAAAGAGTTCCCATCCCGGATTTGTCCTTGTTTGGTCTGTTTTCTTTGACAGTGTTGATCATAACCTCCTGTTAGAACTTTTCTCTTTTGCAACTCATCTTGCAGCCCTACCTTTCTCAGGTTTTGTGCTTGCACAATTTATATATTCTTTAATGACTATATAAAGTGGTAAAGTTAATTGAGTGTGAAGGCAGCAACAGATAATTGTGGCAAGGTTCGGACTGAGTAGGATACTCACAATACTGTTACAAGGTTTCAGTGGTGAGAAAGAAATCCTACCCCTTCCAAAAAAAACCCTGTTACTCACCAGCAGGATGGATACTGTGTCTCTTCAGAGAACTGCAGACTACTTCTCTTGGTTCACATGAGTGCTTTGCCTTGCCCTTCAAACAGTAAAAACGATGTACGGTCTCATCTGCATAGTTAGCAAAAGAGAGACACAAAGATTTGCCATTTGCACAATGGTAGTTCAGGGAAAAAACCATCCCATTACATTGCCAAGGAGCCATTTGTAGAGAGTGAAGAGGTTGAATGGAGCTACTCATGTGAGAAATGGGAAGCGAGTAGGTAATTGGAAATGATTCTGAAATATCCGAAGGGGGAGGATCACTAGATTTGTGTTAACCAAGCCAAACTTCTAATTTGATTTATCACATCAGCTCTTGTCTTCCAACCTTTTGTTACTGTAAAGATTCCCCAGTCCCTCTTTCTAGAAACATTACTGGCTTTAGGCTTTTTTGCAGACTTCAGAAATCTTTTTTGGTTCCTTGCAAGAGTGTATGTTTTCCTTTTTCTTTCCAGTTTTCTTTGAAGTGGGATAGCTCACACATACAAAAATCTAAGCAAAGTCTACTGCATACAATTTCAAGTCTCATCATTCAATAAAATTTAAACAAGCCTTAATTTAAATAATGTAAGGAAAGTTGTCACTTAAAATGCTCGGAGTAGTTTTTTGAAGTGAAGTTTCACATCGTGGTTAAGCCAATTGAGTGACTGGCTGACATCTATAGAGGGCAGTCATGTTGTTTTTCTTTTTTGCTGACTTTATACATGCTGTTTCTTTGTGCCTCTCAGGGGAGAACAGAACCAATCTGGCCAACCAAATCAGCAGAACAGTGTTTTTTATGTATATTATAATAGTTTATATAAAAACATACATTTTTTTGTTCCTGTTGTAAATTCACGAATGAGATCTGTGAAGACAGAGCTTGTGCACAGAAAAAAAAAAAAGACAATGGCAAATACAGGCTATTTGAAAAGCAAGAAATGTTAAACTAGGACTGTTCCTATTGGTGACAGGTGGCTGTCAGATCAACTAGTCTGTTCTGTGAAACCTCATGTTAAGTAAAAGTTGTTGCCATGCTGGATATCAGTTCCTTACTCTGCTGTATCAGCTGGATAATAAAACTAAAATGAGGTAAACCTTTAATGGACAAAGGATCTAACAAAATAGACTTTTTTCCTCTCTTGTTTACACATTGAAAACAAAAAATATGACTCGGTCCAAGAAAGTGTGGGTGTGATGTTTCAGAAAATTTGACTTCTTTTATTAAAACAACTATTAGAATAGAGTTGCTCAGCTTTTTGTCAGTCACAATCAATAATGACAAAGTGATTTTGTAATAATTAGATGCGTGTGTAGTTGCAGATAATTTCAAGTACCTATATTTCCTTTTTGAGTTTATCTGTGTTCACTGTCTTTTACTAAGTAAATTCTAAAGCCTTTTGGAATAAGCTAACAGCATGTTTGATTTTGTTTTTCAGAAGCCTCTAAACCTATTCTTGATGAAGTAAGCATACTTACAGCTATTGCTCTCTTCCTTTGGTCAGCAAGCAGTGAAATAATTGGAGTGCAGTCTTTACAAAATGGATGTATGAACAGATTTAGAAGTGCATTAAATTCCTGTGATCCTTGGGTAAGATCATGTTATGGGATTGTGAATGATATATAGACAACAAAAACTAATTGTCATATATTTAACACATTTCCTGAATGATGCCTTTACTTCAGGGACAGATACTGCATGTCAAAATAATTAGAATTTTCAACCGTACCTTATTGAAATTCATAAGCAAAATAACCCAAACTAAGTGCTTCTAGATAAAGTGCGTTCATAGCCTGATGCCAGATTCTTGATGTGGAGCTTTTTAAAAGACAAAACCAATCTTTGGTATGTGAAATTTTTTCAAATGAAAAGGTTGTTTACCAGAGAGCAGCGACATCTCTACATTATGCTGATCTTTTATAATACAAATTAACCATTTTTCTGTGGATAAAATTACAGCCCACAATTTTGATCAATTTCATATTTGTTTGTGCAAAACCTGTACTTATTTTACACGTTGATACAAAATTCAGTTTAAGAGCAAAAATATAATATTGTAGTTGCCATCAGAGCATCTACACATTGTGAATCATTTGTCTCTTGATTTCACTTCTGCCCTTCGGCTTGTCTTTATGAATTATCTTCTGAATTATTTTCTCATTAAATGGGAAAGTTAAAAAGTTGTAGACTGACTTTGTTCAAGCAAGCTAATGCACTGTATGGATAGTTAAGCTTAACTTTTCCAGCCACGTATGTATCAGACAAGTCTGTGGGTGGGAGCTAAAGACAAAAATCTGTAGTATTTCCACAAGCAAGCACTGCAGAGATTCCTGAGAAAAAAACAGGCAAAAAATGCGGATATGTTTAGGGTCACAGTGAGGCATGTAAAATCCTGTTCAGACTGATAATTCTTCTCTGTAGCAGGGCAGGTGTTTTCCAGCATGAACATAAAATTCAGTTTGTTTTGAAGCCTTACTTTAGATGGAAAGCTACTTAAAATTTTAGTGCATGAATGGAAATGTCAGTTATATTAAGCAGAAACTTTTATGTCATGATCTCTCTCCAGTCTGTATAAACACATGAACTGTGAGAGAAGTACATTTTTGCCCACCACCCTGCTGGAAAGCTGCCCGTCAGCTGGAACTTACCACTATTTTTGTAACTCACAGAGAAAACTTGGACAGCGGCCAGTCTGTGTCCATTCTCCTCTCACTAATGTGCAGTACATATACTCTGTGATACTTTTTGTGTGTTCATTCTAGGTTTTTAAATTTATTATACTCATTGTTGCAGTCAATAACTAGACACCCGTTTGTAATAAAAGCATGGTACTGACTGTACTAAAAGCCTTGAACTGATTAAGGAAAAAAAAAGTCTTCTAAAGAACTATTGCTGCCTCATAAGAAATACAGAAGTAGTTTTGAAAGTATTGCCACCTGCAAAAGTCTGAAAAGGTTCAATATAATGTATAATAATAACCAGAAGTCTGGTGAGCTCAATTCCATTTTGTTCCAATCAGATAACTCACTTGAGAGACCCAAGTGTCTCAATGATAATGGGCAAGTTTTATGTGGGATTGTACCTTATATGCTTTGAAGAAGCCCTGATTTTACCTCACAGGAGTTTTTGTAGATTTCTGTGTATGCAGAATAGTCAAAAGTTTTGTACTACAGAGATGGAAGAAAATAAACTTGGATGAAATTCTTCCATCAGATGCAGTCATAAAATGCATTTGAAATCTGTATGCAGTTAAGAAAATACTTCTACTCTTTATTTCAAAGGCTAATGATCTTTAGCATGATAACAAGCTAATAAGAAATGAAGTTTAAACAACATAGAAAGGGAAGGGAATTATTAGGAGTGGTATGGAGAGATAGAGGAAAAATTTTCTGAAGCAGGTCAAAGATGATGCTGAGTACGATGCTAAGGGAAAATGTTCTTCTGTGGAGCTACCATACAAATGATATTAGAATAAGTGTTATTACTTCTGGCCTTAAATTTGAATTGTATAGAACACTTGAAGCTGTGTACTAGTGACCTGAGCTGTGTAACTTCTATTTTCTTACCATTAGTTTTTATTATCTGTGATTTTTATTCAATAGTTTTATGTATATATCTGTGTTTTCACTGACCCTCGGATCTTCTAACAGATCACTGTGTCCAGTAGTACTTCCTCTAGAACATTTCTGTTCAGCATGTGCTCAATAACTCATCCTGTTCAGACTTTAGTGCAGTTTGAAAACATGTGCAATGTTTTATCCTCTTATTTGGCGTGGGGTTTTACTTTTCCAGAGTTCTGGGTTGTTTGTGTGAGATTTTGAAGGAAGATCGTTGTACACCCAAAAAAAAAGTATTCATAAGTTCATCTAAACAAGATCATCAGTGAGTTATTTTCCCAAACCTTGGCATTAATAATCTCTGCTTTCCACAGAGAGGGAGGAGGGAAAAAGAAAAATAGAAGGAAGATAAGGAGAGCATTCTGTGATCCAGCTCACAGTATGGCTACCTGTATACTCCTATACTACTACCAGCACAAAATAGGGAATGAGAAGGAAGGATGGACAGGCCTGACACTTTTGGCTACAGCCTTGGTTTGAGTTAGAGCAATAAGATCCCTTTGATCTGAGTCATTTTTATGGTCTGTGTTACCCTTCTGGGATTGGAATAGAATATCATGATTTTGAAGATTCATCTACTATTAGAACTAGTGGTTCTGAGACTTAAAGATGTGGTTCACTGTGAACCAGTGTAACTGACTTGTATGACATTAACTATGCCTTTATTTTCTCTGAGTTTATATTATTACTGCTTTTTAGTACCTGCATGTTCTTTCTAATTGGCCTTCCTTTTATTGAAAACTGGGCTAATACTGTTTTAGCAGATGGGCTGCGTTGCTGCTTTCCTCTTATTCAGTATGTTTCCTTCCCCTTTAGTAGTCCTTTTTTTTATTATTATTATTATAGATAACAGAGTTTATTAGAATTCTGTGAGTTAACAAATAACTTTGAGGACAGTGTATTTATCTTTGATTTGATTAGGTTCAAGCCAAGTGTTACCAGCTTCTGCTTTCTGTGTTCCAACACACCAATCGTGCCCTATCAACTCCGTATATTCATTCATTGGCCCCTATCATGGTTGAGAAGTTGAAAGCTGTGGAAAGGAGCCGCCCGAACAACAACCTGGAGCTTTTAGCAGTCCAGGAAGGAATTAAAGTCCTTGAAACATTGGTCGCCCTTGGTGAGGAGCAGAATAGTAAGTATTTATGTTTTCTAGAGAAATGTGTAATGCTAAAATAGAATATTGAACATCAGAAACTTGCAGTTAGGCACTTGATGGCACAGTCACAAATAGAACGTGTGCGCAACATGCTTTTGTAATTACAGTACTAGAACTTTTGCGTACATGAACTTGTATAGCACATGCAGTATGATATACTGCAACCTTTGCATTTCTGGTGATTGCAGGAAAAAAGTTTCTGAACATGAACTGCAGTAATGAGTGATGTATTATTCTGTTTGGGAATGAGTAGTTCACACTATTTAAATTTACTTTTTCTCATTGTTAACTTCTACTTATTTTAGTGGACTTCTATCAGATTGCTTCTACCAGCTCAACAAAGTTTATCTAAAAAACCCAAAAAGTTGAGCAGTACTGGTCAGAGTGTCTTGATTGTAAATGAAGCCTACTGTTTGCTTCAGTAGATAGAATACACTATTTATAATTTAAGTTAGTTATTCTCTAACTGGAACAATGTGCGTTCTGAAGACTTACTCTGCAGATATTTGACTTCAAATGCTGATAAAGTTCCTTGTAAAAATATTACTGTTAGTTTTTTGTGGGGTTTTTCTTTTGCTTGGTTTTTGTGGTTTGTTTATTTTTCCCCCAGGGTACTCTTTCTTGGTGTTTCGTTTTGTTGATGATAAAATACTAAATTTGTTGAGCCCCATTCTGGTTTGGGCACAGATGTTTGAAAGACGTTTAAAATGAGAGAGAAACTGAAGCAAATGAGAAAACAGAACATCTGATTTTTGCTGTCTGGAGACAATCACCCCATTGAGTATGAATTAGTCAAAACCTTTAGGGGAAAATAATCTACAAAATTTTAGATAAATAAGTTACCATTAATGTTTAAATTCTTTGAGCTTAAAATGTACAATTAGCCTATTACACATTTCGAAGGCATACTTGTAGCCTTTCTAGATACAAAAATTTACCTTATTGTTTAAGTTCAGCTGCCTTTTTTGTTCTGAAGGTCAACCCTTTTGATCTCTTTGCCATTTTGAGCTGTGGCCTCATTAGGTCATGCTAGGCCAAGTATATCTGTGGTGCTAGTTTTTGGATTAGAATCTTCCAGATTAATATAATATAACAGCAGAAAACTGTCCCTGACTTTTTTATGAACATTTGCATACTAATAGCGGTTCACTTTATGCTCACTGGGGAGGCTGATACTCAGATTCGATTGAATAGCGTTTCTGTCTTCCTGAAAAGTGTTTTGAAACCCTTTAATATGGTAGGCACTCTACATCTTACAATCTTTATCAATGATCTGCAATCAGATGGTGCAAAAGCATCTTTAAATAAGTGTCAGGATCAACATAACTGTAATGAACAATAATAGAAGTCTGAAACACAATTCTGGTAAGAAAGATTTGAGTGATGAAAGGACATGAAACCATCTACATTTAAGTTGGATTTTATTTGATAATTTTTTAATTACAGTGTTTATTGTCAGTTTTGAAAACAAGATTACCCTTATCAGTCTAGTAACTGATAAAATTATTTTTATTTTGTTTTATTCTCTGATATGGCAATTTTTTTTTTCTTTCACTTTTAGGAGTACAGTTGCTTGCCCTTCTCGTTCCCACTCTGATCTCCTATTTACTGAATGAAAATGCCTTCGCTTCTGCATCTGCAGCATCTAAGGATCTTCACGAGTTTGCACTTCAGAATCTAATGCACATTGGTCCACTTTACCCACATGCTTTCAAGACAGTAATGGGAGCTGCTCCTGAGTTAAAAACACGTCTAGAAACTGCAGTCCGAGCAAGTCAGGCCAGCAAAGCAAAAGCAGCTGCTAGGCAACCACCACCCACAGTACATTCCACCCCAACAATTAAACTGAAAACTAGCTTTTTTTGAATTACTTTTATTATTTTTGGACCATTAAGTAGTCAGAAGCATTACATTATCCCTGCATACATGTCTAATTTTGTGTAATTTGTATGTGAAAGGCTGTCTAATGGAGCTTTGTGTAATTACTTGAAATCCATGCATTACAAGGGAAGTGGCGTTACTTGTGTTTGTATAGATTTTTAGGAAATTGTGATCATATTTATGAATTTCTGTTATAAATTATCCACAAAAAGATTATTCTATATCTAAATACTTTTATTTATTTTTAAAAGCTCCCCCAAACCCTCCACTGGTTTTTGAAATCTGATGATTGTTATCCTACCCTTGTGCCAACACACTAGCACAGTGGGGACGGAGGGAAGAAGAAAAACTGTTATGAAGTACTTACTTACCCTGTACCGTGGGGAATTTCAAGTGTAGAAGTATGCATTTTTTCCTTTTAAAAACAAAGTAAGGAAGGAGATTGTCAGACTTTGTAGATCATCTCAGCTTGCATGAAAAAAAACACACAACAAAAGAGTTGAAAATTTTCAGCCTTTCTCAAGGTGAATGATCAAGCATGCTGTCTTAATGAGTTGTCCTTATTTATGTGGTGTATATTGCTTTCAAATTAGTTTCCATGCTTGAAAATGAATAAAGGATGCAAAGAATCTAATCCCCTATCTCTTCTAAGATAAAATTTAAGGGAATGCATTGGAAATTGAGTTTATAAAGAGAACTGCCTGCTATCTGCATTTTTGTAGGTGTAGATTTTGGCCCTTGTAAGGTGCTCTGTGTTTGCAGTCTTCCTGTTCTGCCAGCCACTGGTTGAGTATGTGATGAGTCAGTGCTCTGCCCTTTGTCCAGACTCATATTTGACCTTGCTGCAAGATTTTAGTCTCAGTGAATATATCATACCTGTAATCCTTGATAAAGTTTGCAAGCAGAATTACTGGAGTCCTTTGAACCTCTACTGACTCAGGGGGCAGAACACCAGTGAGAGTCAGGCTCCTCCAGTTTCTCCTTCCCCTACCAGGCTTTTCTTTTTTAAAAAGCATGTGACTCCTCTTGCATCTGGGTGAGTCTGGTCTGCAGATTTTGGAGCTTAGAGCTCAAGTGCTGTGATTCCCAATGTTTGTCTGCTGCCAGGCCTCACCCTTCCTATTGGCAGAAGTGTGGAACCATGTATTTTCTTGTGTATACAAGACTGACTTACGTGAATTTTTTGACACAGCTGTTGAATTTATGGGCTTCTATAGGGATCTTTCTATACATTTTGCTTTATAGAGAGAAGCTGCATAACTAGAGGCCTCAGCTAGGCCTGTTGAGTTTCATCTCTGATGTTTTTCTGGATACTCTGTAAAAACTGGGTATTTCAGATGCATCAACCTCAAATATGACAAAGGGATAGTAAATAGAATTGATCATGATTCATAGCTGGTTGAGATATTTTTAGATCGCTATTTTTGCATAGTCACTTGCCTCTGGGCTTTCTACTTTCCTGTAAGACCTTATCTAATATCCCTTTGAGTACCTATGCAAAATGGTCAAGACAATGCTCTTCTGCCCTATTGCATTTGCTGTGTGCAAAATATTTAACATAAAATCAGAAAAGCTTTCATTTCACAGTGAACATTTTAATACTAAAGTGATGACACAACAAATGGTGCATCCTCTAATCTCCCAAATTTTTTTCATAAAGCTGTTAACTTCTAAGTCTTGTTCCATTGTTCTATAGGAGTAAAGATATATGTGGAAGTAAAAACAATATGCTGTACATGAGGAAGAAAGTAGTTTCGCTACTTTTTTCATCTTAGTATGAGTAGTGGGAATTAAATTGATTAAAATATATCACTTTCTATTATGTGTTTCCAGCATTACAAAGCTGTATTGCTTAGAAGAAGTTCTAAGTTTAAGAAGTTCTGTTTAACATTTCAGAGAAAGTATTACGGAAACTCTTTCAGTACAAAATTGAAGACAAACATTTTGCAAGTAAAACTAAGAAAACGAGTTTATAACCTGTTTTAGATTTCTTCCTCCCCACCAGATAGTCTAGTAAATAATGACTTCTTGGAATGATTTTATCTGTAATCAGGTTTTGTTTACCTTTTTATCTGAGCACTTTTAAGTTTTGGTTAGACTCTAGTTGACAAGATGTCTGAAAACTCAGAAAAGGGGGGGGAGGGAAGTGTAGCAATCAACCATAACTAAGTCAGTAGAAAAAGAGAAATAAGTTAGCAGAAGGGAAAATGGTACTAGATAGAAGTAGAGGGATAGAGAAGGGAGAGGTTTTTCTTTGTATATTGTGTGGCTGTCTACAACATGCACAACTCTCATTTGTATACATCCTTCCCCAGTTTAGTCCTCATTTGCTTCTCTGCTTACTCCTGATACTAAAGGTATAACCGTGTGGTTTTACATAATATTTTGGCATCAAATTTCATTTGATTAAAAAAACCCTGAAGTAACTTGAAATGTCTGTAGTGCTTATTGTTTGTCACTCTCTTTTTGTTGTTTTTCTTTGTCAAATGCTTTTTAAATGTGCTCCGTTTCCCTTTCACATCTTTCATCTCTCTCTCTGCTGTTTCCTTCCTTTTTGAGTGAGCCTTGTTGTTCTACTCCAGTAGCACAGTCCCTCTTCAGTGCTTTCCCTTCAGTTCCCCTCTGCTCTCTGGAAGCTTCTTTAATTGTCTTTCCCAAAGAGGTCGCCCACCAGCCACAGCTCTAACTCCGAGGGCAGGGTTATGAAGCAGGCAAGTTCGGTTTTGGAGCAGCCAGAAGGAAACAGGAAACACAGCCTGAGTAAGCAGTGGGGCACTCCTTGCATGCCCGAGGCATGGCGAAGGACACGAGTGGCACAAGCAGGGCCCATTCTCAGGGCGCGCAGGAACCCCGTGGAAGCTCTTTGGTGGCATGTGCCCTCTGTCACACACCTGTGGTACAGCCCGTTGGAGCAGCGTGTTTGTGTCTCCAGTAAGGCTCTGGTGCTGGTCTGCTCATGGCATGGAAAGCAAGCCCAACTTCGACTCTTTGTGCCTTGGGGACAGGGGGAGAGGGCAGTGCTGCCAGCAGTTTGCGCCCTCTGCCTCACAGGATCTTGTTTTCCCTTTCCTCATGTGGGAACAGGCAGCGTGGCAATTCCTGAAAAATTTTGTGTTGCTCTCTTCCAGCATTCCAAACGATGTTCAAGAAACCCCTGCTGCCTTGGGCAGGATTTGCAGCTTTCGGCAAGATGAGGCCGAGCACTGCTCAGAGCAGGGCCGAAGCAGAAAAGAAGGGTCTGAAAGAGCAGGGCCTGACCTGAGCATGTGGGACTGCTGCGAGACACCTGCCCTCACCGTGTCCCCGGGATGGGCCGCGGGAGTGCCCGAGCCGTTCAGACCCCGCTCGGAGGTGGAGGTGCCCACTGCCCTGTGCTCCTGCTGCAGCAGGAGCTGCCCTGTCCCTGCCGCCGCTGCCGCACCCCTGCCCCGGGGGCGCGCTGCCAGCGGCCCTGCCGGTCTCCATCTCGGGGCTGAGGCTCAGCCGCCCGAACGCCATCCGTCGAATTAAGGGCGGTGCGGGGAGAAGGCGGCGATCGGGGAATCCTCCCCGTCCTCCAGCGGAACTACATTTCCCAGGATGCCGCGAGAGGTGCGGGCGGGTCGCTCTCCGCGCTGTCCCCTGCGGGCCGCCGTAGCGGCGGGTGGGGGTGGCTGTCAGGCGGTGACGGCGGGCGGGACGCGCCCAGGTTGTTGCTGCTGCTGGTGCTGGTGCTGCCGGGACCTCCGCGGCGGGAGCGGCGGCGGGAGCCAGGCGGACCCGGCCCGGCCATGGACGAGCAAGCAGGGCCCGGCGTCTTCTTCAGCAACAACAACAACAACAACGCGCTGCTGCTGCCGCCGCCGGCGGGCGGGCCGGGGCTCGAGCCGGGCGAGGCGGCGGCAGCGGCGGCCGCCGCGGCGGTAGCGGGAGGAGGCGGCGGCGGCGGGGGGGTCGCAGCCTCCGGAGCCGCCGCGCCGCTGTCGGCGTCCCGGGCTCAGTACAGCGTGCCGGGCATCCTGCATTTCCTGCAGCACGAGTGGGGCCGCTTCGAGGCGGAGCGCGCCGAGTGGGAGGCGGAGCGGGCGGAGCTGCAGGTAACACCCGCGACCTTCCACCCCCCCCCGCGCCCCCGGCTCCGCCGGCCGCTCCCCCTCGGTATCCCGCGTCCCTGGGCAGCCGGAGGAGCGCAGCCGCCCTGGGCGCTGCCATGGCTCGTTCCTTTCCCCGGGAGGGAGCGGCCGCCGAGGCTGTTTCCCTCTCCCCGGGGGCGGCCGCCGCCGGGCGAGGGGCGGGACGTGGCGGCCCCGGCCCGAAGCGGCCGCTCCCGCCGCCTCTCCGCAGTTCTCCGACTACCCCTCGGGGCTGGCCGCCCAAACTTGTCACCAGTTTCGTAACGCCCTGTTAAAACCTGCCCCCGTCGTGCCGCTGCCCCGCCGCTTGTGCCGCAGCTGCCCCCGGCTCGCAGCCCCTCGGCCCCCGGGCCTGGCCCGTGAGACCCGCTGGAGCCCCTTCGGTGCTGTGGGACACGTTGTGTGGTGTTTTCGGTTGAAAAGCGATGGGCTTGATACGCTCATTAGTGCGTGAAAGGACTGATAGGGATCTTGTGGTTAAAGAACTTATGAACTGCTGGCCTAGAGCCACTGCTGTCAGATACTTCAGTGATGGGCATGTTGCATGAACTCCAATAACAGTCGATAGTGCAACCTTCGTTCCTCTTTGGCATTGTTTACTAGAAAATCTCTGTTGTAAACCTTAACGCTGCCCATGTTACCAGCAGCCCACTGTTTGATTCTCATTTGACCGTGTTTGAGACTGAAAAGTGTCTACTCGTTTTTCTTTTGAGGTCTCCTTTCTTTGTCTCTTGCTTCCTGTCCATCTCTTTTCTTTCTACATCTTTCCTTGAAAGTACTGTCTTTGTCAAGAGAGTCTCGAGTCTGTTTAGCAATGCAAACCACTTCTGGTTTTTGTTGGTTTTTTTGGACTGTTTTTTTTTTTTTTTAATCTTTTTAATTGTACTTTGTATAGTAACATCAAACAAGTGCTCTGAGAAGAGTGGAAGATGTGATGTTCCTTGCTGAGGGTTTTTCTTGTAGGAATTTAAAGAAAGTGGTCATGAGGACAAGAGAGTAATTTTTGTGTTAACTGCAATGATTAAATGAGAAATTTGTTAGTAACTGAATCACGTTTCTATTCACTACATCCAGTAAGTACTATGTAGAAAGTAACTAGTTTAGCTATGTATAAGAATAACGTCCACTGGAGGCCCATAAATATCTTGACATTTTTTCATAGCTGATACAGACATCAAATATTGCTTTGGAGAAAAAAAAATCTATTTTACAGGACCTAAGAAATCCTACCAGTGTGTTAAAAGTAATAACACTTTGCATATTTGTAGTTTGCTTCAAGAGAGGCTAGCATGCCATTCCTCCTTCTTCCCCAGGTATCCCTCAAAAGCTTGATGTTATGGATGAGATAGAGGAAAGAAGTGGAGTATTTAAACTATTTGTCAAAGTCCTGCATTATCAGTGACAGATAACCCCATCACAAGTTGTTTGCTTGAATGCCTTTGACTCTTGCCAAAACATCTCAATAAAGTTATAATTAGCTGTGGCTGGCAGTGCCATGAGCTGTAACAGCATTTATCTACTGCAGAGTCATGTTCAGGAAGGTGCAAAATTCTTGGCTCTCTCTATAGGC
Source organism: Corapipo altera (assembly GCF_003945725.1). Lineage (NCBI taxonomy): Eukaryota > Metazoa > Chordata > Aves > Passeriformes > Pipridae > Corapipo > Corapipo altera. The sequence goes on from NW_020884884.1 coordinate 15,894,664, forward strand.
ATCAGGCATTAAACGTCTGCTGTGACCATTTGCAGATGAATGTTCTTGGATCCATGTGAGAGGTTTGTGTTAGGGGTTCAGCAACTACAGGATGGCTTTTAGAAATTGTACATGTACACAGGAAGGATGAGCAGCATTAATTAAATGTCCTGTGCTCCTTCTGAAGCCTTTTCTTGGTCTATATATTAGGAAATGTTTAACAGAATAATGGAAATTTGAGGTTGGGCAGTTTCCCTCTGTTGAGATAAAGATGCAGTGCTCCCCATTGTACTTAACTAGTCTTCTATCCAATGCAAGTTCCAGTGCTAGATTATCCACTCTCTTGGGAGGCTGTGTGGCAAAGGACCTATTTTGTATGGTGGCTTTAGTATCCCATATTTTTTTCCAGCAATTCATCTACTTTCTTAGAGGTAGCTTTCTTTCATCTCCAGTTCCTTGCCTGCTATAATATTGAACTACTTGAGACACTTTATGCCCCAGTATTACTGCGCTTGCCTTCTGCTCTGTGGTTGTTGGTTAGTTAAGCTGTACCCTCTCTCCATAAAACACCTTTTAAGTCAGTCCCACTGTGATTTCCTGTCTTCCTTTTCCTCTCTGGGCTTCTTTTTATTTTCTCCTTTTCTTATCCTTGTAATTAATTGTGTGGAACTAAATGTGTATTCAGGTAGAGTACCTGTCTATTGTGTTAAGTGGTGCTTGTTCAGGTGACACACACCCAAGCTAATAACATATGTGAGTTGGCACGCTGGACAGCTTAATCTCTGTTCTTAGTTACTGGTCTAGTACTGCCTTTCCAAGGTTTTTCTTCCCATCAGTGCCTATATTTTGTTTTCCCTGGCGAGTATTCATGTTTACTCTGATTTTCTAATTATTTTTCTTGAACCTTTTGAAATTATTGTTGCTTCTATTGTATAATCTTCCTCATTTAGAGTGAAAGAGGACTTCAATATTTATATCTATGCAAGCATCATTAGTAAGCTGTGTATGTCAAGTAAGAAGGAAAATAGATTCATATGAGGTTCCCCTAGATGCTTATCTGCTGATTACATATTTCACTTTTAATGCTTGCTTTCTGTTTACAGTACTTTGACATCTGCAGATTGAAAAATTATCCTAAGAATAGACTTTCATGATGCCCTGTGAAGTAATTAACTAGGATAAAGACTAACGTTATTAATCCTCATTTAAATGTTCACAAACAGTGCTTTATGGCATTATAATTTATTTTCATATCTTTCAGAAATTATTTATTTTCCTTTTCTTAGGTTCTTCTAACAGCTGCTTGGGAGAATTGACAGGAAAGGGTTTCCTGTTCTGCGAGAGTTTTAAACTCTAGATTTTTTTTCATTCTGCATTTTTCTGGACTGTGTTTCCGAGACATTTCAGAGTTGTCATTATGTGTTGGACAAGCCCATCCCAAAATAGCCAAGGGTTTGATCAAATGCATATGCAGGGCGCTGAAATCCATATCTTTGCTTGAGGCAAGCAGCGGTTGAGCTGCCTTCCATGTTGGTGTCTTGCCTGAACCATACGTCTTCTGACTGGTTGTGAGTGATGGTTGTGGATGTTATCTCCCTTTTAATTAGCCATCTACTGCCCCCAGGGGACAGCGATGAGGACTCTGTCCCTGTGGCTGGGACCCCACAGAGCCAAGCACTGCCAATACCCGTCCTTGTCCCAGCAAGTGACAATACTGTCAAGCTCTGCTGCTTCAGGGCTGGATGAGCTTGGAAGGCCTCTCTGTGTGTGTTTGTGTGTGTGTGTGTGTGTGTGTGTGTGTATGGCTTTTGTTTTGACTAGAAATTTTGTCTTTGCAAGCAATGCGTATGTTGCTGTGGAAAGTTTTCCTTCTGACAAACATTTTTCTGGCAAAAAATGCAGTTTCGCAGATTTTGGCTTTTCTCTGCATTTCACAAGTGGTCTAAATTGCAACAAACTGCTATGCTGTATGTAACTGCTTGTATAGCCCTCATCCTGCTAAGGAATTTTCCAGCTTTTGTCCTCTTCACTACTGCGTTTTAATTTCTTCTAACTAGTAACTGTTTCTTTAGAGTAGTAGACTGCATAGGAGTGGTGGGACCTGATAGCATTACATGAAAATTGTTTTTCCTGGGTAAGCTTTCCTTTGAAAAGGTTTGCAAGGAAATTAGAGAGAATGGGTGGATACAATGTGCTTGTGTTTCCACAACTTTGTTAAAAATATTCCTTGGAGGACAGTGCCAAAAGAGAAAGAAAACGCTACCCAAACGATAGGGAAAGAGATAATGAAATGAGATAAAATGTGGTTAAATGATAGCAAACAGCTGTAATAGAAGGAATGTGGTGGAAATAACAGATAAGCACTTGAGATCAGATATGGAAGTCAGATTTGGTAATGTTAGCTCTCTGGGTGGGGGTCACGGATGGTGATCTTTCCCTTGCTGCTGCTTTCCTCCTGCAAGAGGCAGACAGTGAAACCAGGCACGTTACATGGTAAGATTGTGTCCTTGGAGATAGACAAGTTAAAGTAATGAGGAGAAGGGGCAAATCAGACAGATGGCTGTGGCTATTTATAGTGTGGTTTAGGACACTGGTTACTTGATTCAGAAATTGTTGATATTTACAGTTTGTTGGCTTTTAGATAACAGTCCTCTTGTTGGATTAAGTTTCTAGTTAAAAATCATTCTGATAGCTGGGTAATCTGTAATTGTTCTTCACAGAAAAAGTAATGAGCAGTGAGTTGGTGAAATCAGTTATTAAGTTAATTAAAAACTCCTGAAGATTTGGTTTAACCAATAAAATAGAAGATAAAATACAATTTGAAGAAGTTCTGTATAATATTTTCAAATATGATGATGTGGGTCAAATTTCTGAGATTCGCTGTGAAAGATAAATTGGCAGAAGTGCTGTAGAAGTCTTCTGTAAAATTTTTTCTCTTAAGGCAGATACTACAAAAAACTCTGGTTAAATACCTCTCCACCCCAGAGAAGCAACAATTTCAACTTAATTGTTTTATTTATGTCAGATAATTCAAAAGAAAGGCAGAAGAAAATAAACCATGGTCAGAATACTGAGCTGTGTTTAGTTGGGAAAGATGGTGCTAAATGGGTCTTGGTGACTATCATATATCCTTTCTTTTGCAAGCTTTTTAAGCAAACTTTCTATTTGCCAAATTCATGTAAAGCAGAGGAGAGAAACCTCTGTGCTCTTCTCTTTGCTTATATTGATGTTTGCCGGCTAATTCCAGTACACTCATTGATAAGCTCTCAGGGCTTGTTTTATTTAAGCTGGGCTACCAGTGGGAGTAAATGTTCAGTGATGAAAGAGCATTATAGAAATTTGTAGAAGCAGAATGTAAATACAAACCGATGAGACTGGTTCTTTGCACATTTGTACCTGGTTTTTATAGTTGTTTGATTATTTTTTTTTCAACTGCATAAATGATCTGACTATTTCCTAGCATCAGATATTCCCATTCTTCTCAAATCTATTAAACCTATAATTTAAAGTGTAGTGAAAACATGTTTCTTAAATGGGCCTAAGTCATTTAGGAAAGTGCCGTAAATATTGACAGAAAGTTGCATTTAAAAAAAAGCAGAACATTTTATATTTTTCATGATTTGCTATAGAATTGTTGAATTAAGCAAAAATGGAATAAATGGAGAGCTTTGGTTTTCAGTGTCAGGTTGTCATATGGTGAAATATCCTGTGTGTCTTTACTAGTGTAAATTTATAATTTCAGTTGGTATTTCTGTGGCCTACTCAAATTTTAGCCCTTCTTTTTCTGTTGAAAGTCTTGACTCATGTCAGTTTTATTGCATCAGGAGTGTTTGAACAACAAGTTGCAAATGTAGCTTAGCCTTTATTGACATTTCAGTAGACAGGGAAACTTTGTTTAATTTTAGAACAGGCTGTGTAAAATTCCCCAAGGAAGGTCACATGTATCTCCAGAGACTTTTGGTTCATCTTAATTTATTGCTGAGTGAACTGAGACTGTACAAATACCAAGCCTTAACTAAAACTGTTATCAGCACACAGTTTTCTGAGAAAATAGCTGTTGGTCAGCAACCTACTCACATATTTGGCTTCACAAGGCTGCCAAGCCTTGTCAAGTCCTCCTTTCTAAGTTTTTTAGCCAAAAAGTGGCAAGGACTGATTTTAAAGTAGATTAAGGATTGTTTTGTTGTCTTTTTAAATGCTGAGAAATGCTTAGATACCTGAAACAACTCCTCTGAATCATTTCAGAATGCTCAGAATCCAAGCTTTGCAGACAATACACTAGAAATAAAAATACTCTGAAATGTGAAAACAAAGGTTCACTTTATCTGAGTGACCTGTACATGGGCCTGTAGATGAATTCATTTAGAAGATGTTCTTTTCCTATTTGAAAAGAGTTTGCTATATGCTCACTAGTATTGAATATACTGAAAATAGCCCAGTGACAAAGAAGTTAAATTAAAAATTGCAGTGTGGAAAGACTGCATTTTTTCTGCTCTTAGCCAGGAATATGTTTCCCTTTAGGGCAGTCACATAGGGCAGGATTGCAAAAGCATCAGAGCAAAAATGGCATGCATGATATTCATATCCAAGCTTGTAAACAGGAGGTGAGAACAAACTCATTTGTTTTTGTATCTGTTTCACTTGATGTCCTAGTCAGCTCAGGGTGGTTCAAGCAATTCATGCTTGAATACGAGGAGTAGCTGATCCTGGATGTAGGTGTGAGGAATAGGAGTGTGCCAGTTGCCTCTGCAAATGCTTGTGTGGTCAAGTCTGGCTCGCGACTCTTTTTGTTACTGAAGCCAAATCTAAAAATCTCCTCCAGATTTGTTCTCCCTTGTCTTGCCATACCCCAAGTGATTCATTCAGCCTGTGAACTTCCATTGTCTCAGTTTAAATGTGGGCCATGAGTCTGTTTATCAGCTCTGGTGCTGATTGCTGTCGCTGCATTTCTGCCGTTCTTGTACAGCAAGTGGAAAGGAATTTGAGCATTTGCAATTTAGACTCCAGCTCATAATATGTGATTATTTTGTGACATGTCATTTCGGTGTTGCCTATAGAATTACAACATCATGTTTAAAAGTTGCACTCCTTTTGTGCTTATATCAGTCTACATGCAGTGTGCTCTCGGGTCGAAAAAAAGTTAATGCTCACCGCTTAAGTAGGTGTACCACGAAAATTATTGGAGGTTTAGAGAGAATTTTCGCTTATGAAGAATGATTAAATAAGCTGAATATACATTGCTTGGCTAACTCAGAAACTATTTTGATGTTTGCAATTACCAGAACAGTGAAAGGCAGCACTGAAGAGTGGATGGAAGAAAGACTAACTCTCTGAGATCTGCCTAGTAAAACACTTCAAACCATGGAAAGAGAAGTCTTCCTGTTTTTGAGATGTTTATGTTAGTAGTCAAGATATTGCCAGAAATAAATTGTGAAACAATTTTTTATTCTGGATCATTTATTAGGAGTTTTTCAGTCTTACTGAATTTTTTTTTCAAACAATGTTTTCAAAGAGATGAAGAATGTAAATAAATGGCATTTTCAACCATCTTTTATTACTGTGAGCTAAATCTTTGAACTCTTTTGGGTGGTTTTTCAGGGTTTAGCTCTGATGCCAGTTTTAGGACATCTCTGAGAAGTCCAACAAAAATAATGTGCCAGTAGCAGACTGTACTGTGTATTAGTCCCATGAGGTGTTATCGTCCAGCATGAGTGTGTTTGGAATAAATGGGATGAAGTACTTATGTGTGGGGTGAAGTTAAATATGCCTTGATGCTGTCAGTCGTTTCGGCCTGTGACCCCACTTCACTTTTGTGTTATCTTAGATGGCTGCACGCCCTTACGAAAGCTTCCTAGCCTCTCTTGACAGAGTGCTAGTAGGTGTGCGTTGTGGTGTTGAGTATGGTGCCTGAAAAATTGTTTGCTAGTTGTACTAGACCACTGATGTTTTCCTTCCCCCCTCCCCTGTACCTGTTTTTTATCTCTTTTCTTCTCACCCCCTGGGCTTGCTACACTTATTTACAAATATACTTAAATATGCAGTGCTTCAGTGAGCCAGCTACAATCTAAAATACTGAGTACCCTGGCAGCCTACAGAATCCTTCTGGCAGATCTTGGTAGACCGGTTAGCACAACTGTTTCAGATTGATTAATCTCTGTTATGTATTTTGTTATTTTAGCCATCTGCATATTTTTTGAAATACTTTTCTTGCAGTTTTTTTCCTCCTTTGTTCTCTTTCTCTTGACCTGTGAAAACCCTGTTGAATTATGGAAGCATTATATAGAGAATTGTAGCTCTTTGTCAAATGATGCCCATTGACCTTCAAGTGCCCATAAATTTGAAGTGAGGTTTGCCTTAAAATATTAAGATAAATATTTTAAAGAAAAGAATAGGCTTTTTATAGCTCTTAAGTGTTAAGAATGAAAAAAGTTAAATTGCTTTTGAACTTGAAATAGCTGTAAAATTCAAGAACTGATAGAAGTTGATATTAAACATGCATCAGTTGTTTAGCAGTTGGAGTATGTTTATTTTTAAACAGTTTCTGTTAAAGATAAATATTCTTTATCTCATGCTGTTTTTTAGTGTCAAGGTGTCAGCCTAAAAAGGTGTCCAGATGTAAGATCCTTTTTAACATCCTTGTAGTTGTGGTTGCTGATTCTAGGAAGTGTAGATTTCAATTTAAATTTTTAAACATTGATAAAATCCACACTTATTAAGATGTAATTTCATTATCTGATTATATTGTTATGCCTCCTAAGCCTGTATTAAGAAGTCAGCAGCATTTTAAAAAAAGTTGTTTCTAACCCAGTGCTACTTAAAACCTTTTTGTCTACTTCACAGTAATGTGAAGACTTTAGAGTCTTTTGGGGAATTTCTTAAAACAACAGTGTTGTTGCCTGTGAAAAATTTTTTAAATGTATAAATCAATGTTATTTTTAAAATCTCTCAATAAAGAAGTGGAATAGTTAAGGTAACTACGGTGCTATTAATTTAGACTGGATGTGTATGACACTTCTAAGTTTTGTTGCAGTTGATAATATGAAACACTTCAGTGAGATAAAATGGGGATAAAAAAATACTGACCTCTACAATTGCAACAGAGATAGGCCGTGCCAGGTATCTCTCTTCCCAGTGTTCTCTGGTTTTGTATGGTTTTTTTTTTTTATTTACTTTCTCCTACTCTCTTGATTTTAATTTCACAGTTGAGCTGGAATACAGTAACTTGTAGCACTTAGCCTGGAATAAATGAGAGGCGGATGCTGCCTTGATTCCTTGCTGCGGAGCCAGCGGGGCTGGGTGCTTTATGGAGAAGATGCGCCCCACCCATAAGGCAGGGAACAATATGAGGTTGTGCGTGATCTCCGTAGGCGATTTTGAGGTTTGTGATGACTAGCTTACAACCTGATGCATTTTAACCTCGTTAGTTAGAAGGTCAGTTGTCACGGAACCTGTTTGTTGGGAATATTTGCAAATTCTTGAAATTTTTGGCAAACCTTCCCAGGAGTGGCCAAAGCGCAAGTGTAGAACAGTGTTGCAGATCACTCCAAGCAGAAGTGCATCTCCTTTCTCTCCTGCTCACTCAGGGATAACACAGGCTTCAGGTTTGAATTGTGCTAAAGCTGCAGCTCTGGGAAGTGGCCTATAGAGTCTCAAACTATTGATAAAATTCCGTCATTTATGTGTGAATTATAAGAAAACCGTAGTTGCTCAGTTCAGTTATACTTTTCATCCTATTTAAACGCAAACCTCTTACACATTAAATGTTTGCACAGACATTTAGACAGGTGTTGTCTATATATTTTGATTGGAAATAGTGATTCTGGAGTTATCGCTGTTTTGTTCTGGAGACTGAGAAAATACTGCTAGATGTCATAATTAGTTATTTTAGCTGTTTAAACTCAGTGTACTCGTTCAGTTTTCATTTATACTACAAAATGTTTCATTTATGGTATGAACATTTAGATTCCTTTGCACATTTTCAGTTAATTGCAAAACATTCTAAAGAATTAAGTCTGCTTAAGACATATGAACTGTAACTATTCTCATTTTCAGAGCCAGAATTTCTCAAAAATAGTGAGTATTGGACATAAGGCTGCTACTCTGAAGAAAAGCATAAACAAACAATGCTAGAAACTGTGCAGCCTCCAAGGAGAGAGCAAAATTATTCTCTGTTTCTTGATTTACCAGTAAAACTACCTATCTATAAAATATGCAGTAACGCTGAAGCATCCTAGCAATAAGCTTGTGTGGGGCTGAAGACTTGGCTTGTGGATTTGACTCCATTGTTGTTGCATGCTTTTTGAGTAAGAAACACGAGGATTTCATGGAAGTCCAAGAAAAAGAAAAGCCATAAGACATCAATAAGAGCATTGACGTACTACTGACGGTAAAAGATGTCCGCGTGAAGGTGGTGTTGTATGTTTTTTCTTAATCATACCCATTAATGTCTTTCCCTCTTGCAAAAGTAAACTGTCAAAACTACTGAGAAGTTGCATTTTTTATTTTGTTTAGCCTGCTGCCAGTGGAAGATGACTTTAGCCTCAGTTGTTAGCATGGTAATGCTGATTTGACCTTTGTAGTATAGCAGTACGTGAGCAGGGTCATTACTGGCTGTCCTTTGCCAACTTACCAGATAAAAAATGCTTTATTTCAGTGTGTTCATTCAGTTCATTCTTGGTTAGAATTGCTTGAAGACAGCAGGTCACATCATAGATCATATCAGCTTGTGTCCTGATGGCATTGAATGATCTTTCTCATTCCAGCCAAATACATATTTACATCACCTTCTACTGTTTTGAAAAGTGTGTTTTGATGTTCTCTCCCTTTTTGACTAGAAGGGAATGTTTAGTTCTGCTGGGCATATTTGGAGATAGGGAGAGAGAAACTGGGTGTCTGCACAGTTACTGCACACTGAGTTATATGTGTTTGAGGCGTTCCTCTTGTTACTCAGATGGTGACCTTGTTGAGTTGACATGCTTCTTGCACAGTTACATTCCTCAGGAGAGGAAATGCTGACTCTAGCACCAGCATTTCTTTCTTCTGTGCCTTTCTTTAAACCTGAGTGTAAAATGAACATTAGAATTCAATTGTAGTTTCTTGTTCATCCCAATTCAAGTGTTAAGTGGAAAGAAAGCTTGATGCCAGAGCAAGAGGCATTTCTTTTGATTCAGTTGACTTTTTTTTTTTTAATTCAGATGTGTTTCCCCTATTGAAGTTGAAGACTGACTTTGTTGGAGAACAGCCAGTGTTTTTCACTTGACATAAACTGGCTGCTCTAGTTGGTGACTGGCAGTTAAAGACCCTTCAGGTGTTTGTCAAGCTGTCTACTGGCTGTACTTGAGCAATAAAATTATGTCAGCTGGTGTCATATTTTAGAGCAACTGCTATAGATGGCCACCAACAAGTGGCCTTTTAGAGTAAGATTCATCTTGTCTGGTTTCCAAAATTCAACCGAGTTAGTTGTACGCATTCACTTTATAGTTGATGGAGAGAAAATGACATTTACAGGCTCTGTTTTTTCTCACCTTGGAGTAAAAATCTGCAGTCAGATAAATTATTCTTCAGAAACGACTGTCTCCATTAACTAAACTATCTGGGGACTGCTTGCAAGGTTGTGAGGATAACATATTCCTGCTCATTTCTCCCTGACTTTCCCTAGAGATTGGTACAGAGTGCAGTGCCTACAGAAAACACAGGCCTGCAGTGGGCATTTGTATAAATGAAAGGCTTATTGGTCTTCATGTTCAACAGCTGATGGTCTAGACCAGTTGCCTTTTATCCTGTTTGTGCTTCTCAAGAGACAAATGAGGTGCTTGGAGACTTTGCTTCAGAGGTGACAGAAAGCTTCTGATCCTGAAAATGGCAGGTAGCTTGCAATGCCAGGTGAGGCTGAGGCATGAAGTGATGACTGCCTGTAGGTATTTCTGTCTAAAAGTGTTTCATGAATTGAGCAAGCACAAGAACTTGCATCTTATAATGGACATGATTTGAGCATTAGGTACAAAAGCAGGTAGTTCTTCCTTTAGGATTAGGAATTAGGATCTTGTATTTGTCATAGCTTTTTATTTGAAGGAGATTTTTCACAGGCAACTAAATACTTATTCTGTGCTGGAAGTTGATAAAGGTTAACTGTGTATTTTCTACTTGACTTTATTTACTTCTGTACCATTTCTCTCTGTCTCCCTCACCAAAATACCTTTCCCTGTTTTCCCTTTTTTTTCCTGTCTTAATTACAGTATTTCTGGAGAACTTTCTTTAACCTATTTTAGTAAGTATCATAATTAACACTGTATTACAAATGGGGTTTTATTTTTCTTTTAGTTGAACATGGTTTACATTTTTTTACTAGTATCATGTAGCTAACATGTATCTATAGAACAGTACACTAATTATACCATACATCAGTTAGTGAGCAGAAATACTTTGTCATCATCTTCTGCTTATTGTTGGTAAATACTTTTATCTGCTGAAGGCTTTTTGTTTGCTTATTTTATCTATTCCTTATCCTTTATTGAATGTTTAGCCAAGAGAGGAAATAAACTCTGTCAAACAAACCAAAATTGTTTTATTTCTTATCTTTTTCTTCCTTGTTGTTTTTGATCTGTAATGAGCATGCAAGTTTAGAAGGCTTATCTTTGCAGTGTTTTGTGTAAGCACTTAATGTTTATGAAACACAGTGAGCTGATTTCTTTTGAACTCTACAAATAAATTTTAAAATAACTTGGGAAGACACACAAACCTAGGAGCTATGCTGAATGATTTTGAGGAAGCAGATTCTAAACTGAACCCTTTCTTTTGCAGGCCCAGATTGCCTTTCTTCAAGGTGAAAGGAAAGGACAGGAAAATCTGAAGAAGGATCTAGTGAGAAGAATCAAAATGCTGGAATATGCACTTAAACAGGAAAGGTATGCTGCTTTAGTGATGAGCACATAATGAAGAAATTCTGAAGACAGATACTTTGTTTCTCTTCTTTATTTTAAAAAAACAAGAAATATTTTTTCTGTATATACTCAGTTCTCAAATTGACAAATAATATTATACTAAATAAAACCAGTAGTCTAAATGTCTGCATTATAGTAAGAACAATAGATAACATTATACTGCTACAAAAACATGCTAATAAAACCCATTGTTGATCAATAAAGAATACTTTTTCCTTGGTAAAATTCCACCTAACTGAATAGATTGTACCTCAGAATTACTGTGTATTCCCTTTTTGTTCAAAGTACTAGCTTTGTTTAATAATATGTGACAAGTGAAATCTTAAATAACGGTTTTCAGTCTAGTAACTACTAGCTTTTAATCTTGCTAAGTTTTTTGTCTTTTCAATATGAAAGACTCTACAGAAATATATTTTGGAAACTAATTGTGTGAGGGATAAGCTGGAGAGGTGGTCTGATTCCAACAGGATGAGGTTCAACAAGGCCCAAGTGCTGGATCCTGCACTTTGACCACAACAACCCCATGCAGAGCTACGGACTGGGGACAGAGTGGCTGGAGAGCAGCCAGGTAGAAAGGGACCTGGGAGTGCTGATTGACAGGAAGCTGAACATGAGCCAGCAGTGTGGCCAAGAAGGCCAATGGCATCCTGGCCTGGATCAGGAACAGTGTGGCCAGCAGGAGCAGGGCAGTGGATAAGTTGTATATCTACTTTATTTTATGTAATTAAATAAAATAAGTAGGAACTGTTCTACACTGTAATATACTCAGCGCTGGTGAGGCCACACCTGTGTTCAGCTCTGGGCCCCTCAGGTCAGGAAGGATATTGAGGTGCTGGAGCAGGTCCAGAGAAGAGCAACAAGGCTGGTGAAGGGACTCAAGCACAAGTCCTATGAGGAGAGGCTGAGGGAGCTGGGGTTGTTCAGCCTGGAGAAGAGGAGGCTCAGGGGAGAGACCTCATCACTCTCTACAACTCCCTGAATGGAGGTTGTAGCCAGGTGGGGGTTGGTCTCTTCTCCCAGGCAACTATCAGTAAGACAAGGGCATGGTCTTAAGCTGTGCCGGGGGAGGTTTAGGTTGGATATTAGGAAGAAATTCTTTACAGAGAGGATAATCAGGCATAGGAGTGGGCTTCCCAGGGAAGTGGTGTATTCTCCATCCCTGGAGGTTTTTTAAGATGAGAGTGGATGTGGCACTTAGTGCCATGGTCTAGTAACCACGATGGTGTTGGATCAAGGATTGGACTTGATGATCTCAGAGGTCCTTTCCAACCCAGCTGATTCTATGATTCTATTCTATGTTCGTCTTTACCAGTTGATCAATTTCTATTTTTTTGTTCATGGGGATTTTCAGTAGAAGTCCCCAGTTTGCTTTATTCCTACCTACACTTTCCTGTTATTCTAATCTTTGAGGCAAACAAGTTGGGTTTTTTAATCATGTTTTCAGAAATCTCTCTGTTCAACTGATTTATTTTAGGCCAAATTTGTTATATTTTTTTTAGTAGTAAAATGTAATTTAAAATTCTTGAATAAAGAGTGTGTTTATGTTACTACTGCAAAACAATAATTGCTTACATACCATTTTCCTATCAGATAATTCCTGCTTCTCTTTAATAAAATATTAATAAAATAAAACTCTCAAATAGTTTATGTTAGTAGAAATAATATTTAAAATATACGCATTTGCAAATGGGGAATAGGATATTGCAGCTAGATAATTTAAAATGGATGCTATTGGTTGTGCAACACTGTATAGCATTTAGATTTACTCATCTTTAGCAGAATACATGCCTTCTATCATCCAGTTCATCTCTTTCTGGTAGGAACCACTTCATCTGCTAACATGGAGCTGCAGCCAGTTTTCTGGCCAGCATTTGCCTCAGGGCTCCAGTGTACTTGCTTCCCCTTTGGGGAGTTCTTGAAGGAATGCTTAAGGTAGATACTCTTTTTGCCCAGGCACTGGGTACTGATCTTATATCACATAGCAAGAAAAATATCAAATGTATGCATAATGGAGATTGCAGATTATAGCTGTGGAAAGGCTCACATTTGAGGCATGATCGCAAGGCTTAGAGTCACAATAAGAGACAATAGAGTATGTTCTTGTTCAGTTAAATATATACTCTAAGTTATATGTATTCTGTGAAGATTTCTTGTATTTCTTAAAGAGATACTCTAAGTTATATATATTCTGTGAAGATTTCTTGTATTTCAAAACTGAGGGAGCTATTCCTGGTTACTTAAAGACATCTCTAGTACTTCATGTTCATAACCCAGACAAATTGGCAATCAAAAATTATCAAACTATATTAATACATTTCTGTGTGCTATCAGAGAAACTTTGTAACATTAAAAAAAAAATCAAAAATTAAACTCCCATATGGATAGTGAAAATGTTCCTCAGTTTTATCTGTAAAATCCACCTAAATTATGACATTTAAAGTCTAGAGCAGTAGTTCCTGTCAGGATTGGGAAAAAACAACTGGTGCCTTCTTATTAGCAGGTTGTATATTGGTATCTTCTATCTTTTGTTGTATGTTTTCCTGCAGTGTATGGCACTAGCCTTCGTTACCCAGGTCAGTAGGCTACAGTCAGCTGGTCTGATCCAGTGTGACAGTTTCAGTACCGGTGTGCAATGGTTCTGTAAGTAAATCTGATGCTTGTGACTGATGTGTCCTAGAGACAGCTATTTATGAGTTTGTGGTTTTAAACAGCAGTTTTATTTGCCAGTTTCTGAAGAAACAGTCTTGTATTTCTGCTGGAAATGTCTCCCAGCAAGTGTTCTTGCTTGATACTTCAAAGAATGGCAACATGCTGAGCTTGGAAGCACTGCTCTCTTTCCCAGCGTTTTCCTGAATCAGCTGTCAGCCAGGTCAGGCCGTAGTCAGCTGCAATGCTGGCTTTTTCTGCTGGGATCTCAGAGCTGGTAAATGAGATCCTACAAGGTAGGAAGAAGATATTTCTGTCAAGTTAGGGGAAGGTTGATGCAGTGTGAGGGGGCAGGGAATCATTCTTGTATTCCTTTATTTCTGTCCTGGCCTTGCAGTATACCAAATGTTTCTTAGCTAGATGAACTAAGTTATGAGTAATGGGACAGAATATGTAATTGTGGCCCAGAGGACTCCCATGTTTGCAGTGCCCTTAGGAGAAGGTGCCATAGGTTTTCTCAAAAACATGCTTTTATGAACTCCTGTTCTTTATAGTGGGTGTTCAGCATTTCTTTTATCAACCAAATGGTTTCAAATTTTAATATAAATAAACAACTTCATGAGCATTATTGTTATTCTCTATTTCATGTCATGTCATTTTGTGGTGGGTGAGGTAGAAAATTACTTACTGATTGTCATGGTTTTCTGACAAACGTAGTTTAATGTTTGGCCTTTATTTTAGTAATTGTGAGATTACCTTTTTGTCGTGTGCATAGGAAGGCTGATTATTTCTGCTGGAGTCTTAATAGACTAAATAGCAAAGAGCTTAGAAAGAGCTAGTGTGTAGTTGAGTCTAGCATTTTTTCAACAGCAGTTTTGATGTAGTTTTGCCAACACCCAGTAGATTGCAGTGTGAGGCTGCTCACAGTTGAGGGTTACTTTTTATGACTTTATCAATACTTACTCCCCCACCAGTAAATTGCATTGTTGCCTCTGAATTTTCAGGAGCTAGCTGAAATGTAGTACTGTTTCTCTCAAGTACATGTCCTATTTCACTTAGTCTAGCTCGCTTCCTGTCTTAACATATTTCAACCAAAGAACTGGACTCCTGAGCCATGTCTCTAGAAACACTTGATTTAATTTTGTGTTGTTTTCTGCGCTGGTGTGTCTGATCAGTGTAAGGCTGGCGCCTTCTACCCTGTGTAGAATATCTTGCCGTGCTGTTCCTGGCAGTCATTCTTGTTTATGTCTCTTGATTTGGCGTCGGCTCCCAGATCTTCTACGGATGTTTTGGCAGGCTCCCTCAGCACAGCTGGATTAGATGCTTCAGGTCTGGCGACAGATATTTCCAAGAAATAGTGGCCTGTTTTGATTGGGGTCAGACTTTTTTCTGTGTGAAGTATTCAGAAAAGTTTCACTGCTCTTAGTCTTAGGAAATTTAGAAGGATGACAGCTTTTAGCTTTTTCCTAAGCAGCTCTTAAAATGTTGTGGCAGCCATGTTGAATGTCTCCAAGCACTGGTTGTGTAGAAGACACGTAGTTCAAAGAAAATACTGCTAATCAAGAAAGGAGAATTGTGTAATGAAGGGCAAAAGCCAAAGAAGTGCTAATATTCATTCTTATCTTAGTGAGGGCATCTACCCAGCAACGTATTTTCACAGTACCAAAGTAGCTTTCTTCCAAACAACTTCAAGGCTAGTTTTCAGATGGAAAATACCTTCTATGAAGTTGTATCCTTCAGGTAGTTATTTTCAAGTAATTTCTCTGTCTCTGCGTACTGTTAATGATCCATATGTCATTAAAGGTAAATCACTCAAGTTGAACAAGTTCAGATAATAAATCTTTGTGACTTGTTTCCCTTTTTCTTTCCCCCAAACCACTTGTTTTTGACCAGATGATGCAAAGGTTGGAGAAACATTGATTTTACTTCATACTTATTTACACAAAAAAAGACCTCTTTTTTGTGATGATAGTATCACACTGCTGTGAACTGCAGAAGGCCGTTTTAAAGCTGTTAATAAGTGGCCCGTGTGATTTCTGAAAAAGTGAAATTAGGTGTGTCAGGTGAGCAGAAGATGTTATTATAGAAACAGATTAAATTAAAACGTGCTAATTGAATAAACTCTAATCAGAATTTGTATAGAAAAGAATTCAAGGTTATTTTGTGAGAAGTTTGATAACCTTTGATTACAATATATATAACTGAATGGTCAAGACTCTACCTTCCAGTCTTGGTGTCTGAATCACAGCTTTCAACCCTTTTCTTAGTGTACTTTAGAAAGAAGATTGTTTCTCTTTCATACCTGTGATATTTTCAACTGTGCCATAAAAAAGTTTCTGAAAATAAATCTCATACTTGCTACTTGAAGAAGTGTAGAAAATACTTCCTTGATGGACTGTTAGTGGTCTATATTGATTTTATGGGATTTTTTTTTAATATTCCTCTGAACTTTAGAAGCATACTGTAGCTGAAGATGAGTTCACTGAGTCAAGTACTATGACATGATACTCATGCTTCTGTTTCAAGTCTGTGACTCGCTCAGACACAGGAATTTGTACTAAATTATTTTAATTTAACCTTATTTTAATTTATGTAACCTTGGGGGTTTTTTGTCATTTTGTGCTTTTTGTTTTTAACTTTCCCAGCAATATTGAAAATAAGTATTGGTTTTTTGGATTTTCAGCTCTTCAGTTACCTCTCTGTTAGAAGAACAACCTCTCCGGTTCTTCTGCCTTATCTGTAGTGCTACTGGTCTCTGCCTGTGATATGCAGAGTTAGATCTTCTGAAAGATGAAATCTTAGTCCAGCTTGGCTTTAAAATAGATTTAAGGGCCAGTGGTGTACAAGACCATGTAATCTGCATTATCCTCTTGAAGAAAAGAATAACAACAAAAGCTTTAAAAGCTGTTGCATTATGAGGTGCAACCAGTTACAAAAACCTGCTATTAACAGTTTAAAATGTGAATAGAATGAAAAAGTCTCATTTTGTTGAACTGACTTTATAATGCTTTTACTAAGAGGAAGGAAGACTATTAATGGTGATTTAAGAGGGAAAGAAATTTAAAAAATGAGCATACATGGATTTAGGAGATGGAAATAAATATACTGAGAAGTTTCAAAATCTGCAGACTGAATCTTTAAAAGATGGATTTTGGAGAACATGGGAGAGATCTGAGGAAAAGGAAATGTACAAGGAATGATCCTTTCAGTGAACCTAGCAAATATTTTACTTAGGTAGGAAATTATTAACAAAAACCTGATAAGAAAATTAGTGAATGCTTAGAGCATAGGGGAACTCTGCATAAGACCAATGAACTGAAAGCAAATGCTACAAAAACTAACTGCTTTCTGAAATTATTTGAAGGAATGGATTAGAACACAGCATATGTCAGTAATCCAGATTAAAGTAGAGTATTAATATTTGCTATGTAAAGTCAAATCAAAACAGATTAAACAGTAAGGTCACTTGAATTCATGACTGTATAAAAAAATCGTAATGTTTAAAGTTGGTGAGGTAGGTTGATGATAGAGGATTTCCTAATTCTTGATTAATCATTACTTTTTATTAGTGATGTTGGAAGAAAAAGTAAACATAGCCTCAGTATTAAACAATAATTTTTTACCAGGGTAACATCTCTCTGCTGTTGAGGTGTAAGAAACAGATAGCTGGAAAAGGAAAGACAAATATTTTGATTGAGCATCCAGCTTTGATTTTATTCTGTTCTTCGTTATTCTTTTCTGTACTGACCAGAATGTGTAACCTTCACTTATTACTGTTAATACATTCCAAGTGCATCCTTTCTCCTTTCCTTGATGGTTGCTGCTCAGCTGAGTTAGAACTTAGTGCTCTGGCTCTTGGGGATTTGGTTCCTTCGTTTGTCTATGTTGCTACACCTAAGAGGCACTTCTTCACTCTTCACTTACCCTTCTCATTCAGAATTAAATATTTATTATCATTAAAATGCAGTTGGATTAGTAGGAAGCTAGTACTGTCAATACTGAAGCATGAGAACTACCAAGCATCAGTTCCCTCAGCACCATTTTGTTAGAAATAATGAGTTTTCTTGGTGAAATGAGAAAAGGCAAAAGAAAACAGTGATACAGTGAAGATGTTTGAGAAACAACCAGGTGTATGTAACAATCAAGAGGTGTAGGTAACTTGAAAACATTTTCTACAGTCGTTCTTTATACAGTCATTTGAGCTTAGCGAGACTTGCTTCATACAATTACAAAGTGTCACACCTGTTAATTTTTTAAAAAAACAAATTTTGAGTGGAAGAATTCCCTTGTGACTAGTAGAATTAATGCACTCATTTTCATGTTGGTGTATTTGAGAGGTTTTTTTATCTTTTGTAACCTGTGTCTTACTGCCCTACACCTAGCTCTGTACATTTGCATTGGAACTGTGTGTATGTGTGTATTTGATGCTTGTCCCACTACTGCCAGGCTGCACACTCAGCATTTTCTGAGTTCTCTGCCTTTTGTTCTGGGTAGGAACTAGTATAAGTGCCACTCTTCTACCCAGTTGTGAATGTCTACAAAACTTTACAGGGCATTAGGATTTTGTTTGGGTTGTCTAAATTTTCATGTTTGCCAGAAAACGATCTTATAAAGTTATAGTGAGTGTGAGAGAAGGAGGGAACAGATTGTGAAACTAGCTAAGGCTTTCTTTGCCTCAGTTTCTCTGTTATGGTGTTGTAAGACTACTCTAATGAATCTTGAAGAATTTATGTGTGCATTTGCAATCCTGTACTACTGTGGTGTTATTTCGTGTGTTTTAAAGTCTTTACTGACTCTGTAGTAGGATGAAACTTTTCAAATTAAAAAGCGTTTCCTTTTTTTTTAAATAGCTACTCTTGTCATTTTATGGCATACTTTGTGGAGTTTATTACATTAGGCCTTCTGAAGGCTAAATATTTTTGGAAGAGAAGTCTCGATTTTGCACTTGGTCAAGTGACAGATGTAGCAGCTTTGAGAGAAACTGGGGTAGGTGAGCTGTCACTGCTAAATCTCACTTATAATAGTTCTAAATGAGAGCTTGCTGCTGTTGGAAAGCACAGCATTTCGAAGAATAAAACTAAAGTTTGCTTAATGGAGGTGACAATATGAGATATGAAGTAGATGGTGCTGAACTGACATGGATAGTAAAAAATATTTCACAGTGAAACACTGGGGGAGGGAAGCAGAAGAGTAACTTGTGTCCACAGGGAGAGAACCTTTTCTGTAGCAAGAACATTTTGTAAAATCTGAAGTCTACTGATATCTGTGTTTCATCACTATTCACTTTGCATGTAAATCTTGGAAAAAATAATTAAACAAAATCACTTATTGGAAGTTGTGGTCAAATGATTTGTTTTGTATTGTTCCTAGCCTAGAAGAAAGGAATGGCTTTT
Organism: Corapipo altera; assembly: GCF_003945725.1. Classification (NCBI taxonomy): domain Eukaryota; kingdom Metazoa; phylum Chordata; class Aves; order Passeriformes; family Pipridae; genus Corapipo; species Corapipo altera. Next base: position 15,913,622 of record NW_020884884.1, read on the forward strand.
CAAGTGAAAATTGGTGACATTTGTGTGTTTAGAGATACCCTTTATATGTGCTAATAGTTTGGGGTTTTTTTCATTTTTTTCCTTTGTTTTCTTTCAGGGCTAAATATCACAAATTAAAATATGGCACAGAATTGAATCAGGGAGATATGAAGCCACCAAACTATGATTCTGGTAAGAATTTATTAAACATTAGTTCATTACTGGCATAAAAATATAACTGCAGTTTGTGCAAATGCTGAATTGATAGTGTTGATAAAATAAGTTGCTAAATGGAAGCAGTGAGAATAGAGGTAATTAATAAAGACTGTATTTTACTCTTGTACAATTAAAAATAATGCTAATGCTCTAAAAGAGTCTATTAATAAATCAAATTAGTTTAGATTTTAAAAAATCTAAACCCAAATGAAAAATCTGCTCTTGGAGAATAGTTTTTTCTCTCTCTTAGTAATGTGTATGGATATTTTAGAACAGGATGATACTAGATTCATAACTGTAGAATCCTTTTATCTTTGGATAATTTATCTGAATGAAATATATAGTACATAATGTTTTGTTCGATTATCTCAGTGATATTTCGGGAGAAAAATAATGAAAGTACATATTAGACATAAGTGAGAGTTTGTGAGTGGGGGATTTATTTAGAGAATTCAAATCATCATTGGAGATGCATTCAACTAACTTCAGTGTAATGCTGTAAGAGGACAGTTTTTCGCCTTGGTCTCTGGAAAGCTGATTTACTTAGAGTTTTCATCTGCTACTTCAGACAAATAGATATAAGCACTGAACTTGAGGAATTAAGAATTTAAATTATTTCCTTTTATTCTTCTATCTCCCTATCCTTTCCTCAGAAAAAAAGGAAGAGGTACAGAGATTTGGTTACAGGTCAAGCCACTGAAAGAAGTAATAGGTGATGTTTTTTGTATCTTAGTCCCCTGATACTCTTACTAAAACAAAATTGGAGCCCCTGTACATAAAGGTAGATCATAGAAAGTCTGCAGACCTCAGCTTTGTTACTTGGTTTGTGGAGGGGACGGTCTGGTTTACTGTCATGGTTAATTCTTGCCTCATTAGTTTCAGAAGGTCATTAATAAAACCCTAAACAAACAATAAATCCAACCCCACACCAACTGCTAAAGACTTTTCTTGTTCAAGTTATAATGAATTTTTGAGATATTTTACTTCATGTTATTATCAAGGTTGTTTCCTTAACTAAGTGGAAGACTCCACTCTTTATTTGGACCACTAGAAAACCTTGTTCTGACCATACTAAAATCCTAGACAACTTCTTTTTTTTTTTTTTGTAATTTCTCAGAATGCAGCTACAGCATGTTGCTCAGTTTCTAGGGGAGGAATGTCATGCAAGGCCTGTCTTGCAAGCAGAACCATAGCCTGTGCATTACTTCTGCAAAATGAACTTTAGTGCAATTACTTGTGTTAAAATTCCATTATCCTCATTTATCCCATTGTATTCTATATATGTAGCTATCAGAAATGCATACTTTTGTTCTCTATTAAATATGGACTGATTGGTGATACACTTAAAGTAGAAATTTTGTTATAGAAATTTTGTTATAATGCTCCTTTGAAGTTGTCTTTGATAGATAGTTGAATGTCCATATATTTTCACTGCTCTGTCCCTGTTTTTCCTGCCCAGTCATGAAAAAATGTGAAAGTGTTTGTAGCAGTTCTTCCAAATGGGTCCTTTTTGGTTGTTTTCTTTATAATCACTTGGGAATCAGTAAAACAATTTAGAAGAAAAGAGTTCCATCTCCTGGTAAAGGGATGCCTTTTTAAAAAAAAATTATACTATTTGTGATACCTTCTGCTATTATTTGCTCATGATGCAAGTCCCTCTGTTCTTATCTATGAACCATTGTCACTGGTAGTGGTCATCAGATTTGAGGAGACTAAGCACAAGAACATTCTTGCCTGTGGATGTAGTTAATAGTGCCTTCAGAAGAAGGGTTTTTGCTTTCCAAAGGAATTTTCAGGCAGATTTACCTCAGTCATGTTTTAATAATTATAGACTGAGCTTTGGTAGCTGTGCTTCGGATCCAGCTGTGTTCAGTTGTCATTGGAAAATTATTGTGCAGTTGATTATTTCCTGTGGTTGCTATTAAATGAATTTGTGAATTCAAGATGGCTAAAACTCATATGGCTCTCCTTGCACGTGAATTCTGATCAATCTTTGATAGTTTCTTTGGGAAGGTGTTGGGGTTTTTTTGTGTGTGGCATTAATTCAGTTTAAAGGTAAATGACTTCCTAATGAAAATAACAGCTTTCCCACATCCCATATCAAGTTACTCATAGGATTATACTAGAGGTTTTTCTTGTTCTTAATTTTTGTTTACACAGGAAGATTGCTCATCCTTCAGTGTTTGGACCACAAGGTTTTCAAGTTTTGTAGTGGTTTTCATAGACAATAAATCAAGATCTCTTATCTTGGGAAGAATATGCATCTCCTGGAGGACAATAAAAGAACCTCACTGTTGTGTAGTTTGAAGCTATACATGCAGTCAACACATAGCTGTTTGTTGCCAGCATTCAGATAGTTTTCTTACCAGAGCAGTGAAATTATTTTTTTTTTGTAGATTTTTCTAGGGTAGCAACATTTGCATACAAATTTATGGTTGGGGAAAATGTGGTGAAAATTTTTCAATAACTTTTCAGTTAAAAAATAAGCAAACAATCCCTGCTGTTTGTTTGGTTTTTTCCTTCTACAAAACTGATACAAATAAGGATGAATTTAAATTGAGCAGGTCTGTTTGTTTATGTCGAACTGTCAAGGTGAGTTGAAAATTGATGTCATGCTGCCGTTGCATTTGGTATCGTTAGCAGTTAAAATATTTGTATTCAGACTTAATATGAGCAGCAGTTATTTTTGAAGGCTAATGCAAAAATGGAACTCGAGATTGTCTATGTCATTATGTACCCTGAAAGAAAAAGTATTACATGGGACTTGGGCATGTGAGACCAGAGGGAAGGCATGAATGACTAGTGGAACATGCTCTCATAGAGTAGGATGATCCTGGCAAATTTTATGTGTATGTAGTACTACAATTATGTGCCATGTGCATTTTTTTTCTCTCTTGATTATTGGCACTTTGAATTTTTTAGGTTTTTTTAATTAAACCATTCCTAATCATTTTAAGACAGATCACATTTGTCTTTACAAGTGGATGGGCATCTTTTATGAAAATAGGAAAAGGAAAAAAAATTAATAAAATAATCTTTTTCAGATGAAGGGAATGAGGCAGAGATTCAGCCACAACAGAATAGTCAGCTAATATGGAAACAAGGACGACAACTGCTAAGACAGTAAGTGTTGATAAAAGGACTCAGATATTGAATGCGAAAGAACAAATCTGGTAATGAAATGTGATTTTATTAGATTTTATTGAAAGAAAAGTTATTGTGTGTGACGAAGTTCATTCAACTCCTACCCTACTTTTCCTTGGTTTTTGAAACATTTCAATATTTCGGAACTTCAGGTGAGAAGGTTTGTCAAGTCACAAATGCCTGATCTCATTTACTTTTCTTTCAATGAGTATAATCAAACAATTTGCTTGGGAGAACAGTGGGTCATGGCACTTTGCAATTAAAAAACAACACACAGAAGTAATTCTGCTAAGAGCAGAATTGTATTGTGTAAAATAAAACCAGCTAGCACTGGAGAGGAAAAACTTTTATTTTTGCCTGTTCGAGGTGCAGAAAAGAGTAACATCCAGGAGGCTAGACGAGACATTTTATAATTCTCAGTTCATCTGAATGAAGCAAATGTCTATAAATCTAAATTGGTTTTTGAATTGTGATCATAATGAATAAATTAATTGCCAAGATATTTGGTTTGTTGCAAAGAATTAAATGAGAGGGGTGTGAGTCAATAAGGACAGTCTGGAGCTTATATAAAAGGACCTTTTTCCAAGGAATTGTTCAGAAGTTAAATTTGTTTGTTGGATGGCTTATACATGCTTTTCTTTTGCAAGAGCTCAAATCTTTACATGCATGTTGGATAAATGTAAATAGAGTGGTCTTGACTTGGATCAGTGAGTCTGAAGACAAGTCATTCCTTCTCAGTGCAATTCATGAGTGACACAGTGCTGAATAGAGTGCATATTACCAACAGACTCTGTTTTGCATAGGTGACTTTTTTGATTTTTCTATAGCCAACAATGAGTATTTCTCTCCTAATGTGGTTATGTGAATGATATTGTTAAATAATTGGAGGAGAATGTTCTTGCAGGAAGAGTGCATGTCCTTGATTTGTAACAGCTGTTACTGTAAGATAGCATTTCCCTTCTTTAGAGTTGTCTAGAATATTAACCCTTTAATCAGTTCAGTGCTATTAACTCCAGATTCTGGAGGGAAGGACAGAGACCAATTTTTAATTTTTCTTTTTTTAAATCATATATTCCTCCTGTTTCCCTCAAAGGCAATATGGCATATTGATGAAAGAACCAACTTTAGACCTAAAGAGCCAACTTTAGACCTTGAGGTTTTCATACAAGGATGCTTGCTGCCCAGCCTTTATATGGAAGAGAAATTAATATTTAGCAGATCCATTGCAGAATAAAGGAAAGGCAAGACAAAGATTTTATCCAGTCTAGCGCATCATAAATAACAACTCTCACTAATAGCTACAGCTATAGAGTTTGGGTTTTATTTTCTCTGTTTTCTAGGCTTCTAATAATGTTTATATTGGAACATATCTGATACTTCTTGTATCTAGTTTCCATGTGTCGCGGAATAAAATGACCATGTTGTATATGCAACTGTGGTGATTTTTATAAAGCAATTGTAAATATTTTAATTGAAAGTGCTTTTCCACGCATTTTAGTAAATGAATGAATAACGTATTGTATAACCTCTGACTGCTAGGCTTCTCAGTGACTGTAGAGGCTGGTACTGCAAGAGGCAATCCCTCTGCAGCTGGTACAGGATGATTTATAAGCATGTTTCATTAGCTCAGCACCATCCTTTGCTAAGCTGAGGGATTGAAGATGAATTTAGGGAGAAGTTTTCATTTACTGTTTTTGCATAAGTGGGATGTGCATGGAAGATTAGCATGAGTTCTCTTCCTACAGGTATCTACAAGAAGTGGGCTACACGGACACGATATTGGATGTGAAGTCAAAACGAGTGCGAGCTTTATTGGGCCTCTCAAGTGATGCTTCAGAAAAAGAAAACAGAAATCAAGAGCCGATGGTAAATGGCACAGAGGGCCAGATGAAAGAAAGCACAATGATCGGGTAAGCATCAAGATGGCATTATCTTTATGTATAAATGCACTTAATGCTGTTGAACAAAATTTTTGTTTACCAGGAAGATTTCAGGGTTCCCTAGTTGGAGATTAGAGCAATTGTGGCAAATTTCATTATATTAAACAATAAGTATGGAAGTAACTCTTGAGATTCACATCTTAAAAGCACCATAAATTATTTTTTTTAGTTGAATGGCAGCACTAAGTCAAGTCAAACCTCTTGAGATACGGTTGCAAAGTGTTTAGAAGTCGGCATTGTTTCAAGTTAGTGGTTTATTTGTATTGCTGGAAACTTTTCTGGGTAGATTGCAGGCTTTGCCTTTCTGGTCTGTGCTGACTGTGACATGATAACCTATACAAGGGACAGGATTTTTTTTTGACTGAATCTGAAAAACAAAGTCACTCATTACATTCTGAGTAAGTTTTTGATTTTCCACTGATGAATATGCATAGGTAAATGTGACTCAATGTAAGGTACTAATTTCTGTCTTTTAATATTTCTAATACTATGGAAAGCCAGTCCAAGACAGTAAAAACTTAAGCTTACTTTTGCTTTTAAGTAATGTTGAAAATTTAGGGGGCTTTTTTCCTTTTTCTTCTCTTTTCCATGCAGAGTTTAAAAAAAAAAGGTAAAGTTAAACTTAACTGTAAAGGCTTCAGGAAAATAACCTATTTGGTTTTGTTTAAGATATTGTAGTTGCAAAACTAGAAAAATAATGAAAATCATGCAGAATTGTATGAACAATAGATGAGGTAGCTGCTTCCAGTAATTTGTGCTGCATCAACAAGTACAGCATTCCTCAAAGATTATCACTCTTTTTTCCTTTTCTATACTGATGTGGCAAAATTCAAGACCTTTATTTTCTAAGGTCTAACACTGTTATATGAAACATTCTGTCTTTTAAAAAGCATTTGTAAAATTTCATTTATACCTACCAGATAGTTGCAGCAACTTTAGGCCGAAAAGTTACATAAGAGCAGAAGTTCATTGTTATATAATTAAATTTAATGCTGTGAGGTGGAAAATTTGAACATTTGAGAAAACCTGTAAACTACTAAAATATATTGTGCTGTTACATAATTGACAAGTCATGTCATTTCTGTACAGCAACTTTGTTTTTAAGAACAAGGAATGCTTGATAGATGGCAATAACAATTTTGACTTTATTTCTCGTGAAGGGATCACTTCCTCTTAGAGGAAGTGGGTAAACAAAGCTTCTCTTCTTACACTTCAAAATTTATTTATATGTATTTACTTAGTTTTAAACAGATGTATGTATAAGTTAGCTATTTGATGGATGAAATGCTGGGACAGTGGTTTTGATATAGCAGTTTTGGATACATTTGCATTCCTTTCTTATCTACTTGCTTTTGGGGTAGATATGATATTAGGTTTAACACTTTGTAGTTTAGTCCATGGCTGAGGACATTCACTGGTGGTCTAAAATGAGCTCCCTTCCATTGTAGTTCTGCAGCTTGTCTGCTGCAAGGCTGGTCAGGCTACACACTTTGTAAAGCTGTTTTCATCTTGCTGGTGATGCATAAGATGGCAGACTCTATTAGAAAGCTCAGGGGAGCATTTTGAGAACATGATGAGCAAGAAGGGACTCCAGTGGAAGAATTTTCCAGGGTTCTTATTCAACATAGTCATGTCAGTCTTCTTGGGTAATTCTGAGTTTGTGGATGGCCTCACTGAGGGGAAAAAGTCATGATTTTATGAAAATTCCTTGAACAGTCTGAGTACAGGACTAGCTTTCAATGCCATTATTCTTCTGGGTGTTTCAATTACACTTTCAGACCATCTCTTCCAATTTACCTTTCAGGAAGCATTCTGTGGCTTTCTTCCTGGCAGAGACTGCCTGTTATTTAACAGCTATTTTATCCTGTGCTACTAGATACTGTAAAATGTTACACCTTGCTGTTTCTGTGGCTTGTGGCACTGTTCACCTCCTCCCAACTGCATCATCACTTGCCTCTGAGATTTCAAAGTGCAGCTTTATGGTAGATGAGAAATCAGAAATGTTACCTGCCTCATCTATTGACAAGAGACATTACTTAAACATATATAGAACAGCTTCTTTTTGAAAAGTATTAGCATTGAATAGGTCACTAAGATTTAACGCACACTGATCTTGCTCCTAAACCCAACTGAAATTCTTACTGAGTGTCTGAAAATTTAATTCAATGCTTTTCTACCTGGGTGGCAGAACTGGGAAAAATTTAGGTTATTCTGCTAAATTGTGGCTTACAGTTGAGGAAGGTGCACCCTTTGGAGCAAACTCACTAGCACTAGGCTGCTTACTGTGAGGGCAAAAGGATTGGCAGTTCTTTAGCAGCCTCTTGTTATTCCTTGCATGTATGTAAAGCGAGAAACGGATTTGGGCCACAGCAAACTTGTACAGTTGGAAGGAATGCAATGAACAAGTGTTTGCAGTTTTGTAGTGGTAGAAGAAGAAAGCTACAGTGAGAAAGCGGAAAAACAAGAAACCAAACAAAACCTTAGTGCAATTCCAGGAAGTTTAAGGACACGTGTGAGTGGTTACCAGGACCATCAGACATTGGGAGAGTTACAAACTAAAATGGAGATGGAAGACTCTGTAACTGTACAGATACAGTGAAATCTTTGTAGGAGAAAACTTTGCTATCGCCACAGAAACCTGTGAACTGCTCAAGCAGATTTTTTGGTTCAAAACATTTAATGAACTTTGATACATATCTGCTAGCAATTCTGAGGCCAGTGGTCAGCCTGAAGATGTTTTAGTTACATTTGAGGAGCAGAGCACTGGGCAAAAAGTAATGCATGAAAATAAATGTAGTCTAACAAGGAATGCACCTCTGTTGGAGTGAGAAAAGACAACTCATAGTCTGTTTGATTTGTTTGATCTTGGAAGAACTGTGTAATACGGACCCAACTGAGTCTGTGGATTTTAAGTCTGATTTTTAGAAAAATCTTTACATGGAATGAAGAATGTGAGAAGCAGAGAGTACAGGACTTGAGTGAAGAGAAAGCTTATGCAGGAGAAATGCTAAAGACAAATCAATAGGAGTTCAGAAAGAATATGGGTGAATGTGATGAAGACAATGTACAATAGAGGAGAAAAAGTAGGGTAAAACACAAGGAATATAGTTTCAATGATGCATTTCAATTACAGGAAGATGGAAGGCACATTAGCTTTTAATTTCCTTAAAGATTTATCCATATAGCAGTGTAAATTGCAGAAAGAACAGATTGGCTAAACTGCCTTCCATACAACTGAACACCGATGTGATAAATCCACAAAAAATTAAAAATTGATATTTGATGCTTTTATGCATATAAACCACTTAACCATATGGTTATCTCTTTGGGGAGAGAGGGAGTAATGGAAACGGGAAGCAAAACTTCCTTTATGTTTTAACTATTGTTTTTTGGTAATCAATCAATACTTTCTTAGTGAAATGGAAGAGTGGTGGAGAACAAAATAAATTAGTACTGAAAGAAATTCCAGTAAAAGAATGGGAAAACTCCTTCTCAACACAGTCTGATTTTAGCACAATTTTTTGTGTAAGCCTATTAATTCGTGCATAGTACTTGTTGCTGCTACTCAACCTCCTTCAGCAATACCTCTCATCGATCTCTGACTGTACTTCTGACCACAGCAGAAATCCATACTTCTCTTATTTTTTTTTTTTTAAATGCCTTTGATTGTTGTGAGGATGCCCTGGCATTTTCCCTCTGACCTCGGAGATGTGTGAAGTGTATACTTTGTGGTGTGCAGGGAGGATATTCCTCCTCTGTTCAGCTTACTACATCCTTTACAGATTTTTGAGTTGTTTGTTATACCAGAACTTGCCTGTTATACAAGTTATATCTTGTTGTCTGTCCTTCATACCTATTTCAACAGATAGGGTTTGGACACCTCAAAGTTCAGCCTTTTTATGGGAAAGATTAGTGAGAATGTTTGGAGTAATTATTGTGAAGTTGATGCTGTTTGCTTTGGTATGTAGAAGCATAAGATGGTTACTGTAGTGCAAATACTTAATATAACAATATTTATTTGCAGCAGAGAATATGTAAATTGACTTCTACTAGGCCGCAGTTTAGAAAATTGCCGTCTGGTCCCTCATACCTCTCACCTTAATTTTGTGTATCTTAAAGGGTTGCAGTTACATCAGAGACCTTCCCCTTTTGGTACAGTGATGAACAAACTATTGTTGTCTGAATTTCTTCATCCTTAGGTGAAGTAGCTTCAGACTTTGTGTTACTAGCTGCTACATCTGTGCCTAAACTTGTATTCTTACATTGCCTATTTATTTGCTAATGCACAGATCGTCTTGAAAACTTTAGCACTCAAGATATCATGTGGATTTTGAATGCACCCTGCAAGATTTTGAATCCATAAGTGAAATGTTAATATGATAACGTGAGCTAGATATAGTCCTGTTTTCACTTATTTCATGGAATGTAAAAGGGAATCAGTTTTCAGTTTCTTCAATCAGCTCACTTGCATTACAAAAGATAAGTACCACTTGGCATGACTGGACTCAAAAATAGATACTAAAATAATAACCTCATAATAATGGTTTAAATTCTTAACACTTGCAGTGAGAGAAATGGGTGCTTTCCCCCAACAAACTGAAGCAGAAATGAAAGCTGCCTGCAAACATCATTTGTAGCCTTGAAAACATGACAGTTACTTAAGTGTCTTTAGTTCACTTATTACCTCATTTTTAGTAGTTTTATCTTAATGAGTGAAACCTAAACAGTAAAATTAGTTTACCTTCTTGAAGGTGTGTATTTGATGTGAGTGGAAGCAAATATAATAAAGGAACAGAACTGGAAAGGAATGAACATATAACAAACATATGTATGTATATACATATGTATGAATGTGTGTATATATGAAATGGTATAGGTAAATTATCTGAGTTCTTCCTATGGGTTTGATCATTAGAACTGTAAATAGCCAATAGAAATTTTTAAAGAAAAACCGTTCTGGGTGATATGTCAGTCTCTCTTTGAAACTAGTCTACTGCCCTTTTTTTCCCTATTGAGCTGTATATGGCTTCCACCGCCTCTACTTTACATGAGCAAAAAGGCATCAAACCTCAGGATTTGAAAGCAAATCCAAACACCTTTTCAAAGATTAAAATTAAACATTTTGAAAACCTTACCTTTCTGATGTACAACAAATCATTCTAACTGACACTTCCGTGAATGAACGTCTTTCTATACCAGAAGGCCTTAATAACTCTTTTGCATCTCTAAATCCTATTAACACTGACCCATGTAATGAAAATGCTGCATACTGGCTGATGAATGTTGTGTGTTGGCTAGCTTATAAAATGGTTTATTTGGGAAAATATCTCTGAATTTATCAACCTGAGGTAACATCTGCCATGAAGACTTCCAAAATGGCATGCAAGACTATAATATTTAATTACAAAAAGAAAAAAAAATGCAAAATCTGTTTGCTTTATTTACTTTACTGGTGGGGTTTCTTTTTCAACTTTTTCCTGTTTCTCCCTGCCTCCATCTTGCAGTGACCTAACAGGCATTTCAAAGGTACCTGGTTTATGCCAGATAAAGTAGATAAATTGTTTTTTTTTTGTGAAGAAAATAGTATGAATGAACCACACTTTTGATTGGCACAGTTCTATGGCTTAAGGGTTTGAGGGATGCTTCTCGGAAATGTCACGTAAGATTCGTGGTACAGAAAGAATGGGGAGAAAGAGGCAGAGGAGTTGTGCAGCGGTAGAGAGAAAAGAAAAGAGAGGGGAGGTGAATAGGGAAATAATTTATAAAAGTTACTCTGGTACTTCAAACATTAGGTTTTATTTTTTTCTTTATAAAACTTGTTTATTTGATTATATTATAGTTATCTGACTAGATTTGGCAAGAGAAGTGGCTGTTCCTTTTTAAATGCTATTCCTTCGCAATTCCAAATTAGATCCAAACCATTTTGTAAGTATTGCTTACTAGTTGTAATATTTTGCACTAGTTCTTGCATTGTGTGATGTGAATTCATAAGAGGTTTCAAAGGTTGTGACAGACTGTTTAACCTGCCCTGTGTTCTTTGTGTGTAAATTTTCATGATTTTAAATGTTCCATAATTTTATAAATTATTATGTTGATATTTTCTGTGCTGTGTTATGAAAGATTTTACACAGTGTTGAAGATCTAATGAATTGTTCTTAAAGATAGTCCTCATTGAATTTGCATGCGTTTATTTAAACGAGTACAGTTCAAATGAACTTAACTAGCCACATTGAAAAGACTATGGTAAAACATATGATAACTAAATTCTAGGGGAAATAGATAAAACTTATGATGACCATGCAGTAGCATATTTTGATAGTAGGAGGAAACTGAACCAAAGAAAATGGCTCAAGAAAGACTACAGTAGAATAGCTCTGAATGCTGGGTTACAACAGGTTCTTTCCTGTACAGGCCCCACAAACATTTCTCAGCCTAACTTTAACTTGTATTTATTTAACTTTACTGTGGTATTTCTTCCTGCTTCTGAATTTAACAATAAAATCCTGGTTTTATTTAAGATAACTGGTGTATGTCTTGGATAAAAGAAACAAACAAAAAAGGCTTTACTTTTTCCTTTGGGGTGTGAGTAGGACATGAGGCAGTTAATGGCCTTGTGGTTGGGCAGTTCATGGTAGAAGTTTGAGACTCTCCCTGGGCATGACCACAGACTTCAGAGTTATTATCAACAAAGGAAAAGGTAATGATAGATATATTGATTGTGTTAGTTACAAAAAAAATACGTGTCTCTGATGTGACTTTAGTCTAAGTTAAACTTGACTTTGCAATAGGAAACGTTCTGGATCATGTTGGAAGCAGGAAAGGTATCACTGATGTGCTGTTTTAGTTTCCACGTAACTTTACCTTATCTATAGGCTGCTACTTTTCACTCAGTAAGAAACAGGATTTATGTTAAGATCCTGAATATTAAATGTTGAGAGCAAATACATTCGCTCTCAACTATACATTTTGTAAAGCTGCTAATATTTCAGTGTCAGAACCAATTGGATTTTTACACAAAATACTTGCCTTGAGACATGTCACTGTTGGGCAGAAAATAAAGAGTTGGTTTTATGGCCTGCAGAGCCCCAGAGAGAGCCAGGCTTGCTTTAAATAGTACATGTGGAATATCCACAAATCATATTTTTTAGATTTCATGGGAAGATATTATTATTTTTAGTCGTAAAGGGGCCAATGGGTTAAGACAAATCTGAATATTTGAACAGCCTGTAAAATATAAGTTGGGATCAGATTTTCACAGCCATCACAGCTGCAGAAAATTCTGGCAACTTCCCCTGAGGAGGAAAATATTCCCATGAGTTCAGGTTTATGTTGCTTTAGGGGAGGTAAGTACTTCAGTTACCATCCCATTTGTAACAAGAATTTTGTGTTTTAAACAGGGAAGTGTGTTTTGTCTTTGGGGATCAGAAGTTCCCTTTTTTAAGAATACTGTTCACGAAATTGGTGCACTGTCCCATCCGTTAGTACTCAGCAGCATTAGTCTAGCTATACTTACCTTCTGGCACTACTTATTAGTATGGCTGGGACAAGCAGTTAGTCCTGTTGTACTTAATCATGTGCAGGCAGGAGTAGCAGGTAATCTCTCTGTCCCAAAGAATTTCCTGTCTAATTGGATAAGGCTGTTGGAAAGGAGAATGTGATACACAGAGTTAACAGTATCAGATAGAAGATTTTATATTGGTTAAATGATTTTTGGTTGGTTGGTTGGTTGGTTGGTTGGTTGGTTAGGAGGTGCTAAGTCAACTGGGATGAAACCTCAGGGAAATAAGTTAAGTGTTGGGGAAAAAACCACACAAGAGTGCTGCTGCAGAGTATCACTGAGAAAGGAGCAGTGAGAAAGAGATTCAGAGCAAGCTGCTGAGGAGCACAGGGTTGGAAGTCCTGCCACAGTCTGGTTGCTCTATGCTCTCTGCTTTGGCAGGTTCTGTAGCTGCTCCTGCTGTCTGAGGTTTCTGCCTTATTTTTCTCCAGTAGTTTTTCATTAGACTATATGACTAGGGAAGAAGGAAAAAACCATCCTAAGTTCTTGCACTTTGAAAATTACGTTCTCCCTTACATGTGTTGTGATCTGGAACAGTCCAGAAAAAGGAATTGTCCTTTTTGAGACCTTTTTGAGGTTTTTGATCTCTATTTATTTGCAGCAGGTTCTGAACCTTGCCGTGCTCTTGCCTCACTCATACTTATAATACTACAGTTTGTGCATCAGTCCCTGCTTTTGGAACTCCATTCTATTGTTTTCACCCTTTTTTTTTTTTTTTTTTTTTTTAATACTCCAAGCTACAAAACCCCTGGTAATGTTGAATTGACTTTCTTTTTCTTAAGTGGAATTTAAAGTAATTAATTTTACTACCTTATCTCTGAATATATTTTTGCCACTTCTGCCTTTTTATGTTGCTTTGTGAATGACCTCATAAGAAAAACGAACTAACCAGATGGAAAATAATGAAACAAACAAACTTCAAATTGCCATCAAAGTACATAACATAAATTAGCTAAGGCCAGACATTTTCTCAAGTACATTTTACATTATTCTTAAGTGTTAATGCTGACAGTAATATCTAAAATACATTATGTTTATGTGTTGCTAAAGGATTAAAAATAGCTAAATTATTAAATTACTTTGATTTGACTACTAAAGTGTATTGGGGTACAATATAGCAAATCAACCTGTTTGTCAGCTTGAAACTTTTCTTTTTCGGAACCTTTGAATAGTTTAAATATTCTGTCACTTCTGTTTTATTTTTCTGGTTCTTATGAATTCTTTCTTGGAAGTTGTACCTTAGCAAAATAATATTCTGTGGTACTGTGCTGACTTTGTATATTTTTGTACTGTGCAGTTTTGAAATACATGATAAATAAGCTACTATGTTTCTCAATGCATAAGATGCCCTTTACCCCTTCTCCTCCTGTAGCTGCAGATGCAGGATTATACATATATCCTGCCCACTAAAGTGCGGAATAATGGATCGGATATTTGAATTCAGACCAGTTAGAAAAGATATAACCTGTTTTGGTAGTCACTTTGAACTTAAGTGTGAGAGATTGTGATTTAAGATCAAATGAGTACAGAGCCAAATCTTGGTATGAATTACTGCAAATACGTGGACCTACAGAAGGATGTCTGTTTCTTAATAATAAATTCTGTTAATTGAAATTTTTTATTCTATATTTGGTATTAGTTCATACATTGCTGTTTACTGGAGCGTGTCTGATAGTTGCTATCATAGATCAGCAGCCATACTGTTTTTACATGGCAAATTTTTACATGGCAAAATACAGAGGAAAAAACAGAAATACAGCTGTGGTTGGATGATTTGAGTCCACTAAAAGTAGACCAGAACATGCAGAATTTGCTGAAAGTCAAGAAGTTAGTCAAGAAACAAAGCACATTAGAAGTTTTGTCTTATCAAGAATTGTCTTTTGGAAACAGCAAAGCAAAAGTACCATAGGATTTCTATGAAAATATACATTATTACTACAGATTCATGAGGTGTTATAGTCTGCCAGAGTAGTGATTGCTTAAGGAAAGAGAAAAATATTACAGTGTTTTCAGGTTTGATAGAAACAAGAGGGTCAAAATACTGCAGGAAGCAGGGCAAATTGGAAAAATGTTTGAGATTGTTCTTATCTAAGCTAGGATGTGGAAAAGTGGAAGGAATATTCTCAGAAAAAACAGTGGCCATGAAAACATGCTGTACATCATGGTATATTATGTTGCTGTGTATGAGAATTTCTAATGGCAAGAAATACCAATTTCTATTGGTATTTCTGGGCCTTAAAGGGAAGTAAATGAAAAAAAAAAAAGTAGAATAGCAAAATGTCTTAATGAGATGCAGATATAATGGGGCTATGAAGAAGCCACTCCTGGCAATCATTGACATGTAAGCATAGAACTGCTGGAGCAGAGAGTGCGTAAAGAAGGAAGTGTGCTGCTTATCGTGCCTTATTACACATCAAAGCTTTTGCCCTTGGATGTTTCCTGTAACAGACCTTTGAAAAGTGTTATGAAGAAGCATTGGAGTAAGTGGGCGATGGAGGGATGACTGGGTGTTTGTTTACACTGCAGGGAGTTTACAAGGCCTTACTGTACAGGTGTGTTAGTTGATTGAACATTTTGAAATGGGTCATAGCAGAAGCAAAATGTAGCTGAAGCAAAACACTTGCTGGTATTAAGGAGACTGGATAAGACAATATAGAGCTACAATTCTGAAAAGAGAGAGAGACTTCTATTGTTTCAGTGGTTGTGAGAATCAAGATGACATGCATTTAGTGATGAACTATGAAAAACAGACTACTGATTAAAGGTAAGATAACAATAAAGCTTGTCTTCAGTGTTGTAAAGCTGTCTAAAGAATGTACAAGGTTTTACTGCAAGTAGTTGTAACAATTCAAAGTGAATAAATTTTTTTCACGACTTTATCTTTGAGGGGTTGATGGAAAAGTGCATCTTCTGCATAGAAAACACAGAACATGTTGATAATTTTAGGACTGCTTTATCTGTACTTTTGCCAGAGTTTTAATAATTGTTACAGTCCTGCTTCCTGGATTCTTCCTCTTCAGTTTGTAATATAACAACCCTTATGCTTCCTGTTCTGAGGCACTGCCTAAATTTCTGCCAGTACATTCGTAGTCTTATCCAATCTTCATCCATTTCCTTATTTGTTTAATAAAAACCTGTGTAAACATTACTTAGTCATCAATGATATTTTCCCATTATATTGTTTTACAGTGGCAAATTTATCATGTCTCAAAAGTTAATGAATAAATCTAGAGTTTGGTGTTTCTCCCAGCAAGACAAGGAACATCAGCTAGCAGCAGCAAAATTTTCCTGTACCCTGATGTGCATGTGGGAACCCAGCTTGGTAGCTGTAACTCATGTCCTTGTTCTGAGGCTTTCAGTGATGGCATATCAGTATTTGGTGTCGCTTTGGGGCATGTGTCAGATGAATGTTGCTTTAAAATGCTTTTTGAATAAAAAATTGAAGTGTCTATCCTGGTAATAGCAACCGGATGAAGAATAATTGTTGTCTATAATATTGGTTTTATTGGTTCTAATAAGGTAGTTTATGTCTAATGTTTAGTTCTTTAGCCACAAAAATTTATACCTGTTATAGACCATTTTTACTTGTAGGCTAATTCTAGTCTTGTGTGTTGTTGAACATAATAATACAAAACAAATTGGTAATTGCAAAAGTGACTTTATTGTGATTTCTTTTGTCTCATGATGATGGTTATTGTTGTTGTTTAGGAAACCTGAATTGACTGACTCTGCCTCTCTGCTAGAGACCTTCAAGTTTCTTGAAAATGCAGCTGCAGAATTTAGTGATGAAGAAGATGAAGAAGATATTGAAGGAAGAGAGAAAACAATCATTGACACCGCAACAGTGAGTGGAAAAAATAATTGAAAAAGTTACGAAGAACAGAAAAAGTGAGATTAATGAGATGCCTATAAGCAAAGTATATGACTGTGTATGTACACGTGCAAATCGTTAATGCATCTTTATGATGTTCTGTCCAAGCATGTGTGCATAAGAGGAACTATATATGTATTTCTGACTTTGTGCATACAAGTTAAGCTTTTTTCCATCTAAGTTTGCAGTAACATATTGAATTTTTTAAAATTTCCTTTTTACTGTTCCAGTTCTATTTTTTGTTATATACTGGAAACAATTTTTAAAGTATCAGATGTCCTCTTTTAAAAATTTTCAGCTTAGTTTGAAGGTATTTTTCATAATGTTGCCTGTCAAAAATGCATTGATTCTTGAATATTTATTGAAAAATTCTTGATAATTAAAATCACCTGTAGAAATTTGTCCTTGTAGAATATAGAACTGAGAAATACATTTCTCTTTAAATAGCTTCTGGAACGAACAAAAAAGTATAACCAGAAGAACTCTAATGTGATTAATAAACTTTTTTTGTTTCTTTGTTCAGTGAAATGCCTGAACCTACCAACTCTGTGATCTATACTTTGCTATGTTTTATTCATATGATGACATAAAATAGATACATGCAATCAGTACTCAATTTTATCCTTTTCTTTTAGAAATTAATATTTATTCAGTGAGTTGTGTTTCCTAAGTATTGAAGCAGATAAGAGTTATGATGGATGTGATTATTTTTGTGGTCAGTTTTAAGAATTAAAACACTTAAAACCCCATCAGTTTTACAGCATTTTTCAAGAGGCTCTTTGTAAACTTGTTCCTGTCATCCATGGGCTGTGAACTAATGTTGGAGACTCTTCTGTAAATCTTCTGTAATACAGTATGTTCACTAAGCCTGCTGAAGAAATGAAGCTTGAAGTTTAGAATTGCTTCAGCTTTTGAAGTTTTTTCACTGTATTTAGAGGAAACAGTCAGTCATGAACTATGAGATGTTGGCCTATGTACTGAAGTCTTTTCAGACTGACCCTTAGCAAGGTTCCAAGTCAAAATATTTTAATATTGTAAATTTTCTCCTTCTGTAGAAGTAGAATTTATGCTGTGGTTTTCACGTATCATGGCATCAGCTTACCTGTTAGTCAAATAACTGTAAAGCATCTAGTCCATTTTGATTATGGAGGGAAAAGTAAATTTATTGCAGAAAGCATTCAGTGAGATCTTTCATTAAAACGTGTATTTTTTTTCTTTTACCAGAATTTGCTTTTGAGTTTGGAAGGAAAATGCAGTTTAAAAATGAAAACACCACATTTAAATAATGATAATACCTGAGAAAGTATTCAGGGTGGAATGATTTGCTAAATCTATGCAAATTAGCTTTTGACAGTTGTGGGGTTTGGGGTTTCATTTTTTTTTCCTAGACCTGTATTTTGGTCCACGTGTAGAGTGATTTCAGAAGTGAAGGTCAGAAAGGCTATTTTCACAGAAGTAGAGTAAGTTTGGTTTTGCTGAAGTGTTTTCTACAGCATTCTTGGTTTTTTGTTTGTGGGTTTTGTGTGTTTTAAAATCAGTTTTAAGAGAAAGTTTGCACTTTCCAGTAGTAAAAACAGATAGTAATGGTCTAGGTCACTGTAAATTCATTATCAATGATTGGTTATTGATGGTCACAGGAAAGAAAGAACTACAGACAAATTCCATTTTGACTTAGAAATTGGAACCAAGTCTGCATACTATTCCAGATTTGCTTATTAATGTGTACTTTTCTACTTCCTCTTCAACTTTCTGTTTGGATTTTGCATAGAAGACAAGACTACTGCTCGGTATAAAGATGTGTGTGTAACTTAATTCAGCCTTTCTTCCTGTCCTTTCTGACCTTTCAGATTGTAAGGAAAAGAGTGCTGTCTGAGAGCAGTGAAGACAGAGATACAGAAGAAGCTTTGAAAGAGTTTGACTTTTTGGTTACCTCAGATGATGGTGATGGGGAATCGAGAAGTTCAGGAGATGGAACAGACTGGGGTAAGGAAACTGAATGCATCATACCAGGAAAAAACCAAAATGCGTGAAGAATGTATTGTGATTGATCAGTTGAGAACTCTGGCAGGATCACAGCACCTTTTGAGTATTTCTATACTAAATAATTGGCAGATCAAAGCTCTCTTGAAAAAATATTCTCATTTTTCTGTACACTGCTTTAATCTAAGGATTCTTTGTGGTTTATGCTTCTGGTAATTTTTCCTTTTGAATATTAAGGCAGGTAGAATTTAAATTTTTTGAGTGTTGTTTCAATGTGTTTTTCCAATTACTCATGCTAATGAAAGGCTGTATTTTACAGTTATGATATGAAAGTTATTTTGTGTTCTTTGCTTTCTCCAGAGAATAATGTGAGTCATAAAGGCTGAATTTCTTGTACTCTTATTGTGAGTTAGCAATTTGGGCAATATAAACACTTCAGTTGCTCAAACTTTCCTTAAAAATTTAGCAGAATAATTTATCTTTAAGCCCACTACTCATAAAGAGGCATTTCACAGACTGTTCTCTGTCCTTTGATGTTCATGTCCTGCAACCCAGAATGCCAGCATCCACTTTATCTTGACATAATTATTTGCCTAAACCCATTGTGTAGGGAAGGGAAGAAAGAAGAAAACTGGTTAAATATATTGACGGGGAGTTGTTTCCTACTTAAGCTGCTCTGGAAAGTCTTAAGGATAAGTGAATACAGAGGGAGCTATTGACAATGAATGGGAAATAACTGAGCTTTATAATGGAACTACAACTGTGACAGACCAATAAGCCATGGTAGCTGTAGCTCTCACGTGAACCATCAGCTCTGAGATGCTGTATTTTACTGAAACCGTGTCAAACTCCTGGTTGGACTACACATTATTGTGTGATGTAGTCTTTCTGCTTAAGAGGATGTGTTGTAATATCATTAGATATAGCAGTCAGTATTCTATTCACAAAAAACCGTTTTTATGATAAAGGTTTTTCTGATACTCATCTTTAATATTAAAATTTTATCCATTTATGCTTGGTAAGTGTAGCTATTGCTTGTGTCACCGAAAAGTCAGTATGCCAACAGGAGCTTTGTGTTCTCAAATTCACACTTCTGGTTTATTTTTACTTTCATTGATGAAAGCTGAGTACAAATAAGCACAATTCTAACATTTAAAATAAATTGTCATGAAAAGTAGTAGTCTAGAAATGAGTTAGAGGTTTTCATGTTTTTCAGTTACTTGTTTCACAACCTGTGTCTTTTATGGTAACTGTATATAAGACTAAGCTTCTTCAAAGAACTGCCATTATGAATCACTGATGTTACTTGAAGTGTAACTGATGTAGTGTAGTGACCTCAGAAGCAAACAGACAAAATTCTTTCTTTGGATCCCAAGTATCAGTTCTAGTAATCTGTTGAATCCATTTAGCTTGAAAGGTCCTCAGATGTGTTCAGGTAATTTTTAAACTATAAAGCACTTGAACAGGAGTAGCTCAGGATCCACTTCTGAAATTGAACAGAATCTTTAGGACATGTGGGAAGCATCCTGGGACAGTCTGTAGAAAATTAATATATTAGGTATTTTACTGGCAACAACACAGTCTAATAAAAAGCTGTTTAAACTTGTTTTTTTTTTTTTTTTTGTCTGGAGGAGAGGAAAAAAAAATCTCGTCCAGCCAGGGAAGAAAAGCATAATTAGAACTTGAAACCTAATCCCAGAAAGAATACATACTTGTTTCTCTGAAGCCTGATCTTCTCATATCTTATTTGACTTCTTCATGCAGTTTTTGATCATTAGTGGTAATTGGGGCATATGTATTAAGAGGACATGACTTAGCCCATAGACTATTTTAGAGTCTCTCTTCAGCTTAGTAATACCTATTTTCATAGCTTCTGCAAAGGACTTATGCTGCTAAAATTTGCATCTTGAATTAGTCTGTCACTCATGAATACAGAATCATGACTGGAGGGTTCAAATGAAGGAGGGGTCATCTCAAAAAGTATTTTGTTCTTCTGTGGTGTAAGTCTAAGCAGAGTCTGTTTTCTCAATTGCTTGTACATTAGGTAGTTATAGGCTGGTAAGATGCTTTTTTTTGCTATTATTTAACGCTCACAGTAGTCTCAGCCCCTCCGTGTAACTCCAGCTGCCTTAACCATCTTAGTGGCTCCCTTAGACTTGCTACACTACACCAATAGTGGGTACTCAGCATTATACCTAAAAGGTTTCTGAGTATTACAGATATTACACTGGATGCAGTACTCACAGGTGTGATCTCCCAAGTGCTGGATAGAGGGGAACAGTCACTTCCCTCACTGGTTACGTTCTTGTTAATACAGCCCAGGATGCGGTTGATTGCTTTTCCTGCAAGAGTATGCTGCTGAATCCTGTTGAATTCAATGTTTATGGAGGATTCCTAGGTCTCTTTTAGCAAGCATCATTTCTGACAAGTCAGTCCCTGTAATAACCCATGTCTGGTTTTTGTCTTCTGTCCAATCATAGTGACTTGCTCAGATTGTGATTGATAGTGTTGTGCTTCCTCTACAGACATGTAATTTCTGCAGCTTAGTCTGAGGGTAATTTTATTATTGCTCATATTTTAAAAAGGTCTATAATAGCTTACTGATCTGCAAAGCAAAGTTGGTCTGAAAGGAATTAATTTTTAAATAAAAAGATTGAGATTTTAATGAGAAAATAAAGCAAAAAGTTAACGAATTTAAAAAAATTTTGTACCTGTAGTGGTTATGAAAATAAATATATATATGGAAAAGCTGTATTACCTCCCCTTCTCCTGGAAATTATTTTTCTAAGCTGCCTCAGTAGTCTCTCCATATATGGGAAAAATGACTTGGAGATTTGAACTCATGTAACATGTTTTGTTCAAAATCTCCAAATACCGTACAATTGGAAGGATATTTCTTCTCTGTATCATGTCACAGTGAAAGCAATTTGGGAGAAATATTTAGAAAAAAAAAAACAAACCAAAGAAAACAAAAAAGGGGATTTTTTTTTGTTAGGCATGCTGAAATATTTTGGGGTTCTTTTCCAAAGATTAATAATTCAGACTTTCACCTTTTTGTGAAATTTCATGGGTTTAGCGCTTTAAGATTTTGTTTAAACCATGGTGACATGTATACTATGTTCCAAGATTATTTAAATGTGCTACTGCTTTGTGTAAATGACAACATAGCACAAAGACAATAAAATGAGAAATTAAAATGCAGTGATGCAACATCTGAGTTGTAAAGTTATGTTGACAAGTAACATAGCTGTTTCTTCTAGATATAGTAATTCTTTCCCTGGAGGAAAGAAAAAAACCTGAAAAATATGTCCTGATTTATTATAAAGTAAATGTTGCTTACGTTTATGAACAGCTCTGTGCTTGGTTATAAGAATTAGACGTGAAATTTCATCTCAATTTTTTCTTAAGAAAATTCTGAGCAAATAGAAGTGGAACGTGAGTAGCAGTTTTACAGCTTTCACAAGCTTGGTGCTATTTCTGTCTGTTTAAAATAAAAGACAAATGCCATTGACAGCAGCTGTTGCCTCCTTCAGTGGAGATCACTTGGTGACATTATTGAAAAAGGATGTTTCATTTGTTTCACTTTGTTTAGAAAAGGAAGACCAGTGTCTCATGCCTGAAGCCTGGAATGTCGACCAGGGAGTTATAACCAAACTCAAGGAACAATACAAAAAGGAGCGCAAGGGGAAAAAGGGGGTGAAGAGTAAGTGGAAAACATTGCACTTTAAAATCATAAATCTCACATCTTTCACACCCTTAATTCTATCTCTCTTTCAATGTTTTCCTAAAATTACTTACTCTTTTACTTTGCTGCTCCTGACTGCTTTCCTGTTCACCAGTTCTCAGGGGTTGAAATTAATGACAGACAATCAAGTTGCCTGATAAATAGTTGGGGATTAGATATAACTTCTTCCAACCAAGTGTTGGATTAGTTAAAAATTCTTACTTTGAGCATATTTTATACTTTTAGATACTTAAATTGTAAAAGGCATTGGTTTAATAGTTCACACTTCAATACAGAAGACTTCAGAACCCTTTCTTAGCTGGAAACATGCCAGTTTCACAGGAAGAGTTAAAGTCTGGTATATAAATAAATACAGAAACCAAACTGGAAACTGTTTTGAGTATCTCATTAGATGACAGTGGGAGAAAACAGGTTAATTTCTACCCCTGTTTATACTTAACATTCACAACATGAAAGTCATACTATCATCATAATTTGTTATGCAGGGCTCGAAATAGGAAGCAACTATGACCATCAGTTTATTTGTAAATCACAGGATTTCTTTATTGACTTCCATACCTCTGGGACTAGCCTTTAAAAAAGTTGGATATTGTTATCCAAACAAAAAACTATGACCAGTATCTGAAATACAGTTTCTAGCCCTGTATTATTTTTTTGTTTTATTTCTTGAAATACAGATATATTTTGTAAAATCAATGGGTTTTGATAAGTAAACCTTAAAACTTTTTGAACTCAGATGGAGTGTTTAAAATGAAACACTGTATTGACAGCAATATTTCAAACATCTAGCCATATTGAGAATTCATGTGTGAAAGATGTATATTAATAATATTGCATGTAGCTTGGTAAGAAATATGAGAGATGTTTCTTCCTTTGTGGGAAGATGCTTATGAATACCGAGGAAATTCCTACTTCCAAAGAGATATGCATAATGATACAGAAGTGTCAGATCCTCCCATCACTGAGGCTGACTTGTTATGTTACTTTTTGTATTGATACTCTGATAAGATCCTGCTCAGCAGTTGGTTATGTTGCTGAAATTGTGTTATCAAACACATACTCTAAACGTCCTTTTTTTCTTTTTTAATAAAAAAAGTAAATAATTACTAAATTTTAAATTTCTCAAGAGATATTTTTCTCATCTTTGGGATAATATAATTTACCGGAATTTAATTGCAAGTCTCACAAGAAGCTGAACTGACCAACTAAAGTGTTCATGTTTCACAAAATTGATTCTAAATTTCTTTATAGTTAAGGTAGACAGGGCATGCCAATATATGACTTCAGTGAAATTGATTTTTTAACTTGTCTGTTATTTTTAAAATACACAGACATGCTATGTAGTTCAGGGTAATAGCTGTAGGGTTAGCTTAGCAGAAATTATTTAATCAAACTGTTGAAATTCTATTCTTGAACAGCTGTTGAGAATTTTTATTTTTGATAATAAAACTTAATTGCTGGTATAGACATAGATATTATTGGAACATGTTTTATATATTTATGAGAAAAAATCATGATATAAAGGTAGCACTTGGACATCCAGTGCTCCTTCATGAAGATAACTACTGCTCAGTACCTTTACAGTACCTTTTGGATTGACTTGATTGGTTTCATCTTGGAAGACAAAATGGTTTACTGCAGCAGTAAGATTAAGCATCTTTCCATGTACAAACTATTGTTGGAAGGGCATCAATGCAGAAAAATCAGGAAGAATCGCAGCCTGTTTTCAGCTATTCATGATATTGCACAATAGTGAAGAAGAATATGAGGAAGGCAGTCTGGAGGAAAAGAAGGGACTAAATATTTTGACCTTAATTTTATAAAGTTTGTTTCTATGACTTTAATCCCATCATACATGGTGCTTAGACACTGAACTGCTACTAAGTAAAATATTGTTTTTATAAACCAGATATTATATAAAACAATCTTGCAAAATCCTTCTTAGTGTTTTCCTCGATTGAGTAATATTTTGGTGACAGACAAGTTAAATACGATTTAGTTTATTATCAGTCATTATGGTTAGGGTGGACAAAGTAGAGTTTGCAACTGCATTAGTAAACTTATGATTTTGCAAGGCTGTAGTAAACATTCCTGTGAAGTAGTAAGAGAATAGAATCATAAAATCGTTTTATGAGAAAATACATATATTAGAGTACACTACTGTATTAAAGCTGCTTAAAAATAGCTGTATTATTTACTGGTCTAGGAAAAAACATAATGGACTATGGGTAAGACATTTTCCCATTCTTAATTAAACTTACAACAGGAAAAACTACCGAAGATATGTTTCAGCCTCAATCCTATATAAAACAGTCAAAACAGGGATGTGGGAAAATGATGGAGCAAAGCACAGGTAAGTGTCAAGAAGGGCATGGGTCTTCACCATATGTAGCTTCAGGAAGTAGGCCAGTGAATCCAGTTGCATTATATTTTAATATAAGTAAAACTTTTTGGATTATATAGTTCACAATACTACACTACTGCACAAATAAATTTAAAATAATAATGTTGTCATAACAATATGCTGCGCAAAGTACCTGATGCACAAATTCTAAAATATTCACAGATGTCAGCTATTGTTTTGGAAAAGTAAATATTCTAATAATCAGTATGACTCAGTTGGAGGCATTCTTCAGCATCCCGTAAAAGTAGCAGTATGAGTTTATACATATGGGGAAAATTGTGCGTTCTGAATTCTCAGTTGCTTCTATCGCTTTCTTTTCAAGAAATTCATTTCATGCTGGATGATTAGTTACTGCTGAAAATAGGTGCTCATTAGTTTTTCTGTGGTAATGTCATAATGCGAGGTAGGATCCATTGTTGCATGTGCTGCTGTAGCATATCTAAGTAGTGTCATCGTGTACGATGCATAAACCGTTTAATTTTTTGGTTTTTTTTCTGGTTAGGGCCCAACAGGTCAAAGCTGCAAGATATGCTTGCAAACTTGAGAGATGTTGATGATCTCCCTTCGTTACAGCCATCTGTTGCACCTTCTTCTAGGCCCAGTAGCTCAAGGCTCATTGAACATGAGATAAACAGGACGGATGAAGGTAAATATTAAAGATGTGCATAACACCTTAGTAAAGGATGGATGTTTATAGTTCCTTCTTAAAGATTATCCTCTAAGACTTTCCGAGCACTTTACAAATTACAATTCAGCAAATTCCGATTCTGTCTAAGTGCAATACATGGCGTTGCCATTCCTTCTTTCTGGTCCCTACTAGTAAGGTCAAGACACGTACCTAAGGTCAAGTCATGTTTGAACATGATAGAAAACATAATTTGGCACATGGTGGCTTTGTAATATGATGATCTTAAATCACTTGCTTTTGTTTGTGCTCAAACCTGGTAGCCAATCGGGGAACATTAATTCTGAGGACATAAGATCATCTTTTTTTCTCCCCATGCACATAATTTTAAATTTATGTATGTATGTATACACACATACATACAAATGTACTCTTTTTTTTTTTAAGTGTAGGATAGAGGCTCTGCAGGTAAACACAGCTTTTAAATGCATGTGGTGATTATGTAGTGAATCATACAGAACAACTTAGAGCTTGCCTCTGTATTTCTTTCCATAATGTATTCCAAACATTAAAAAAAATTCTGTATGGAAGGCCACACATCTTTGCAATGAAGCATGTGTTTATCTTCACTAGTATTATGTCTGAAAAATGCTGAACCATCTATTTGATTCAATATTTGAATGCTATAATATGAAGCATAATAACATAATAGTGTATGAGGCTTTATTAATTTGTCAAAGATCATATTGCAGCCTTCCAGTGCCTAAAGGGAACCTACAAGAGATCTGGAGAGGGACTTTTTACAAGGGCATGTAGTGATAGAACAAGGGGGAGTGGCTTCAAATTGAAAGAGAGCAAGTTTAGATTAGGTATTAGGAAGAAATTCTTTACAGATTACCCAGAGAGTTATGGATGCCTCATCTCTGGAAGTGTTCAGTTCCAGGCTGGATGGGGCTTTGAGCAATGTGGTCTGGTGGAAGGTGTCCCTACACGTGAGTGGTTGGAACTGGATGACCTCTAAGGTCCCTTCCAACCCAAACCATTTTATGATTCTATGATATCATGTGCCCTATTTAAATAGTAAATATGTGTTTTGAAAAATGAACAAGACATGAGTTCCACTTAGCAGTCTTTCAGTGAGTGTGAAATAGTAGGTCGGCCAAGTTATAATTAAGATGCATAAAAAGTCCCAGCATGCAGCATAGTTACCAAAGATCTCAGTAGTTCTGTTTCCTTCATGCTCAGTGATTTTCTTTATGAAAGAAGGGGGTAACTTAGCAACGCTTGGGGAAGTGGAGGAATTTTTTGTTGAATGTTTCATTTCCAACTTTTCTCACATGTAGTGAGAACTATGTTAGCAGAGCACTATTTTCATGTCCTTTCAATAATGTGTTTTTTAATTCAGACATTCAAATGCACTCTCACAAAAAAAGAGGAGGACAGCTGATTTTTATCAGTCTGAGTTCAGTATTGCAAACTATGAGCTGTGTATTCCTTTGTAAAACTGAGACACCATGATATTTTTGGCATACAATTTTTTTATTCTAGTAACTTTTCAGATTTGATGTCCTGCATGCATTGTGTATTGAGTGGAATATTTTGTCATAAATTCAAAAGAGAAGAAGAGAATGGTAGTGTAGACTTCAGGGTGAAGAAGGTAAGAGATGTTTGTGATTAAAAGGTAATAACTAAGAGACCTGATCGAACAGTAGAGCTTGAAAGGCTTTTATTTGGTTGTAAAAAGTAGTGGAAAGCAAACAGAACATGCAATAGAGATGTGAATGTGGAATGGAAAGATTAACTTACTTTGTGCTGGGTGAACTGAAGGTGAATTGGATGACATCTGAACCTGATGCCTTTGGGACAAGAGGGAAGCAGACTGAACAGATCAGGCTATTGATTGTAAACTGCATTTTTCTCGGTTTTAACTTAGTATTGGTGCTGTTAGACTTAAACAGATGCTGAGAATGAGGTGACATTTCCTTCTCTCTCTCCCTGATTCCAACAGTATTTGCCAAGGCTTGTATTTACAATGGAGCTAAAAGGCGAAAAGATTATAATTTATTTAAAAACCCTTGTAATTTGAGACAAAAGGTGTATAAAGATCAGTGAAGTTTCTTGTATCCAGAAGATAACGCATTTTCATCTATTCAGTCCTCCTTTTGCGCTGTATAGGCTTGGAGAGCTGTTGTACAGGGAACTTCGTAAAGCTTTTGGGTTGTACCACTTGATGCAGAGCTTTATGTGAAATAAGTGTGTATGCTGTACTCCTTAGCCTTTGATCTTCCTGTTTCTAGACAATCTGCCTATGGATGTGTTCATGTTACAGTGACTGGAGCTCCTATAGGCATGCTATAGAAGCTGTTAACTAGTAAGTTTGGATACTGCTAGTACAAACATGGAATTCAGTGTTGAGCAGCCTGTTTGGTAATTAAACTGATTTTACAAGTAGCAATGAATTGTCAGCTTCTGGTCGTATTGCTCGATTGGAGTGCATGTAAACAGCTTCATTGTGGATGTGTTTTTGGATGTGTGTGGATACCACGTTAGGAAGGTGTGGATACCATGTTAGGAAGGAAGAGCCCAACTGCTCCCACCAGCTATTCTTATATGCATTTTTGTTGCTTCTTCAGCACCTATTTGCATATTCTGTGGCAGAGTTGGGGAAGGGTCTGAGCTGTTCTGTGTTACTTGTGCATTATTTATGGGCGAATGGTAGTGTCCTCTTCCCACCTGTGGCTAATTGCACACCTCAAGTGCAAGTATGTTCAGAGGATGCTGTTTATTGGTAAGTACAGTGATTATTTTTAGAACAGATTTTTTTTATGCATCTCTGTATATCTTTTTCCCCCTCAACTACTTGTAAGATGTTTAGCATTTTGAAAGTGGAAAATGTACTTTTGTTATTCAATGTTGTATAAACTCAAGTTTCAAGATTTTTTTTTGTTTTGTTTTGGTTTCTTGCAGTGGAAGCTTTAACATTCCCTCCTTCTTCAGGGAAATCTTTCATTATGGGAACAGATGAAGCCCTTGAAAATGAGCTGGGTCTTGGAGAACTGGCAGGCCTTACTGTAGCAAATGAGGCAGATTCGCTGACTTATGATGTAAGTGGTTATTATTGGTAACTCAAGGTCTTACTGTCTTTTTGTTGAAGGTGGATGCAAGTTACATGTGTGTAGACTCAGCAGAAAACATTCTCCAGATGAAATTATGCTGCCAGAGGCTGTCACAAATTTTTACTTGATAAAATTGTTTTTCCCATACACAGCAGCCTTCAAGCTCTCTGCAAGCCCTTCTCCTTCTCATTTGCCTGCCATGTCATGCGAGTAGTTGAAAATAAATGTAATTACTTATAGTGATACATGTGGGTGTGTGTAACCCCAGTGACTGAGCAAAATTAGGAGCTGTATGGCCAGTAGATTGAGGGAAGTTTATGTCCCTTCTGCATGGTCTGCATGGAGTTTTGGGCCCCTCCACTTCAAGAGGGTTTTAGAGAAATTGTAGAGAGTCCAGTAGCATGTGACTGATGAGTAGATGTTAAAGGAGCTACTCTTGTTCAGCTCTTAGGAGGCTGAGGGGTGCTCAAATAGCATTCTGCAGGTACTGGAAGAGTGCTTATAAGGATGACAGAGCCAAGCTTCTCCATAGTGCCAGGTATTAAAAGAAGAGGAAACAATAGCAAATTCTGGCTTGGGAGGTTCAGGTAAGACACTGGGGGAGAAAGTGTTATGTAGGAGGTGATAGTGAAACAACTGGTCCAGAGACACAGTGGAATCCCTCTCCTGGGAGATGTTCAAGACTTGGCTGGGGGAACCCTGTGGTTTACATTATGTGGGCAGTAGTCTCATTTTAAATGGGAAACTGGACCAGAGACTGTTTAGGAGGGTTTTGTGGCCAGCACTTCTGTGACTGTATGTGTAGCCTACAGCTTGTTTTTCTTTCACTTTTTATGAAAAGCTTTCCTTAAAATTGCTTCTTTTCAGTCATACACAATTTTTTTCTGTATTTCTGATTTCTTGGGAAAAGATACTCCAGCTATTACTTTACTAAGGTGCTCCTTGTGATCTGTCAGCTTCAGATCAATCCTGCTATTGCACTGCCCAGCTCTGTCAAGGTTGAGGGATTTCAGAGATCATTTTCAGTATTGTGTGTTGGTGAAGAATCCTACCTTTCAGTAAATCTGACCCTTAAGTAATCATCATCTGGGATTTTACTATCACAAGTCAAGTCTGAGACTCCAGAAATAACCTGCGGGTCCTTACTTTGAAGTTCTAACCTTGTGTGTACTTGTAAAGCAATAAATTATAAAATTAATGAAATTTTAGACACATTTTGAGAGTGCCATTGCAGAGATATGCTCTACTACTATAGTAAGTTTGTGAGCATGTGATGTGTTGTGAATCATTTTGATTACAATAATACAGAACATTTCTGCTAAAATTCAGTATTTTAGCATTATCTCCTAATTTGGACTCAGTTCTTAATTGTTTTGCTCGTCTTCTCTAATTATGCCTTCAGAAAGGGTTAAGATGGTATACAAATTATTTGCTTTTACAGGTACACCTAAAACTTAGATGCTGAATTTTTAAATTCAGAGGACATGACAAACCTAAACCATCTGAATGAGATGGTAATGCTTTCATTGCTTGACTTCACTGTTCAAGTGTCCATATAAACTGTTTTGTTTGTTCATGTCTCTGTATCCTGAATTAACAGCTTTCATTTATGGAATTCAGCATTTCTTTAGCCACTCCTATCCTATCCTGCATGGTTGAGAGTACTAACTTCTGTTTGTTCGTTTGTTAAATGCCTTTATAGAGTTCTATGATCAGGAAATCATAGTTATACTTACCTGAACTCTTACCTTTTTTTAGTGCTGATGATTAAAAAAACCCCACAGCATTTACAAAGCTACTCACTATTGTCACTGTGCACTTCATTGAAGCAAAATGAAAGCCTGTTTTTTCTATTTCAAGTTTCACTGGAAGTTTAGCTTACAGATAATGTTTCTGGTTTTGCCTATTTCATATCTTCTTCCAGCTGCCAAGTGTGAATCACGAAGGATTAGTGAAAATTTAGTGTATTATTTTTAAGTGTCAATTTTGAATCATATGGAGAATAAAATTGAAAGACAAGGTACATCTGTCTTTAAATATATTTGCTCTCAAGAGCTGCAGGCACTTTCCCATTTTCAGTCCCTTTCATCCCACTGACATTTTTACTAGATTCTTTTTTTCTAAAACATGGCAGCATTAGCCTACCTCATTTCATGGTTTCGGTTTCTACATATTGCTTTGACTGTCTGTAAATAAAGAATGGTTTTCACTTGGTAATGAATATTATGAATTTATTACTTGAAAGAGAAATTTTTTCATCTATGAGTACATTTTTAGAATATCTAACAAGGTGATATTTTCCAGATTGCTAACTGATAATCACAAGTTTATCTTTTCTTTTTCCTTGCTTTACACATTATTATCTTAGCATTAGCCTTTCACTTTGGTTTGTTCTTGGTTTTTTTCTAATCTTCTGGACAGATTAAGCAGCTTCATAAGATTATAATAGAGGTTTTGGACTTTGCAGTAGTCTCTTGCTTGATTTCCTACAACTTTGAATGAAAGAAGTGTCTGGAATCCTACTTGCATGTCATTGCTGTTTCTGGACTTTTTGATTTGTCTGTGTAGATGCAAATATTATTATTAGTAGCAAATCCTGATCAGGTGCTAATTTGGGGGTTGAACATTCCCCCAAACTGCTTGTCACAGTTGCATTTCAGTGGGGAGAGATAGAAGGAGGTTGGCTGTTGTGTTTACTAACCCAACCTCTCACAGCTTGAGAGAGGCTGGTGGGCAGAGTGACGTGGTGCAGTGAGGTAGGTGGTGCATCAGAGCTAGGATCTGTTTCCTCTGCTGCTAGTCTGCTGGCTTGGGACTGCCCTCATCTGCATCCCTCCATCTACTTCCCAATTTGTAAGCTAATCATCTTGGACTTCTTTGGAAGGGCACCTTTGAATAAATGAGAAGCAAATGAAGACTATTACCCGTCCAGAACTGGAATTCACTGTTAGGCCATCTGAGGTGTCTTCTGTGGCGTTTGCAGGTGTGATGCAGGACCTGTGCTGCTGGCATGGCAGCTGGAGGGCAGGCGGGTTCCCTCCGTCACCTGTTTGGCGTTGAGTGCCTGTGTTGAGGCAACCAAATTCCTCTCCAGATATCTGTGAATACTCTGTACATCTTGTACCCTTTCTGCTGAGGCTTTCTTGGCCAATCTCCAGAAAACCTACCAGAGCTGCTAACTGTGCAGTCCTGCCCCATCCTTGTACCAGCTTGAGCATTTGTCTGTTCCCTCATTGAGCCAACTTGGCTCAGTAAACTGGCAAAGAAACTGACTTGTCTCCCCGAGCAAGACAGTATATAATTATTAAGAAATACTAAAAGAAGGACTAAGCCTGCATTTGTTACAGCTCCTTTCTCCTGGTTTAAAATGTACAGAACTTCTTAATTGATGCATATTTTTATTATTAAATCCAGATGTAACAAAACCTAAGAAAAAGCACTTCTGTTCTTAAACCTCCTCTTCCTCCCTCCACTGCCTAGAATAAAATGTAGATTCTTGGAGAAGCTCAAAACAGTTGTCTCTTCTTTGCACTTAATCATATAAATTATTTCGGATTATCTGTAGATTTCAAGATAATAAAACATCAGTACAATTGCTTGTTTTCTTGGTTTTCCATAACCATAGTGGTTATGGAAAGGTAAATTTAACTTATGGCATTGTTGACTGACAGAGTGAAAAAGTCTGTTCAGCATTTTGTGTCAACATTTGTTCAGAGGAGCAATATTAGAGTAAATGCTATTTTTTTAAAAGGCTTTCTTTTATGATCTTCTAAAATGCATTTATTGCCAAATAATTGTGTCTGTATTCATGATAGCTTATCACTTGCCAGTTATATTCTTAGTGTGTAGCCAAATCTTTTTTGCTTTTTTTTTTTTTTTCATTTTCTGGCAACCTTTACTTGTCTTGCATTATTACAGAGCTTGAGTTGCCTTAGATGAGTAAGTTAGGTTGTGTTCCTTTCTGTGCTTCTAGAATCTTCTGTTTCTCTCAGATCTTTACTTCAGAGGTGCCATGTCAGTTGTATTTTGGATATTCAGGGACTGCTGGTTGGTTAAGTCAAGCCCAGTGTTAAAGTGAATGAGCTAGTAGGTATAGATCAAATTTCCAATACCTAGCTGATTTCATTTAAGTATCAGTGCTTTTAAATTGTGTAATTTTACAGACATGGGAGTATTTCAGATTTTCATAGAACATATGACTGTGGACGGGACATTACTTATTGTGTGGAATACTTCTACCTTCATTCTCATTTTGAATTATCTGGTTAGTGTTAAGTGGTCTGTTTTTCAAGAGCAGGTTGTTTTGAAAAGCGGAAGAGGTAATTTCACATCTTCTGAAAATGCCAAACTAAATTTCTAATGTCTTCCTTTTGTTGTGGCTTCCAGATTAATTACAAGTTTGGCATTTTTTTTTTATTAGATAGCCAACAATAAGGATGCATTGAGAAAGACTTGGAACCCCAAATTTACATTAAGAAGTCACTTTGATGGAATAAGAGGTCTCGCTTTTCATCCGGTTGAACCAGTCTTAATAACAGCTTCAGAGGACCATACTTTAAAAATGTGGAATTTACAAAAAACAGCCCCAGCAAAAAAGTAAGATTTTTTTTTTACTTTGCTTCAAGAACAGTTTTAATATATGAAGAAAAGAGATAATTGTAGATACCACTTCACAGGATGGCCCTTGGAGTTCATGGAAAGTGTTACTTGACTTTAAGAGTAGGAAAACAAGCTCATAGAGTAGTGTGGAGACTTCTGAAGAGTGCCAGAAGAAATCCATGTGTGTTCCTGAGTGTATTTTGTTTGTAAGAAGGAAAACCATTCACATTTTTATATTTTCCTTGCAGATAACATGACAAATTAATTTACTAGTGAAAATATTTGGATGCGGCCTGTCAGTGTGCTTGCATGTGGATATAAATGTACAAGATGCATTTTTATATATATGCATATGTATGTATACACATACATGCATATACATGTGTACAGCTTTAAACTTTGAGATGTTGCCTTTGTACACTGTCTCTTGTGAGTTGCTGGGGATTTGCAGAAATGAGAGCAATTTGGTAGCAGGGCTAATAATGGTAATGGTAAGGAAGTACATCAGACCTTTGAGGAGGACTGGGCATAACATGGGGTCTTCCCTCAGCCTGTAACAAGCACCAGATTGATAAAGTCCAGAGCAGCAAATTTTTTGCTACAGCCTTGACATAAAAACAAGGAGTCAAAAACTCCTTTGCTCTAATAGGGGTTTGGAGCACTTAATGATATATTCCATGTGATACTGATGTCTCTCCATTCCTTCCCCACCACTGGTGTAGCTACCTACTGGCTTGATTGATCTGTGAGTTTGTGAACTACCTTGAAGGTCTTTAAACTAAAAAAAACAAACCAAACAACAAATCCTGCAAATGAAAGATTGTGAATAGTTCCTAGACATGTGAAAAATTGTGTTGAAAGTTGTGGGGGAAACATTGCAAAAGACATAACAGTGATTTTAAGAATTTAACACGTTTTTGTAAAGCATTGTGTAAGATCATATACATGTTAACATTTCCTTGTACTTCATTTAGGAGTGCTTCTCTTGATGTAGAGCCAATATACACCTTCAGAGCACATAAGTAAGTATTTCCTGGGAAATATTGTCATGAGAAAGATATGTTTTTTAAACAGAAACAGAATTTTTTTAAAAGGTAATTTCCACCTTATCAGCTACTGATTTCTTTAGTTGTGATGTCTTTAGTTCCCATTTTATTTAAAATATCTGCATGTGTCCATCTCCTTTCTGCGTAGTTATTTATGTCTGAAGCTGGGTAGACCAAAATTTTAAAATTAAAAACCTACAAATTATACAGTTCCAATTTGATTAAGTGTTCTGTTCATTATTGCAGCTCTTGCCTTTTTGTCAGATGTGTGCATATGTAGAAGGAAGCTGAAGAAGAATGAATGCAGTGAATTTAAATCTACTGAAATTATTTCGTGAAAGAGCCTTAGGTCTTTTACGAAGGGAAAAGAAACTGCTTATGCAAAATAAAAAACCCTACAGTTTGAAAGTGGGACACTTCTCACATCTCATGTGCCTAATGATTATATTGTTCTGATTGTAGTTACGTTACCAAATATTGTGGAGGTTTTTTTGTGGGAAGTGTTGTAGCTTATGATTTCATTATGCGGAATTTTTGTTGCAATGCGTGCAGCAAGTGAATTGTATCTAGCAGGAAAATTTGAAGATTCTGTTGGCATTGCATTTCACATAATGAAAATGTCAATATTAAATGTTTCTTTGGGGGTTTCTTCCAGTGGACCAGTGCTCTGTGTGGTGATGAGCAGTAATGGTGAACAGTGTTACAGTGGGGGAACAGATGGCCTTATCCATGGCTGGAACACAACCAACCCGAACGTTGACCCCTATGACTCTTACGGTATGTTGCTGTCAGACACACCAGTGAAATGATTGTTTAGTGACATTAATGTTTTTTGTTAAAATAGGATACTTTGTAGATAATGCTTATTTGAAAATTTAAAGGAGCAAATTGAATGTTAGCTTCAATTACTTAAAGTAAATTTTTGGTTTAATGCTGATGCTCGTTGATAAGAAAATAAAATGTCTTAAAATTTCTTAAATTTTAAATGTCCTAAATTTTCTTTAGAAAGGCCTTAATTTCATCACAGTTTTGAGAAACAGCTAGATTCAAAAAGTCCAGGACTAAACCTGATAATTTGGCAAGTACAGCAAATGTATATTTTAGTGTTCTTTTCTTTGACGAATTTCTGTGTAATTAGATAAAGAGATTTAATGGTCTGAGACCAAAGCTGTTAATGTTGTCCACAAACACGTAAAAAGGCCCAGTTCAGTACGATTTACCAGATCTGAATGGATGTCAGCCTTGTTTCTGGATTTTAAGTTTATTTTTCACTTCTTTAGCTTCTTTAGCAGTTGGCCTCAAAGCTGACTTTTGCATAAAAGGGACTGATGTACCATTAATGGCTGCTTGAAAGTGAAACAAACTGAAGTGTGTTTATCCCATTTCTGTAATGTCCCTTCTGCTGAAATGTTGTTTTGTTCCTTTAGTTGCAAACTGGGTAACTGAATATCATGTATGCTGATGAAATTCAAGCATCTTAATACCAGAATAATTGAAACTTCCATGTTGGTATGACATGATTGGCTTGGGGTTTTTTTTATGGATTAGCTCCGTGAGGTTGGTGCATAAACACAGATCAAGATACAGCTATTGATGTAATTCAAATTTTGTTTTGAAATGTGTTTTGTTGTGTTTTGTTCACAGATCCTTCTGTTCTAAGAGGTGCTTTTGTAGGCCATACTGATGCAGTGTGGGGTCTGGTTTACAGTGGAGCGCACCAGCGATTGCTGTCCTGTTCAGCAGACGGCACTATACGTTTATGGAAAGCTACAGAAATTGCTCCAGCTCTCAATATATTTAATGATAATCAAGGTATAGAAAATTGCCTTAGAAGTTCATGAACATCTCTGTTCAGACTGACATAATTTTGGTTACTGAATAGAAATACTTCTTGCTTTTTTTGCTGGATTTTATATACTTATGAATGATATGGGAAGAGTAAATTTTGGGACCCTTCTTTTTTGATGCTAGCTGAATATATACCTATGTGCAGGGGGACAGTCACATACATCTAAAAGCCAACTGCTTTAGATGATCTGCTGATGTTACTAGCACCAAGGAGTATAATGTATCAACTCCATAATTCAGATTCAAATTGAATTTCCTTTAGGCATGTGCTTTTGGTTTTTCCAGAATAAAAAGCCCTTTCTTCTTCTAATAGAAGTTTGGAGTAGCCACTGCTTCGTCTCAGGCCAGTGTCATTGTACCTTCCAGAATTGTTCCTTGTACCTCTAGCACAGAGATTCCAGCTGAATATATAGATAGCCTATTCATCCTAAACACTGCTAGTTGAAATAATGTTAATCTTTGGATTTAGTTACAGAAATGTCTTGCACAAATCAAAATCCCACTATTTAGAGTCTAATTTCTTGAAGTTGCTGTCTAAGTGGTCCAGAATGAGCCCACTGATGTTGCCAAGTTCTCTTGGAGTTGATTGTCCTAAAAACAGCCTATGAGCTGCGAAAGTTCCTTGGCTCTTCATAAAGACTTTGAGGCAAAATAAACTTTAGCATAACTCAACAGACTTATCAAGTTATAGTATAAAGCTGGTCAAATATACCATTACTTGTTATGCTATACTGAGCAAAATAAAAAATATTTCATATATTTTAGTTTTTGCAAAAATATGTTTCCAAAGGTCTGCAGGATTCTACGAAAAACATAACTGGCTTATTACCAGCTTATTGCCTATCTGCCTACTTTGAAAACTTCCTGGTAACTGTTGGGTATTTTTGGGAGTTGTTTTGGTTTTAATTATTAAATTAAGGGGGAGGGAGGACTAGTCTTGCCAAAGTTGTGAAATTCAAAGATCCTCCTTTGAAACCCAGTTTTCATATGACTTATTGATAACCTTGAACAAACTCTCTAAAATATCTGGCATTCATCATTTAAGTCCTTTAGATTAACCATTGTAGGCCTCCCAAGAAGCTGCAGATCACCATGCATGACAGCAGTAGAAAAGGTCACTTCAGAAACAATGTGTTTTCTTCTCACTCCAGTCCTTTTTTTTGTTCTTTTTGGAGCACCTCTAGATAAGTACCACCATTCCTTAGAAATATTCCAGAGGTCCTGTGTCCAAAAAAGATGTTTCTCCCATGAATCTTTAGAGAGTTTAGAGAGACATGATGATATTCCTGTGTTATCTGAATCTATAACATTAGTTTGCTTAAAATTCAGTGTCTCACTATTTATCTTTTCCTCCTCCTGACATCTCTTGCTACCAGGATTGTTCTTTCACATAGCAGGTGATGAACAGGACATTTGAGGAGAAAAATCCCAAGGGATATATCCTATACCCAAGCTTTGCTGATTTGACCTTATGTCCGGTAGTGTTCAGATAGCTACAGTGTAAGGAGGTCAGATAAATACCACAATCAGCAGGATGGACAAAGCTTTGAAATATGAATTTATAATGTATTTATATAACTTCCTATGATGGCAGTGTCAGGGTATAAAATTTGCACCTTGAGAACTTTGGTGGATTTTTTTAAGCTCTGATTTTAACCAAGTTAATAATAATAATAATGTTAATCATCTGTTATGTCAGTGGTTTTACCATTTCAATTTCATGTCATTTTACTTGAGGCAATAGAGTCATTTTGTGTTTTTTGAGAATTGCTGTTACACTTAAAGGAAGGAAAAGGGGCTAGGGAGTTCTTACTTTCTTAATTTCGAAGTAGATTTCTACCCAGCTGCAGTTCCAGATACAGGATCTTAGTAAAGAATGTTGTTGATACACGTAAAAAAAAAAAAAAAGGATTAAAATAGTGATCATACTGGGCAATCTGTTTAGATTGGCATAATGTATGTTTTAAAATGCAATATTTCCTTTCATAATCATGGTCCTTTAGATGTTAAAGTGCTTACTGATTGGGGGTTTTTTGTTTGGGGTTTTTTTGTTTACTTTATACCAACTAAATCACTACGTTGTTTTCTAGAAATGGGAATCCCTTCCTCAGTAGATCTTGTGAGCAGTGACCCAAGCCTCATGGTAGCATCATTTAACAGTGGACACACTAGCATTTTTAACATGGAGACACGGCAACGAATTCTTACCCTGGAGTCCAGTGTGGATACAAGTATGTATCAAAAAAAACCAAATTGACCAAAGGAAAAAAAAATTGCTTCTTTAAGATTGATACTGTTGATAATCTTTTCGGTGTTTCCAAACAGGCAAGTGTCATGAGAAATTATAACATGAATTATGTTACAAGCTGTGTTTTGAGATGTAATAGTAAATTGTTATTACTATAACAGACCTTGTGGATATTTCAGTAGCAGAAGAGTACATGTGCTTTTGAAATAAGGTAGAAGAAACAAGATGACACTGAATTGCTTTTCAAAAGACAGTAGAACAAGGAAAAACACAGGTTTCTCTAGTACAGCTCAGTGGTCTTTGCAGATTCAAGATTTCTTTTTCCTCTTCAGTACAAAATTGCAAAATAGAGGTAATATCAGGAAAACTTAAAGTTGAGTTTATCAAAAATTCAGGAGTGTGTGTGGATTCTTTTTTATTTTTCCTCAGAGGTATCCCTTTTCAATGATTTCTTACACTCTTGCCT
Source organism: Corapipo altera (assembly GCF_003945725.1). Classification (NCBI taxonomy): domain Eukaryota; kingdom Metazoa; phylum Chordata; class Aves; order Passeriformes; family Pipridae; genus Corapipo; species Corapipo altera. The sequence continues at coordinate 15,952,407 of NW_020884884.1, forward strand.
CATTTGGACTTGGGCTGTAGTTGAAGTTTTCACTGCAGGAGAAAAGCAAAACTCCAGTGGAAGAGTATTCATTGACAAGGTCATGTATAATGCCTTGGATCATGACAATGGCCAATATGAGAAGTTGTAGAGGATACTGTGAGGAGCCTTCTATAAGTAAATTATTTTACCCTGGCATTAGAAAAGAGACCAAAGGTTTAATATTCAAGCCACAATGGTAACTTGATAACAATATAATTTTTTTTTTTAAATTTTTATATTCCCCACACACACACATGCTCCTTAGTTTTATGTCACTGACTTCTGCTGTTAATTAGGTTTTTTGAAAGGACTAAGCCCTTCTTGTTGGCTTTGCTTGTCTGTTTTAAACTAGTTAAATGCCTGTCATTTTATCAGATGGAATGGAAAGTGCCATCTCCCTTCTGTATTATATTCCTTACTGTGCAGGATTTCTTCTTTTAACTCACACCTTTGTTCCTATCTGAAAAAACAGTCCTAAATTAGTTAACTTGAGTCAGTGGTAGTTACCTTTCTGCTTCCCTCTTCCTTCCCCCTTCTATTTTTTTTTTACCTCCTCCTTGCTGTAATTCAGTAATGTTCCTTTAAGAAAACAAGGCCGTGATGTGGCAGCCAGCAGTCCCCATTTAGTATCTTTAGTTATGTAATAGTACTATAAAGCTTACAAGTATTTTAAAGAAGTAAATGACTATTTCTACAAGAACTAGGCAAGAGGAAAACGAGTCACCTGAAATGCCCTACCACCACTACGCAGGGACTCCACTGTTCAGTATAAGCCTCACTTTGCTTGTCATTGTCAAACTGTGAGGATAGCTGCCTGTGATGAAGATTCATGTGCTTTCAGTTATTTTAGGGGGTTTATTCATATGAATGGGGTTTTCTTGCTTAATTTAGACTTTAATAATTTTTAAGTGTTCCATGGATGCTGACAAGGCTTGATGGTTCAGATTTTTATAGAAATATGTAAACTGAAGTTTTTACCACTTTAATAGCAAGTGATCCTATAGTAGTATTCTATTTTGTTTATTTTAGTAAGAATTTTGATTAAATAATGTGTTCTTTGGAAGCAGTTTAACTAAATACAGTCAACATGAAAGACAATACCTGTATTTTGATGTACTGTGGAGTGACTGGTTTTGGTTTTGTCATAATTTATGCCTCTTAAGACCACCTTTGCACTAATCTGTGCATCACAACAATGCCTAGATTTCTAATCAGAAAACTTCTATACTTTTTTTTTTGTTTGTGTATGTGTATATATATATGCATGCTGTTTCAAAATTATTGAAGAATAGGAAAATGACTCTCCTATGAATAGTCCAGCATCCTTTTTTTCCCAGTAATCATAATTTTAATCCATATATATCAAATAATAATAGGTGGGGTTTATTTGCTTGAAATAAACTGCCTGTACTGTTTGTATGTTATGAAGAAAGTTTTACTTGGCAGGAGGAGGAATGTGGCAGTAGGGAAGTGCAAAAAAGATGTTTTCACTCAGTTTTTGGTTTCACATTTTTGCCTGACGTGTCTACCTAAAACTATGTCCAAAGGTTGGACCTTATTTGGCATACATATGGTTTATGTATGACTCTGTGCCTGTGTAATTTGGAAAGTATTTTAGAGTAAACCATATAAAATAAGATGCTAGCTGAGAGTTTCCAGTATATAAATGTAAGAATTATTTTGCAAATAAAATGGATTACATATTTATTTCTTAGTAGCAATCTTTCAAAGTATTTAGAAATTGACATGTATGATATGTGTTGGTTTTTTTAAGCAATCAGTTCCTCCTGTCAGATAAACAGAGTCATCAGCCATCCAACTCTTCCAATTAGTATCACTGCTCACGAAGACAGACACATCAAATTCTACGACAACAATACAGGTATGCTTCTCTTCAGCAGGTCTTAGGTATAGCCATTGTATAATGTAAATCATAACTAGAATTTCATTAAGAATAATATTATTCAGATGAATGCTGAGGGATGTCAAGAACTGGATAGCCTCTGAAACGGAAATCTCTCGTCACCAGTAGATCCCAAAGATTGCCAGCCCACTTAAAACTTTGTTGGCACAGTGATAAGGAACCTGCATAATTTTCTGTCCCTTCTTATAAAATGCCTTATGTATGGGATTTATAAATATTTAACATAAAAGGAAGCTTTTTCAAAATCTTTATGGGCTTATGTTTATGTTTCTTCTATTGGTTGTCTGTGTTATTTTGATCTGGAGAACAGGAAGCTCTGCCACTCTAGTGCTTTCTAGACCTCTGCTGCACTTGACCCCGATTTCTTATTTTTAATCTGAAATCATTGCTGTAATTGCAATAAACTGTAATAGAACAATAATTCTCTCTGAGTTGACTAAAATCATGCCATATTCTTATGTATCATTGCTTTTAGTATACTCAGCCCCTGCTTTCCTTCCCATTCTAGATCTTACTTCAGAACTCAATTCAGTTAAGAGGCAGTTATTTAAAATGCAGTGGTTGCAGCACCAGGGTGGCTTTGCAGACATAAAACAAAAGTCTCACAATGTTGATGATACTGCTACTGTGCCTCTCTGGAGACTGTAAATTTAAAAGAATGACTTCTTGTATAATTTTAATGATTCAGTCATGGGTTTTCTATTTATAGTGTCAGCTGTGGTAGGGTCATAAGCAGTGAATACAAATAACAAAGTTAATTGCAGAAAATAACATAAATAACTCTTTTCTTTCAAAGGAAAACTGATCCACTCCATGGTAGCTCACTTAGATGCAGTTACAAGTTTAGCTGTTGATCCTAATGGCTTGTATTTGATGTCTGGCAGTAAGTACATTCAGATTTCATTTCTTTTTCTCATAATGGTGGCAGACATGAGAATTGTAAAGAAAACTGTTTCCCCTTTCTTTAGGTCATGACTGCTCCATTCGCTTGTGGAATCTTGAAAGCAAGACCTGCATCCAAGAATTTACTGCTCATCGCAAAAAATTTGATGAGTCAATTCATGATGTGGCATTCCACCCCTCCAAATGTTATATTGCCAGTGCAGGAGCTGATGCCCTGGCTAAAGTGTTTGTATGACAGAGTGCTTCCTGTTCAACTTTAACTTTGTATATATTTAACCAGCTGCACAAAGAGAAGAGGAGGGCATGAGTTGTTTTATCCTGCCCTGTAATTCAGAATGTTTGTAAGTGTTTAGTTTTGCAGGGTGCTGTTTTCTAAATTGATGTTTGCTCTGATTTCTGTGAGCTCAGCTGGTGCTGAGAGCTTGGAATCTCTCAGTTTCACATAGTTAAAAAAAATAAAAAATAAATGCTTTTATTTTAGAGGGTGTGAATTTTCGTCCAGGCAGGCCTTGGGTGAAACTAGGTCTACGTATTCTCTATTAATAAAATGAGAGTACTGGAAAGAAGGGGTCTTATTGCATCAGGGAGTAGGAAAAGAGGGAAACTTCCTAGGATGCTTCTCATTGAGGAATCTTAATGTTAAATCACCTGGAAAAAGTGATTCAGAGTCAGTTCACATGCTCATTACTGTATCACGTGAGAGGCACTTTGTCATCCCTTTGGTATGAATAAAGTAGATCTTGTTCAGAGAGCAGTAGAGGATTGTTAATCTCAGCCTAATTTGGTTGCTAGCCTAAGGTAAATGCAATTAAAGGAAAGCAGATTACTAACATAAATTAAAATGCAGCAAAGTTTCTGTTATGTCTTCTATGTTATACAGTAAATATTTAGTTTGCAAAAAAATTTATATAATTTTTAAAGACTGTATTAGCATATGGCTAGAAGCTGAGCCTTTACTCTAAGTCCCAATTAACAACAGACTGAAGCAGTCTGTATATACTGTAGTAGCGATCTTAACTTATTCAATGCTGTTTATTCTTGGAGATCTGGCACAAGAAATTATCCTAAAGCTTTCCAAAGAAGCTGTCATACAATTTAGTTACCAAACATTCATCTCCTCTTCCTGTTTCTGCTAAAAAGGGTATCATTCTGGGCATTAAAAGATAACATGAAATACTTTTTTTGAAGATTAAATTTATACCTAATGCTTTGTATGAGTCCTGCTAGTGGAATAGGTGGGAACTATAGAAAACTCCATCAGTTTGAGAGATTCTGCTACTTCTAGAGGTATTTCCCAGCTTCACCTTTTGTGGGACGTTCTAACTTGTCCGCTTTGCTGGATGTATCGTGCCATTGATTAGGTTACCTGAAGAATGAGTGCTTCTTGTAACTACTCAACACATGTGCTTTGTTTATCTATTCAGAGCTTCTCTGTTGACTCGAATGACAAATAACTTTTAATCCAATCTTTTAGTCTTTTTATCCCTTCTTAGAGGAAGGTGAGTGGATTCTTTTCTATTATGTGTCATCATCAGAGTTATTATTGTTCATAAAGCGTGAAGTTGGACTTTTCCTCTAATGGGAATGGAAAGCAGAATTTCTGCTGGAGATGATTTCTGATGCTGATGTGAGTAGGAAAGAACCCAATGCAACTACCAGCCTGAGGTTAAGACTGGAAACTGATAAATAAATCTTTACCTTTAAACTGACACTTTGTAAACAGAAGTAATTGAAAGATATCAAAATAGGGTTTGACTGTGTTGTTTTTAGATGGCATTAGGGGATGGGACCACATTTGAAGAGTTTAAATCAAGTATATTATTTAGGTAAAAGGTTGACCTGTGTGCTGTTTGAGCCTGCAACACATTATATGTACTGCTAAAATATCCTGGAATACCTTTTATTGCTCAGAATATTCAGATATTTCACTTAATGATATTGATATGCAATATATTTCCATAGATAAGATTAGAACTTTTACCATAAAACAGATGACTACAATAATAATACAGATTATTTAGTTTTTATAAAATGTTTTGGTTATGATGGAAGGGGGGAAACTTGGCTGCAAAACTGAGCATTCAACTTTGTGAGAATTCTGTGTACTTGACTCATATTCTTTCAGTGTCATTATTTTATTTCTTTTTGAAGAGAAAATTGCAAAGATTTATTTGAAAAATTCTAAAAGTTATGTATATTATATATGTGTATATATATTGTAAACATGTATTAAATGTGTCTAGTAAGGGAAGACTCCATGGGTGCATTTTAATGTTTTAGTATTAAGAGTTCTCTTGAGTTTGTGTATACAGAGGATAATGGTGTGAGTATGAAATGAATGTTGTGCTTTTGCTTACACAGTACAATATGTAGTCACAGTTGTTTAAATTGCTGTACATAAAAACTAGTAGGCCAGCATGCTTGTTTTTAAAGACTGTCATTCTGATTACAATTGGAATGTAAGACGTGGCTGTTCAAATGTGAATTGAAAGATGTTTCCTTCTCGCTATTGAGCTCTTGCTCAAACTGAAAAGTGATTTTTTTTAAAAGCTGGCAATAGCTAGAGGATGAGGTGCCTTTAAAAAAAACAAAAACAAAACAAATGTAGCCTTACAAAGAGGTTGTGGAGTATATATATTTTTGTGCTTGTCTTCATAATTGATGTCAATGTCTTTTTACTGAACTTGCTCACATACTTGTAGGACTGCAGGGTATTGTGCATGAGCCTGTCAGATCTTCTGAACATCATCATAGGAGATAGGGTTGAAAAAATTATTTAGGTTATCTAGTCCATCTGCTTGCAAAAGCAGGGTTGTACACTTGTGAGTTTTAATATTGTCTTGGCCAGTGAGATTTTATATATATTCTAAACAATTAGGCTGCCTTTGGAAGATTATTTCAATGATTACATCTCACTGACAGGAGAATTTACTTGATGTTTAATAGCTCTTTTTTGTAATTTTGTGCCAGTATTCCAAGCCTTCTTTTGTACCATTTTGCATATTCCTCATGGTCTTTGTAATTTGGAACCCGCATGCACACACTGGTTCTATCTGTATATTTCCATTCCTTTCTGCTTTCTTCATGCTACTTTTTTAGTCTTCTTTTTTTACACAACTTTTTCTTGTTTTCAGCTTTTAGCTCAGTTCTCCATATCTCGGTGTCCATACTACCATTCCACATGCATGATTTGTTGGACTTAGTCTGAAGGTCATCTCTTAAGTGTGGTTGTTGTTCGGTAGGGTTTATCCTCTGTAACGTGATGCTTTTATGTAGGAAGACCAAAATTCTGTTGTCTCCCGAACCCAAATCGTATTTCTTTATTTCTCACAACTGCTTTAAATAACTTTGAGCATTGCTGCTTTTCGAGTTTCTTCTTCACTTTCAATATATTGTTATGAACCTTTTGCAGCTAGAGACTTAATTCCTGTTTCATGATTATCTTGGGTCTTACACGCTTTGAACTTCTGACCCCTGAGGGCACTAAATTATTTTTATTTGTTCCCCTTTTGTGTGCCCTCCTTCCTGGTTCAATGTAATTGGTAACTAATTAATGTGGTACATACTTTAATTGAAAGTGTAAACAAAACTGGACCTAAGGCTTATTCTTGCAAAAACTATTTTTCTGCAACATCAGTATATAGTGTTTTACCATTGCTATTTTTCCCATATCTAATTTACATGCTAAATTCTTTTAATGGTTAACTCATGTAATTTTTTGTGCATGTTAGCCTGTGCTACTGATTTTGGTTTTACTAACTGATTTAATGGAGAATTTTCAGTTTTTCTGTATGTTGAAAGTTGGTCTGCTAGTTTTAAATACTCTTATTTTTAATTTACTTCACTGTGCTGTTTGCTTCCACATGTTACCAAAATGCCTGCTCAGAATGATTTGGAGTAGCCTGGAAGAAGCTCCAGATATATTGTGTCACTCTTACAAAGTTCTGGTGTGTGCATTTATTTTTGTGCCTCAAAGAGAAAACTTTTGACATACCACATAAGTGATTTTATTACTTTTAAAAGAATCACCTGATGAATATTTTGGAATCTCATTTGTCTTTATTTTGATAAAATTTATTCTCTAGCAAGAAGCCTGTATAACTATATGCCACATTCTATGGATTATTTTTTTAGGATGTATATTTTCAAATAATGTTAAGTTAAAGCAGTTCCATACGCAATGTGGTTGAGTAAGTGTGTGGTGTTCACCATACAGCTTTGTCATTAGGTCATACAACACCATTTTTCGGTTGTGAATTTAAAGTAACCAGAAACTTGTCCTTTTCAATAAATATGGGAGAGACAAAGGGCTTAGTTACACCACCTTTTCAGTACACTTGTTGTATCACAGATGTGTCCCCATTCCTTCTTCCTTATGTTTTAACAATGTAATTTTGGGGAACAGCAAGTTCCATAAACTCATGTGTCATTTGAGCAGTGTTTGATGGGCAGAAGTGTTAGTCTATCTCGAAACAAAAAATTGAAAAGGGGGCTTAACCTTCAGATAAGCAAGTTCGGGGTTTTTTAAATGCCTTTCAAGGTGTGTATTTGGGAGCATTTACAGGCTGTGGTTAAGCAGTGTGTTTGCAGACTGTCCCAGGTATCCAAAAGCCTACTTGATACCTGTGTGAAATACCTCGTAAACCTGAATTGCATTAAGGAAGGAAATGCAGCCTTTGTGCTTGTCCTGTGTCTGTACAGGAGACTGTAGGAAGCAGGGAAACCATTTGCTGAACTCTCTAGGGGATAGAGTGTAGGTTAAATGGCCGGAACTGATGTGCCCTTCATGTGACTGGTGTCATCGTGGGTGGATTTGGCTGAGGAGCAGTGCAGTGGTTAGCCTGATGGTGCCACAAAGAAAAACTTAAAAATTTAGAATAACAAATTTACGAAGGCTTTCCCAAAGTTGCAGGTTGTATAAAGGATAAAATCTACTCTATATATCCAGATTCCAAATTACACACTGTTTTGTCAAAATAGAAGGCGAAGATTTTTCAAATTTCAAAATTTTGGATGAGATGGCAAGAGATTTGTAATAGCTATTACTTAAAATCTAAGAACAGAACTTACTCTTCTGCTGACACAGTCTTCATGTTGGAGAACCCTCTTATGTGAAGATAAACTCCTCAGACAGTGGGGCTACTCTTTTGCATTGGATAAGCATTTATTTAAAAACAGAACACAGGACTAAGTTTTTGTCTCATGTCCTTTAGTATTGAACCAAAGCCACAAAGTTTGGGTTGCAGAGTAGAATTTTAGCTTTGCTCCTCAGTTTTGTTTTTTTTCTTTAGGTATAACCTACATAGTTAATATATATTATATACAGTACCATCTATTTGACACACTTCACATTAAACAGCCCATGCTGTAAAAAATATCCCTTAAGTACTTTGTCACACAAGTGTGATGTGAATGGTTCCAGGTAATTTGTGACTCACTTAACAGGTATTGCCTCTCCATTTTCTAATGGGAGAGCTGATAAGATTCATGGAAATAAGTGTGAAAAATAGTTATAATGTAACATTTAAAAATATGCTGAAATTTGTGGCTGTTTAGTGGAAATTGGTTTGGACTACACTATTAGGAATGAAGAAGTCAGAATACCTCTTCAATGTGGGAAATAGGTTTGCGTAATGTTGTAATCTTTGACATGGTAATATGAGTTTTTTTGGGCATCTGCTGTTTGGGAGCATCATAGGGATGCACACTGTTGCTGTTTCTATTGAGTGACAGAGAGGAAGAAAATATTTCCATGAAAAAAATACTGAGATGTTTCAGGAAGCGCCCTTTTTTCCATAAGGATGTGAAGGCATTGAGAATATTTTATCTAAATCTGATAATGTGTTAGTTGAAGAGAATTACGACTTGACTCTTTCATCATCAGTTTCTTTAGGCTTAGAGATGAACACCATTATAACAAGTCACCTGTAAACTGCCAGTCAAAACCTCTGCCATGTTTCTACTGAGCGGCAAAGAAACTGTTGGAAACCAGTGTTGATCCATCCAGTTATATCAGGGTTTTTATATAAGAAACAACCCTTATCGTAAAAGAGCAAATGAACAAACTCCTAGAGGGGGTAGGGAGGGACTAGGATGACTTTTGTGTAAATAGTCCTTGTTCAGGCAAGTGATCTTGTTTAGCTGGTGGGACTCTTCCCAGCAGGGAGGATGGTTGGAAATAGGACCTTTAAACTAATGTCTCTGCCTGTGCTAATGAACACACCTGTTGTGCAGGATATCTATCCTTTTGATCTCTTTTTTTTATCTTCCCACTTAAATCCCCCTTTGAGGTTACATTTTCAGAGAATCTTAAAATCTCAGTGAGCTCTTATTGCAGGGTAGATTTCATAAAAGTCTATTGATTTTTCTCTCGGAGCGTTTTTTTGGAAGGGTGGTGGAGTTTCAGCTTCAGCCCTACCCCTCTCACCACCAAAAGACTGATTTGTACCTCCTTATTCCTAGTTCATTTAATTCTAATGAGTTATCTCTTACCCTACCTGCTGACTTAGCTTTGCTGCTCTGTAGTCACTTGTGAAAGCTTACAAAGTGCGATATCATTTAAGATTTTTTTGAGAATCTGAATTCCACTACAGAAAGCTTAAATCCAGTTGAATAGTACAATTTATGAGTCTCAGCTGGTTCATTGCCAGGAGATGTGTTTCTAGATTCCAAGATCCGAACTATGGCTGAGCTAAAAAGATATTTAATAATATATGCTTTTCAGCCCAACTTTCTTTCTGATTAAGTGTGGATTGTGGTATTGTATGTTAAACTAGTTTTGCCCTGCTTGTGCTGCCAAGCCATACTGTGATCCTGGGAGATCACATAGATGTTTAAACCATGCCCACGTGTGTGTTTTTAAGCTGCTCAAAGCCTTGTGTTGACATGGTCCTCAAGGCCAGTCTCCTTGCATTCCCTGGGTTTGAATTGCAGGCTCCCAAAATTACTTCCTGGCTATTTCGAGAAACCCTTGATCCTCACACCACAGTATTAGACTGAAAAGTTGAGAAAAGATTTATGCAGCTGGATTTGTACTATTCTGAAAGGGAAAGGATAACTTGTTGCCAAGCCAAATATATTCATTATTTTTTGATTACTTTCTAAAAGCAGCCAAAAACATTGTATAAGGGATAAACAATGGACTTCAAGCTAATATTTTTCCATTAAGAATTTATTTTTTTATTCTTCCTGTCATTAAGATATAGTCCTTTTTGGATGTAGCTTGTTTTCAGATGTATGGCTCCTGGAATTGTTTCCTTGCAGTTGGACATTTACAGACATGCATCGGTTTTGTAAACTGTCTCATATGTGTTAGCACTTGTTCTGGAAATGAAAACTGAGCATGTTAGCTAATAATTTCTTGTACCTTTATAGCCCAAGCAGACTGAAAAGCGGTCTTGTGCTATGTTTTCCTTGTATAGTGCATCTAAAAAAAACTTGGAGAAGGAACTCCGTGATAAGATGACTTTTGTTGCTGTAAGTTTTTCTGTTGACATTTGTCAGCTTATAAACTATTGTATTTTACATAATTATCTTCAATTGACTGTCAGGTTAAAAAAGAAAAGTTTTTTTGCCATATGGACTGTAGTTCAGATTTTTTTGTTGTTGTTACTTATATTAATACACTTTTTTCCTCTCTACAAGAAATAACTATTGAACCTGACACTTCTCTTTAAGAGAAGTTACCACAGGTGATAACCACTTAAATGTTAGTAATTACAGTGGCTCCTCTTCTGTTTGGGTCACTTCCATGAGATAGTTGATATGAAAATGCTATTGTGGGTGATATATAAACAGCTAAGGGAAATTAGAACTCCCCTTCAGAACTATGTTGAGGTTATGATTTTGGATGCCAGTTTTGAATGACTACTTTGAAACAATGTTGGGCTTCAAACGTCTTGCAAAAGGTTGAATCCAAATGAGAAATACTTACTCTTCGTGTAATAGTCTGCTTGTCAATTTTTTGTGTATGGCTCAGTACAAGGCTGTGTCAAAATTTCAGTACCATGAAATTACCTTGTTTAAATGGCACTGTCTTGCAAAAGTGGATGTTATTTTAAGTAAGAAATTCTGTTTTCTAATTTGTGAAGGAAATTGTTTCCTTGAGAGTAAGCATCCATAACTGTAATATATTTCATGATTTTGAAAAGGCTTCTTAATCATGAGAGATGAGAAAAGTGAAGAAGTGATTCATTCTCCAAAGATTTGTTAAGCATTTATTATTATAAGTATAAATTTTTGCTTTAAATGGAAATCCTTTTTCAAACACTTAATATTAAACTTCTTACTAAAATTCAGTAGTTTAAAATCCTGGATAAATATCTAAAATGGCAAAGATATAAAATTCAGAGGGAAATTATTTTGAAATATACCAGTATAATTTCGAGCTTCTCAACTGCAGCCCTGAATTTTCTCTTTTTCACTGCAATCCATATTTTGTGAAACTTTTTGGATAGGTTATATTTAAAGCTACATTCACTTGCCTGAATAAGTAAAATAAATATTTTGTCATTAAAATTATATAGATCTGCTTATGTTAGTGTGCCGTTTAAAATGACACCTCATTGAGGTAACCATGCAGGTATTTGTATTGGTATGACAATAGTGAAGTGGGGTATCTGTGTAGTGTACCCGCATTCTGTGCTGAGCAAAATCACATGGACTTCCAGAAATAAAAGATGGTTTTTAAGAACAGCTTTATTTAATGTTGCAGCAGCAAGTAAGTGTCATTTGTACCATATAATTATGTAAATTGGGTGCTAATAAATACTATTTTTCAACATTTTGCATTGTGTTCATAATTTTGCTTAAGATGTGTGTGGTTTTAGAGCATGTGCTAGGAGGGGGAGGTGCACTCAGACTAAGACAAGCAGACATGTTTTTAAGGGCTTGAGGTAACTCCATGTGAACTTCCTATGGAACTGTGCGATATCTCACCGTTCACAGTAATGCCTCAGTGTTTCTGTTCTCCATATGTCTTGGTTTTGTACTGCTCTGCCAAATTAGCACTGTTTGGCACCCCACGTCTTTCCATGTGCTTAGGTGAATATGGGGTGAGCAGAGGTGCAGCGTGGGTGTGGTGCTGTTGTGCAGGAGCTGGTCTGTCAGCGGTGCATTGATCGCAGCCAGACACAGTACACTTCCTGAGGACAGCATTCATTTAAAATAGAAATAAGTGTATAGTTCTGCCCCTGGGGAGAGGATGAGGGAGAGCAAACCACACATCACAGATGGTAGTCATGTTGCTACAGGAAGGTGCTCAGAATGGCACTGAGGGGGTGGTGTGGGAACCTACACAGAACTGAGCAGAACAACTTGTTGTTAGTGAGCCCATCCTATTTTTTTCTAAGCTTGTAGGTGGGATAAGCGAAGTTCTTATCTCGTCTTCTTGGTAGGTGTAAAATAATCCTTCTGATTTGGTCCTACTCATCTTCCTACCTCATAGGAAAGGAGGAATTGCTTTATGAATTGACAATACAATTGCATTCCCCCCCATGTTCTGCCTCCAGAGAGGGTCAGTAGAAGATTCCTGAGGTAGTGAGAAAGACGATTTTGGGAACAATATAGGAGTGACCCTTCCACATGGGAGGCCTTCCTAACACGCTTATGGGTTTGCCTATGAACAAGACATGTTCCCATGATGATTTGGGTGTGAGAAAAGTGACTATATTTGGTGATACAGTGAAACTTCTACCATTTCTCCTTGTGCTTAAAAAAAAGTAATTTCTGTGAGTGCTGGAGTTCTTGAACTTATCAGAGTTTTTATTACAAATCGGAGAAGGGGTTAAACTGGTATTAAGAAAAATAACACTTATGTCTCTTGCCATTCAATATGAGTGACGCAGTTGATTGTGAGCAGTCTAGCTGATGCAGCACTAAAACCTGTAATATTGCACATGCACCCCCCCCAGTTTAAGTTTTAACAAGGAAAAAAAATTACCTTGAGGAATTTGAGGCACTGAGCTGTGTAGATGTACATTTGCAGTATGTAGGTGACTTGGCAAATGTAGATGGCCTGGTACTGACTTAGACTTCTAAAAATTAGATGGCAATGAAAAAGAAAAGGGATCAAACTGTTTCCATAATGTTGCTCATGGGCAGACAAAAACAGAGGAACGATATGACTTCGCTCAACCATGAAGTAATTTAAGGTATGTATACCACAGAAGACTGACTTAAGTTTGGTGTCTAGGTAATATTTCTTGATATTTACTGCTCACTTTGACTTGCTAAGTAGATAACGTGAATAATTTGCTGTGGAGTTTACAGGTAAGATGTTCAGTACACTAAGCATGTTTAGATTAGGTTGGTCCTGGCTGCATGCTTAACCCCAGAGCTTTTCCTGTTTACTGGAATGGCTTCCCTCGTGCTGGAGAGCCATAGGGGAAGGAATGCAAGGAGGAAGGAGAAGCTTCTCTGCCCACCTGTCAGCAGCAGCCATGGAGAAACCCTCCTCTTGCTGAACCAGCAAAGCAGCAACAGCTGAGGAAAGTGCACACAGGGGGCAATACTTTCTGTGCAGGGTGGCACAGTGACAGCAGAAGTGCTGTGTGTCCCATTCTGGGAAACAGGACTTTGAGTTACCTCTCTATGAAGGGATTGCTGAACTTTTAATTGAATTTGGTGTATCATTGAGAATGTGCGTGGCTAATGCTGGAGTTAGAGGCAAGAGGTGCTGAGACTGAGCTCTGCCGAGGCTTCCAGAGCATGGGCATCAGTATTTATTTCCAGGTGGGTGTTCTGCACTGCGATCGTTGAGCACTGATAAGCCATCAGCCCAACTCTCGAGTGCAAAAATGCTTATTTCTTAGGGAGAGGATGATCAGACAACACCTTCTGGAAAGGGTATCTAGTGACTAGTTCAGACAGCTCTCCGTCCTGGGTGGGACCTGTCTTGTACCCTTCTCTGGGATGCCTCTGTCAGACAGCAGGTTCCACTGCACTGGTCAGGCATCTGAAACTGAGTAGCCCAGCATCAAGCAGCTGGACATCTAGATTCTCTCGTGATTCAGTCCTGCCTCTAGAAAGTGTGTAGAAACTCTGTGATTTATTTTTTTCAGCTTCCAAAGGAAGTCTAGTTTCAAATAAGACATGATCTTGCAGACTTTTGAAAATACTTATGTCTTTGATGCCTTTCAGTCATTAGACTCTCCTTCAGTGACTGATTCCTCTGACAAATAACTTTGAGAAAGCTCACTGTAAGGATTTTTTACATCTGAGCATATAAAAGGATATTGAAGCACCTGGGGCTTTGCCAGTCTTCCATAATGCAGTAATCACCTCAGCTGTGCTTCAGAAACTAAAATGGCATAGGCCATATTTGGTGTTTATTTTTTAACCCCATATGAGATGACGTGCACTGCATATGCCTTTAAGACAATTTTATTGCAAAAGATATAGCAACTTATATAGATAAGCTCAAAATAGCTTGTATATGTTACAGAAGGAGTTCTGCTGCTTTCCTGAAACAAGTATACCTCCTTGAACATTTATCAAGATATATACGTAAGTTATCTTGTTTTTTAATAAAACAGTATTTAGAGACTTTTGTAGGTGGCAACTAATTTGATTGCTATGAGGTAAAGGTTAAGAGGAGTATGTTGCTTTTGTTAATGGAAGAGTATATTCTTACAAGTTTTGAGGCTTCTGCTTAAGTTTACAATGTTTATGAATAGGACATCTAAGTTTAGATGAGAGTCGGATTAAACCACTTTCACACTTTGAGATCCAACAATTTCAAGGTCATCTGAAGAAGTAAATAAAAAGGCACATTGGCAAATGAGCACCATAGTTCTTCTGTAAACTTAAACCATATAAACAATAACAAACCCTGAAGTGCCCATTATGAATGCTTGACATAAGATAGCTCTGCAACTTCCCTGTGAAAGAGCTCTTGAAAGCTTACTGTCATTGCTTGAGGTTTAAGCTTTAGGAAGAAGTTATATCCTATATGCATATATCCCTTATGCATATCCTAAAGAACATGTATGGCTCTAGCTGTTCCTAATATCTTAGCCATCATTGCTGTGCTTTTTGCAGAGCACGAGTGAAATACTGGGGAGTCTCTGTGGGGTACCAGTTTTATGTGCCACAACTGTACGGTCAGTATGGAGAAGAATATGTGGTGCTAAATTGTTGCATTAAAAATTAACCCACAATATTAAGAGTAGGTATAAGTTAAGATTTAGGTCTTTTTCTCAGCTAGCCCCAAATCAAGCCCCAAGCAAGTGGTTTTCAGACAATAAATCTGGTGTGTGAACTGAAGTCCTCATTAAATTCAGTTCATGTCTTTGAGTTTTGTCCAGCCCGTGTAATGTCCCTTGTTGACAGAGAAAGATGTGTTCAGCCAAACAGTAGTGAGGAGGTGGAAGATGGGAAGTATTAGTAGTAACTCTGCTTGTACCTAACTCTCTTCTTAATCATTTCTTCAAGCCAAGAAACTATTGCTGTGAAAGTGCAGCAGCACAGATTAGTGTTAAAAATTCTGCATACAAATATATTTTATGTCTTTATTTTGATTTTTTTTTTTGGAAGCTGGCAATGGCCTGCACCTTCTGTCTGGGTAGCATTGTTGAATTGATGATGTTCTTCTAAGAATGTTTTTTTTCTAAGAGGAAGATCTGAACCTTCCCTGTGTAAAACCACTCTTTCATCCAGGACTGTTTTTGATTACCTCTTGAGAGGACCCCAGCCTGGCTTATGTTACCACACGAGGGGGATCATGCAAAATCTGCTGGTTTCACTAGTTTGCATTATGCTTATTTAATTGGCACTTTTTTCAGCCACGTTTCCAAACATAACTATTTAAAAGATTGTACTACTTTTGCCGACAGAAAGGAGTTTCCCTTACGGCAGTTAACTTCAATTAAATTTTTATGTGGCTAATAAATATCTTGGGTCATGGTTATTAAAACTATCAATGCTGTTAAAAGCTTGATTTGCAAGTAATATGGGAAATTTAAGTTTTAATTTCTTCCCATTTCCTGTTAGTTCCACAAGCCTGATGCGGCATGGCTTCGATTACCTTAAGGTGCATGAACACATACATTTTTATTGGCTTTTTGATAATCTTGCTTAATGAACATATTTTCTTAAATGATACTGGATGGAACATAACCAGCAACTGCTGCTTCCTAATTAAAGTGTGATTCTTTTGGTCCTCCTAGTGTGTCAGTCCCCCCTCACTGACTATGATAGGGGTAGTTCTTCACTTAAGAAACCACTGTGTGTTTTGACTGATCAGGGCTGTAATATCTACATTTTTAAATCAATCCATAAAACATAAATCTATCCCAAATTTGAAAAAGGGTGTCTGTAAATGCTTGAAATGCTGTGTTTCCCAGTATATAATACAGAATGGCTCTCCTCACACTACAGACTGCTGTAAGCTGTTCTGAGCAGTGTTTTAACAACAGAATGGTGGGTCTCAGATGCTTTTCTGAGTGTGAGCAACTTAAACCCACATTTTTTCTCAGTCTTCTCTGTCCTGGCAACTTTCCTGTGGTCCTGCAGGCCTTGAGCCACCCAAGAGCAGAGGAAGAGTGCTAAGGAGGCAAGACACTTCTCAAAATCAAATATTAATGCAGTATTGAAGATACCAGTTTTTGCATGTTGGCTGCCTTGTGGATTTGGGGCTTTATTGGACTTGACAAAGGGTTGTATGGTCCCAGAACTTGATTTTTCCTCTCACTTGTTCTCCAGTTTCCCAGTTTCAATAAATCTCAGTGCTTGAGTTTACAGTAGCTGAAGCTTGACTTGCTGGCAAGACAGCAGTATGGAGGGAGTGCCTGCTTTTAAGAAGGTACTCAAATTTGAGCTGTGGTCTGATATTTCAGCCCTGATCTGAGTGTCATCTGGTGGGCAGTGCCAACAGAGGTGCTTCTACCACAGCTGCTCAGCAGCATGGCCACTCCCTGAAGGGACCTGGCTACTTCAAGGAGCAGGTGGTGCATTGTTAGGAGCTTGTGTGTGTTCAGGGGTGAGAATTGGGCAAGCTGGGGCTCTATTCTGGAAGCACCTTTTCAAACTGCTGCATTTATTTCCTCCATGTTTACTGCCTCTTTTGCTATCCATCCAAATCAGAGTTTCTGAAGGCTGCAAGGAAAAAAAACACATCAACAGTCTACACAGAGCATGCATAGGGACAGAGCTGCAATCAACCTTGCTGACTAGAAAGTGCCAGAGGAAAACACCTTCAGTGTTTCTTGTACTGAGGGCTGTCATTATTCCTGTGGCACTTGACATGCCTTCAGCATGGTGCCCAAGGGTCCTGCCTTGCTTGAGTCCATCAGTTCCGTGGCTGGGAATTAAATTCTGTGCAAATGTTTTGGATGAGCTGATTAACATAGCGATAGAGGTTGTCAAATTCATCCACAAAGAAGGAATGCTCCTTATCGGGGTCTGTTGCAATGGCTTCCAGTTCATCTGGGGCTGCCCAAGCAACTCCGATGGAGTAAGCAATGACTCCTGGAAAGAAACCCATATTTTAGAATAAGCATAAATGTTTTCTTTGCATTAAATTTAATTTAATACCAATACTGCAAATGTAGTTTCCAGACCACAAAAAAGTGGACAGTGAATTGGAGTGCTCTCTTTGTATAAAAAAGCAGTATTTTCAAATTGAAAGAAAGGTCTAATTTGTGCTTTGGAAGTACCTTTTGCCAACAACAAAAAGGCTTAAACAATAGTAAAGCTTTTGTTCTGGGTCTAACCAACAGGCTCCTGAACAACAAGGTCATATTCCAGTGCAAATGTTTTGGAAGATATGACTATCCTGACTGGAAAGCCAAAGGAGTCATATGTTACTAAGACAGTAGAAATCCCTTGAGATCTCCTAGACATAGCTGCATTTGCAATGATTTATGGGATTATTTTTTCCCCCTGAAGTTCCTTATTCAGATATTAAACAGTTACTGATCTTGTTAGAGCTCAAAGAGACCCCAGGGTGAAGTATTACTCTTCCTTCATAAAGTTTCTTCTGATGCTGTCATATCATAACAAACTGCATTTATCTGGAAAAATGCTGAGAAACATGGGGAGAGCAAGTAGTGACAGAGGAACTTACCATTTCGATGAGCTTCCATGGCCGGCACGCTGACGTCATCGTAAGACCTGCCATCTGTAATGAGAATCATGATCTTTCTTTTATTGGGTTTGGATTTGCTGAACAGCTGCTCTGAGGCATAGCTGATAGCTGCTCCCGTGCTGGTTCCGCCACTCCAGTAACTGATCCTCTTAATGGCACTCAGCACGTCCTCCTTTGTGCTGTACTTGTCAAAGCTGAACTCCAGCCTTTGCTCATAGGTGTACTGAACGGCCCCAACACGGGTGTCCGTGTCTGAAATCTCAAACTCCTTGCTGATGTTGGCTACAAACTGGAGGACTGTGCGGAAGTTGCTGGTGCCGACACTGCTGGAGCCATCGATGACGAAACCGATGTCGGCCGAATTGAGGCACGTCTTGCTGCAAACCAGCCGGTCGGTGTCGCAGACCCGCTTCACCAGAGGCTGGACCACCTTGTGTAGGCTGAACCAGCTGGGCACATTGATGGAATAGAAACCATTTGTCCTGCACACCGCCTGCAAGGCAACACAAGGATGAACACAGTGGAAATTCAGTCTGCCTGTTTCTGCTGGGGTATGTAGCTAAATTGCAAAGTAGGCTCCTGGAAAGAGCAATGCTAGAGTCTGAAATGGCCACTCCTCCAGTCACCATCTGCTTCTCTGGGAAATGATGTCAATGTAACATCACAGGTACTTGTGTAGTGTGAAAGTTCTTCCTGCCTTTTTTTAAAAGCTGTGGGATGGAGCTGGTATTATAGTAGTGAAAGAAACGTAATAAGCAAGTTTGGCACTTGTCCAGCTTTTTTACATGAGTTACATTGTTCACAGGAAAAGCATCCAAATCACAGAGCTTCTGTTAGCGTGGCTCCAATGGCATTATAGGAGCCTGTGTGTTCGCTGGGAAGCAACTTCAGCTCCCATTGTTCAGGGCAACAAGGAAAATTTTGCCTGCTGACAAACCCTACTACCTTGAAGTGAAACCTGGGACTTAATTTGGGTTATCCTGGGCTCATACTCTTCTAAGCAGAAAAACGCAGGCAATTTTGGTGAAAAATGCAAAAAGTCTATAAAGATTCCCCATTGTGTTGACTCTGCCAAATAGTAAAAAATAAACAAACAAAAAAATCATTAACTTTTATAAGTAAATACTCATAGAGGCCAGATCTGCGGGAGGCTTCTGTAGTGGGAGTCAGGTGAGTGTGGGTAGGAAGTAGGGGAGGCACAGAAGAGGAAGTGGGAAGAGTCAAGTGGGGGGGCAGGGAGGGAGGTGGTGTGAACAGGCTGGATCAAATTGTCCTTGGCTTTAATTCCTTATAAATGTTAATGCCTCAGATCTCTGGATAAAAATATTTTGTTAAGCCAGGCTTTATCTATCAACTTAGTGATGGTGTGTGTATCTGACTATTTTAAAAGGCCAAGGCACTTGCATAAAGCCTAACAGCTCCAAGGAAGTTATAGTTCCCTCCAGTCTGGGCTCCTCACGGTGTGCTGCCCTCATTTGCTCTTCTTCCTGTCTTGCTTCTATTTTAGTGTTACGATGCAGCAGTATCAAGTCACCATTCCCTCTTTACCTTCCTATTCTGAGTCCATTCTACTCCCACTTCTGCTGTGTCCCTGGCAGGTTTGCAGACACTCACTGTAGTTTTGCTCTCAAAAATATTAAATGCAAATGAGACTACAATCAAATTAAATGCTGACCAGAGACAATGCAGCTCTCTGGAGCAGCTCTGAAACTCATGGGAATGATTCATGGCAGAGCAACCCAGCTCAGATTGGAATCTGTTTTTTGAAACCACTGGATAACTAAACTCTGCTTCCTGAGCCCAGCCTGTTCTGGCACTTGGTAGATATCTCCTGCTGTAACTGGGTGCCAGCTTGCCCTGAAGCACTGTTGAGCAGGCAGCTACTGTTGATGCCAAATACAAATCGATCAAGGCTTGCATTCTCGGTTTTGGCTGCACATGGCAGGGGTTTACTCTTTTTCTAAGAGCTACCATGAAGCAGCAGAAACAAATAACTGAAAAATCATCTGCATCAACAGTGGAAAAAAAATGTTTGAGTTACCCAGTATAGATGAAAAACTAAGATGTGCCTATGTTGCGACTGTCCCAACATTCGCTTGTATGGGACCTGTTTGTAAATGCAACATTGGCAGTAGGCTGACAGGGCTTCTCACCCTTTGCTGAGTGGGAAATGTACAACAGTAGGCTCATGGAAAGCTCAGGCTTCAATTTTGCTTTGTCATGCTACTGTATATTTGGAAAAACTCTCGCCTCAGCATGACTGGAGCTGTGTGCCAATGTTTAGTCGGTCAAAAGCCCCATGATGTACCTCAAACCAGAACTTTACTAAACTTCATCCCCTTTCTGACTTCAGCATTACTGCCTGGCTTTTTGTACAGGAGACCTCAGGACAGTACATTCAAGCAGGACAAGAAATAACCATAAGGGTAAGAAGGAAAGGGAAATGCCCTGAATTAAGTAGGTTGGAAAACACAGTCAGAGCCAAGCACCTGGCCAGATCCAGCCTACTAAATACCTTGTCCACAAAGTTCGGTTCAATAACATTCTGCTTTTCATTTTGGGCAGCTGCTTCAACAGTGACAAAGAAAATGTTGATCCCTGATTCTCTGGCCAACCTGGAGGCCTCTTCCACTTGGTCCGTCGGCCACCCGTCCACCACCACTACAACCACATTGGGTGCTCCACCTCGGTTTCCATTAGCATCCAAAAAGAAGTTTTTGTTAACAAATGAAAGTGCCTTCCCTGGAATAAAAGAGGAGTTGGGGAGTTACAGATCTGGAAGCACTCTGCCTGATAATATCCCATGAAATGGTAAGCAGAGGGCTGACTCAAGCACTGGAGGCTGCAGAGAGCTGGGGAAAGCAGTTTCTGTGGCTGCATGAGTGGAAGGGAGGTCATTGCTGTCAGTGCTAGTGCTTCCTGAGCCCTCCTGCACTGAACCCCCTCCCAGAGAAGCTTGGGGTGATGAGCTGAGTTAGCAAGGATTCCCAAAGTACAATGGGAACTGCCCACAAAGAGATAGGTCTATCCTCTCCACTTGCAATGGATTTGCAGTGCCCTGGACCAACACATGCAGGTCATGGTGGGAGCAGTGCCCTCTCACCAGCACTGTCCTAGCACTGAGCAGTGTTTGGTCACAGCCTCTGTACCCCAAGAGGAGGTATGGGCTCGCTATAGCCCAGGCTCTGAAGTCCTTCCTGAGCTGAGGATGTGTAAGCAGCCCCATCACCTACCAACATTGGAAAGTCCCCCTTTCTGTTGAATTTTCTCAATGGCGTTTCTTAGGTCCTTGGAGTTGGCATAAGTTTTTAAGTTAAATTCTGTGGAAGGGTCATCACTAAAAGAAATGAGAGCAAGTATCAGTGTTTTGCTTCACATGCAACACAAAAGCTGTAGGACTGATCTGTGCTACCTGGTTCCTGAGTATGAGCTGGAGTGAGACCTTTAGCACACATCAGCCATAGAGCTACAGCTGCCAGAGTGTGCAGTCACACCCTGTGGCAATGGGAGTAGCTGCACTAGAAATTCTTACCCATACTGAATGATGCCCATCAGAGGACCAGCACTGCCAATGCCAAGGGCTTGAGCCACATTACCAAGGAACCGCTTCTGAAGTTGAAAGCGGCGTTTGCCAATGCTCCAGCTTCCATCCATTAAGAAGGACAAATCAACCTTGCAGTCTGAGGAGAGATAAAGAAACACAGAAGATATTTTTAGTCCTTTCTGAGAGCTGTGCTTCTTGTGAGGAGCAAAGGCCTAAAATGTCTGCATCCAGTGATTTGTCCTGCTGTGTAAACTCTATGAGAAGCCTTTGACGAGGACAAATCACAGCTGGGGGCTCAAGTCTGTCCTACTCACTGGTAAACACAATTCTTGGCGTAATTTTGTCCTAAACAGCCTCTGAGCTTGGCTGTGTGACAAAAGGGCAAGAATCTTTTCCCAGGGGTCAGTCTGGGAGCACTGGATTTGGCAGCTAGGGAGGTCAGCCATGCAAGAGCAAGCTGACTTGTATCCTGTGCCCTCAGAGCCACAGCTGGGGCTCAGCGTGCTTTATTTGCAGCCCAGGGGTGGTGGGAGTTTGTAAAGCCAACCATGGTCCTTGGATTTTGTGGTCTGGCCACCTGCAGAGCATAAGCTACAGGAATTTCCTTGGTTATACTTCTCTGCACTTAATTGATGTAACAGACATAACAGGAACAGTTCTTCGCATATGGTGTTAATGCTGCTCAGAAGGCAGGGAGGTTCCCAAAATGTGTGATGACTGGGATGTGCCTCAGGGGAAGGAAGCCATGGGGTCTTTTCAAGCAGATTGCAATCCAAGATTACTGACAATAATCCTGGCAACTCTGCACTTTTGAATGCAAATAGTTCCTTACTTTCATTCTGGACTGGAGCTCACATCAGGGATGATGACTTTGCCTGGTGTACTCAAACTGAGTGGAAGCTGGTTTTTACGTGTGTGCAGCAGCAGCAGCGGTGTGCTGTTATGTGTTGCCTCTCTGGGCTGAAAACAATGTTCTAGAAAAGGTATGCCTGCACCCAAACAAGCTCTTCCCTTTAATTATACAGGTGAACCTCATCTTTGTGCTTCTACAAATGCTGTCTTCATCACTACCAACCTGCTTTCATGTCTCTGAAAGTTAGTGGAGAAATGTTCATCATTGGTGTGCGACCAGGAGTGCGATAAAAATTTGGCTTAACTAGAGCGTTAATTAACATTTTCCCCTTCTGGCATCTGGGTCATCCCTATCTCTTGATTTCCCTGTCATGATGCCTCCTACCAATCAGACTGTCCAAACTAGTGTGTTTTAATCATTTGGTAGCCCGAAGGCTACAAAGCACCAATTGTTCTTACTGGCTTATGCAACTTCCTCCCATCTCATTACCTTCAATTTTTTCTCCCGTAGCTGTCTCTTTTTTCTAATTCTAATAATGCTGAATTACAGGACCGTGACTGAGAACTGTGTCCATTCACAGCAGATCGTGAGGCAAGGTCAGGAACCCACAACGAATGTCTCAATTAATGGCCAAGTTTTCCTGAATTTCTTGTCCTTCAAAGGGAGCTACACCGTGAGGTTTAGATGTGGAAAGTAGGCAGTTTGTTAGCCAGCAGGGTCTGGGTATGCAAAGATTTACATACACTTATATACAGACTTAATTTCTGGGGAGGGTTTGGACAGGAAGGGTATTTTGATGCTGGGACACTGCAAGAGCACAGGCTAAAGGTACTTCATAGGGAGGTGAGCACATTCTGATTTGCAGGGAGGCAAGATCTGAATTACAGCTTTTATGATCCTAGAGGTATCAGCAGGATGAGAATTTTGCTTCTGGTGTGTCTTATCTCAGTTCGACTGCTATAAACACAGATGTCCTTGCCTGCATCTCCGCTGCACTGAGCTCTGCTTTCCTGCAGTGCTATGGGGTCTGTAGGGCAGAGCCTTCCCCTTTTCTTCTTCTTTGCCTTATTTCGGTATCAATTTCAGGTGTTTTTGACATCTTTGGTAGGGAAAAGAATACTTTTAAGTACTCTTTAAGAGTACTTTTTAAGTACTTTTAAGGAGTGCCTGGGAATATACAGACATTTGGTTCAGTAGTTAATATAAAGAGTCCAGTCAGCATTCAGCTGCCAGCGGGTGGGCAAGAGAGGACCCAGGCACCGCTGGGAGGGTGAAGCCCCCTCTCTGAGGTGGCTTCTCATGAGGAGGCGGCAGACAACCCCATCTCTCCACTCACAGCTTGCTTTCTCTTTCTTCTTCAACTCTGGTCCTTATCTAAGGATAAGTTAATGGGCAAATCTGCCTTTAATTGTAAAGGGCATAGAAGACTTCCTTTTTAGAGTAGGGGAGCCTACATTTTCCTCACTGGACTTGAGGGATCCTTGATGCTCCTTCTGCATCCACTCTCTCCTTGCTGTGGCAGGTGCCCGGTCCCTTTCTTAGGTGATTTTCTTTCCTCCCACCCACTGCTGTGAGAAGGGTACCCGCACACAGCATAGCCATGGGAGTCTGCTCTGGTCAGCAGGGCTTGCTTGTCTAACCCTGACTGCAACACACTGGATTGCCATCCTCCACCATCAAAGTCCCTGAGGGCAGAAGCTCTGCGCCCCAGGAGCATGGAGCTGATACTGCCTGGGAAGAGGCAGCAGGGAGCAGCTACCATCTCCCTGCCCAGGTGAGCTAAATTTTGGCTGTTATTTCCTTTCTCGTAGAAGCAAAAACCGATTACGTGTATAAGAGGGGTCGGCAGAGAGTGCTTGCTCTTTCTCTGCAAGAGAAAAATGTGTTCTGGGATTTTCATAGGCTTTCTTGAAAACTTACCTTTGCTATCTAATTTGAATGCATTCTAGCAATACGTAATTAATAATATGGTATGGCTTAATTATGAAATTAATTCTGAAGTACGTACTCTGGTTACCCTGGGAGATGGACTCCAGTGGCTTCGGGTTCAATTCTTCCTTTGAGCTGAAGCCTAGAAAGAGAAACGAAAGGCTCCATCGGTGTGTGCTTAGTGGCTGCCCTTGCTCTGTAAGGAAGCAGGCAACAGAGTGACTGCAGAGGATTGATGTGGGAGGGAATGGGGGGTAAGCTCCTTGGAGCTTACCTTTTTCCACCTACATCACTCCCAGGGTAAAACAAGAGCAGACATTTCTCTCCAAACACCAACTTTGAATCCCCTTTGGGAGTCAGCCCCCTAACTGCCAGGGCTTGGGAGCAGCATGCACAAGTAGAGGGCTCCTCAGGAGCAGAGGCTGATGGCCCACCGTGTGGGACAGTGACTTCCCAGCAGTTTGCCCCCAAGAACTGGCACTGCCACCCTGCTGGCTCACCACGCTTTACAGTGAGCAGCACGACGTCTGAAGCAGATGAGCAACAGATTTAGCATGTTGCTTTTCTGTCTGGAGAGGAAGGCACAGGTAGTGAGTGACTCATCCTGCCATGTTATAGCTGGGGAAGCTCCTTGCGTGCCCCCGGAGGACTGGGTTATTTTACAAAGCATGAAAGAGGGGTAAATGGTGTCAGAGTGATACAGTTAGGTCATGGAAAAGTCTCATGGGCCACTAGTGGATTTTAGCTCAGGACTAAGGTGAGGTATTTGGGTGGTAGCAGCCTTGGGAACATGTGTTTATGTCCTTGTGAGATGCACTGACTCATAGGGCACTATTAGGCTGGCATCAGAAGGTCTGAAAATACTGAACTTCACTCATGACTTGAACGCCTGGCAAGTGTCTCCTACAGTGCAGTATCTCCCTTCCAAGCAAGGGCAAAGAGCTGTTCCTTTTCACTACAGCATGAAAAGATTAAGGGGATTTAGCTGGGCTAATCCTCAGAAGAGGCATCAATGATCAGGCAAGCCACAAACTGAACACTCACTAAGAAAGGAGTTGGTCTAAAGAACACCAGAACAGCTTATTATTTTTGTAAACAGCACATTCATTTTTATAAGAAAAGGAGGAGGAAGACTTCCTTAAAGTTTCATCACCAAATAAGTCAAGGAGAGTATTATGGACTTTGGAGACATAGTAAAAAGGTAACTTTATAAAATGTGAGCTTAATATAGAAAAAAGATGAGAAATTACTAGGTGCCACAGAGTTTGTCTCTATATAGCAGCCAGCCGTAAGCAAGCTGAGCATGAGAGCAGTGTATGTCAAGGGACATCAGGGAAGGTCACCAACTGAATATGACGTGAGGCGTAACAACCTAAGCTGGTTGCTGAAGGTATTAATGACCAAGCCGTATTAAAGCAGAAAACCACCAAGAAAAGGGGGGGAAACACAAGCTCCACCTCCCTCTGTCACCACTCCTATTTCTATTTCAGTTAAGTCTAATAATCCACCCCTCATAATTGTCAAATATAACCTCTTTGAGTCATTCTACCTGCATGCTGAAAGCTGTGCATAGTTCTGTGTCAGGGGCCACGTTTGTAGTAAGTCTGAGTATGCAGGACCTAGTGTAGAACTGGCCTGCTGCCTGCTCCCCCACCAAGAAGCTATAGCACACTGCAGCATCCGTATGGGACAGGTTGCTTTGGCTTCTCGGTTTTAAATTCAGCTGACAGTGAAGAAAGTTTCTGCTGCAGAGACTATACAGACCTGTTAACAGCAGCACTGTGTGATTTCCCTCTCCTTTGCTCGTCCCTAGACATCTGCTGTTGCCCTGTCACTAGAACCACAAAGCTAGCTGGAACTCTGGGCTTGGCCTTGTACAGGAGCCCTTATGGTAACCTGTGAATGAAATAGATGAAAGGCACAAAGAGTAGCCCTACTTTGTTTATGGCAAGAGCTAGACTTTGCCTTATGTGTTTTGTTTGAGAATATCCCTGGCTATGTCTGGCCAGGTTAGGACCGTCTGAGGGCTGGTGTTGCTTTTTGATGCTTTGTACGTGGTGCCCTGTGGTGCCTGCAGCCCCACATGCAGCCTCCCTGTACTCCTGCCCAAGCATTGGAAAGGATACTTACTGAACAGAGAATAGGAGCTCTCCACCCATCCTGACACTGGCTCTTGTGACAGAAATGCCTTGCCCCCACAGTTAGTGGAGCTGGCCCTCTTGTGCCAGAGCAGGCTAGACCCATTCAAAAGTGGGCTGGAAAGCCTCTTTTCTTGCACACCTGAGATGAGCTCCCAGGCAAGGAACAGGGGAGAGTGTGCCTCCCATGTAGTATGTGTTTGCCCATGGGAGGCCCATTTGGATGCGGGAAACATCATCAGGGAGAGGCAGAGTGGTGGTTCTGGGGCAGCACTACCTGAGGCTGGGTGCTTGCTCCCGACTGAGAAAAAATCATGTGGAACAGAGTGACACCAAACAGTTCTATCCCGTGACATTTGTGGCAGCAAACACTTTTGATCTCTCTCAGGCCTCAAAATCTTGCTGACAGGGACTAAATCTGCCTTTGGAGGAAGGGCGCAAGGCAAATTTTGTGCAGGCTTATCGTGGGTTTATCTGATGTGGAAGTTAAGGGCAACGTGACTTGGATCCATACTCATCCTCTCTTTGTCAACCACATGGATGAAAATTATTATTGTTTTTTTCCTTTAAAACCTGAAAGAGTCATCAGCTTGCCTTCCTGACTGTGTACGTTCCAATACAGTCTTTCATTACACAGGCATGTAATAGTTCTTCAGTAACAGACCAAAGCCACGCTTCATCCTGCAGCCTGCACACTGCTTTCCTCACATGTGCCAGCTTGGTTCCCCATATGTGCAGTTCCTCCCCAACCTTGCCTTATTTGCAGAACAGAAAGTAGGTGGATTTAACACTGTGGTGAAATTAGATATTAACATATGCCATCCACTTTAGCAGCTAAATTGTATACGGAAGCTAAATCATAGCTTCAGATTATCTGCCTCATGCATTTATCTGCATCCAATAAAACCCATATTCCTTTCCCAGGCATATACCTGGCATTAGCTTTGTTGGTATAGAAAACTCAAGTGTGGGCAGTGCAGCATTTTTTGTTTTTATTTGCCAGTACAATTATCAGTTCTTGAAGGTTGTGGGTCAGCTGGCTGATTTGTGCTTAATGGAACAATAAGGTCACCCACCAAATGCTCTTCCCCAACTAATTGGGGAGGTGGTCAGTCTCTATTGGCCTCCCTGCTCTACCAGTCCAATTTAACGTTGGTATTTCCATGGGAATTTCAACTTGCTGCATGGGCAGTCTATGCCATGCTAATTAAAGTTCCCTTCACTGATTGTCACAGCTGTCCACACTGATTAAACTTCCCATTCACTTGAGTAAGACAGCAGTGACTACATCCACGCCAGAAACAATTCCTTTGAAGTGACAATCTGAATTCATCAGACTTTATCACACTAGTCTACGCTGGCACTTCAGTTGCTGAGAAACTATTAATACAACATCCCTTCCCCCATGCCCAACCTTTCATTGCATTTAATGCAATCTGTCATTTTCTGCCTCAAAATGTCACTCTGCACTCCAGCCCTAGAGCTGTAGCTTTTCCCAAATAAGCACACTAATGGCTTAAGCTACAGAGAATAGAAATGCTTCCTGTCTTTGGCTCAGGCAGCTGGAGAAGGGCAATCTGTTTGTGTTTGGGATGATGCAAATTTTGCCTCAACAGCTATCGCTGCTGACCCTGGATTCACAAGGTAATGCATATGGGTTATGCTGTTCATCATAGCCAGTGCAAGGATTAGTCATGCCTCAGCTTTGAAGTAAGCAGAGTGTTTGAAGGAATGGCCTTTACAAGGGCCACCAGCACAGCCCTCTATAGCAAGAAAACTGTGATGGAAAAGATGTCTTATACTGAATGGTCAAGCCCCTTGTAAGAGAGAGTTCCATGTCATGAATTGGCCTGTATCTTGTGTAGTCTGCTTTTAGTGTTTCTGAGCAAAGGGAGCCCTTAAATGTTGAACATATAGAACCTGCAGTTCATAATGCTCTTGATCAAGGGTTGCACAAGTCTTGGTCTTGTGGCTACTAGAGCCTGCTACAAATGTAGGGCTTTTTCCCCCTCACCACTATTTATTAAAATATTATCACCTCCAGATTGCCAGTTTTTAAGGATAAAATATCAGAAAATGTCACTGATGCTCATTATTCTTTACATTTGACTTCAATCCTCCTTTTCTTATCTGAATGTCTTCCCTAAGTACATTGACATCAGAATAATCTGATTGCAGGTCTAAACTGTGATCCCAGTTGTGACATTCCCAAAATACTTTGTCATTTACAAATGGATTTCAGTAGCTAGAACTCTTTTCCTGTAGTGTAGCTGCCAACTCTTTCCAGAACTCATCTGCTGTGCTCCTGCTTTAGGCAGGAACTCGAGACTGATGCAAGCACAGAATAATTTACTAAGATGTAAATGACATATCTTCTTTATAATTTTACATGCTGTAATTGCTTCATAAAATGAGATTGTTATCACTAGTGTCACGGGCCTGATGAATAAATAGATTTAGCTTTTCCCATGTGTGATGGAAACCACTTATTCCCTGACTAGTTGCTGGATGTTTAAAATATTTACCTGTGTCAAAAAGGCTTAATCCAGGTTTCCATGAGTCTGTTTCCATTGCTTTTACACATGAAAGAGAAGAAAAACTATGACTGAAAATAATGGAATTACTAGAGGTTACAGAGTGCTGACTTAATTTAGAAATGTCAGTTCATACAATGACTTACATTAACAACTTAGGAACTGAGGAAATCAGTAAACCTGGAAACCTTTATGCGCACATTTCAAGCCATATTTAGGAGTCTTGTATCACTGCCTCCAGAGCTCTGATCTTTTTTAGGATTTTAAATACACCTCTTTAGATCTGTTTTGGTCTTGTTCCTCTAAATTACGTTGATACTGAGGCACATATACTGACTTCAATATACTTTTGTTTGGTTTAGGTTGTTTTGCACTGAAAATCTGCAAATACTTCTCAACTACAGATTTCTGTATCCCCACAGCTCATCCAAACACAGAGAAGTTGCCTAAATATTGCTTGCCACTTGTCAGGCATGGATAACTTCATCAAAATTGCTGCTTTTATAAATAAACCCCAAAATATCTTTGTTTCTGAAGCCTGCTGCATCTCAAAAAGTGATGGGTAATCACCAGTTGAATTCCCTTGCAGCTGACTAGGACCAGAACAGTTCCTGAGAATCACAGGAACAGAAGATTAACTCTATCGAACACCTGATAAGCTGCACAGAGCTGGAGCACTCTTGACTAGAGCCAGTGGGTGAACTACAATGTAGGTTTGGAAAAAGTAATGCATGGGCTTGCCAGTGTCCTCCAGCCTAGTGAAAGCACTGATCTTGCCCTTAGGTTGCCTTTCCAGTGAGGAGCTATCAGCTTCTCTTTGGGAGGGAGACTTGTTGCATGAGACAGAGGAATGAATAAGATGTGTGGTCTCGCTTAGGGTAGGAGGAACCCTGTCATCTTTCATTGTGGAGCTGCATATAGATCTGCCCATCTTTTCTCTTCTTTGTACGTAGGGATGTGAGTTGAAAGATCAGAGCAATAGAATGTGTGCATCCCATGTGTCACAGGTTTCTTTCTGCTGTCACCTCACTGACAGATAGTATCCTCAGAACACAGGCTCCTTTAACATCTCTGACTGTTTAAACTAAAAAAAGACAGACAGATGCTTTTCAGAAAGACAGGCAGATGCTGGAAAAGAAAAAGACTGGTTTTTGTCATTAGGTGCAATGCTTAAGTTTTTCTAGATTCACTCTTAAGAACTGCTTCAACTCAGACAGATGCTCTAGTCTGTCCAAATCCCTGTCGATAAGAGCTGTCTATTGCTTCTTCGACCAGTCTTCTCAGTTCACCCATTTAGAACTTTCTGTGGTGGTTTACTTTCTTAATGAGGAAAAACACAAGATAAGTGCCAAGGATTTGTAGTGGTTGGCTGCAAATATAGAGAATATGCAGCTTTCTGGGTGACCTGTTAATCCAGGGAAAAGTGCTATTTCTTGCATGTAGTCCTAGGCACATAACAAAGAAAGCTGTCAATGAAATGCATATCTGAAAGTGAAATGATTATTCTTTTAACTAAGGCTTTTTTGTTCCCCACTTGAAGATGCCCATAAAAGCAAAGGACTGATTTTTAAAATACTCCAAGACTGGTCTTTAAAAAAAAAAAGACACCATCACCACAACTCTTCAGTATAATTGCCTTGAAAAAGGCAATTTTGGGCTAAAGTGAGTATGGGATTTCAAGAGAGTTAATGTGTGTTGTCAAGAGCTTGGAAGAGTTGAGACCTTCTGAAGAATGCATTGAGAAGCTGCACAACCAACTGGTATGTCAGGGAAGGTGATTTCCCAGCACACCCTTTTGCTAACCTGAGCTGATGAGAGAGGAAGATTCTTGACAGCATGGTCAAACCCCCAGAACCGATCGCTGCTGTTTGCAGAGCAGCGTGCACATGCTCAGCAGGATCAAGAAGAACAACTCACCTTTCCAAGAAAGGACTTGTTCAGGAATTTC
The DNA here is from genome assembly GCF_003945725.1 of Corapipo altera. Taxonomy (NCBI): domain Eukaryota; kingdom Metazoa; phylum Chordata; class Aves; order Passeriformes; family Pipridae; genus Corapipo; species Corapipo altera. The sequence continues at coordinate 15,983,286 of NW_020884884.1, forward strand.
CTTTTGATTGTTAGAAAAATTTGCTGCTTAAGAGCAGCACATCTGAGCTGCCAAAGCCTGGGCTGAAAAAAGGATCAGGACTCGCCGGGAATATGGCAAGTATGTGTTTGTGGGATTTTTCCTGCTTATTCTCTGATGAAGAAAACAGAATAGTTGATGGTGGGAAATCTGTGCTTTGTACTCACTTTGGGGGGACTGTAAGGTGCCTCAAGTGATTAGGTGGGGTCAAACACTGACTTTGTCAAAAAAACAGGAGAATAATGCTGAGCCTTATTTAAATCAAAGATTTGGTTAGCCCAAGAATTAGCCAGCACATCCTTTGGTCCAGATGTTAGGGCTTTTTCCATTTTGGCCCTGCCAGAAAGGCAGGTCTGCTGCCTCAGACTATCCCCGGCCTTTATATGGTGTCACATAATTAGTGCATTGCCATGACCGATGCGTTTACAGGCAACATATTTACTCTGCTATTCAGCCCAGGAAAATAGTGCCCCCCTGTCTTCCCTCTAAAGGTGGGTACTGAATTTTGACAAGGGCAAATGGAATTGAAGGAGCACAAAAAGTGTGAGATTAGAAAAAAAAGAAATATCTATGACAGCTGTATGGCCAAAAATATGACAAAGACAAACACAGGTGGAAACCAGAAGGAAGAGAAGGGGAACGAAACAAGGAGTAGAAAAGTGAAGGAACAGAGTAAATCTTAGGACGAGAACTGTATCCATTTTAAATATGCTGCAACTAAGTCGACTTCTAATTGTCATTTTGATGAGGAGATTGCTGGGTAAGCTTACTTGGCTGGTATTACTCAGAAAGCCCCGCTGCATAACAGCGTCCTCTAGCCTCAGTGTGAATGACCACTTGGCTCTTTAATGTAGCAATACTCCTCCCGTGCTTCCCAGCTCTCACCAAAGCCCGCAGGGCCCCAGGGACACCTTAAAGTGCTGCAGCCTCTCCCTCCTCAGTGGGTCTGGTTGCCCATGCTAGAGGTCAGTTCTACCATTGTGCAGCTCTTGCCTTGGCCACTTGCTGACAAGCCTGCTTGCTGGTGAAGGATCAGTTGCGTGGCCAGGGAAGAAGAACAGTACAGGTAATGTTTCTACATTCAGTATTAAAAGGAACCTCTATCTTCACAATTAGTGTACACATTCCTGGGATCCCCCAAATTTCTTTGGTTTTGGAGCCTGCTGAAAAACTGTCTCAAAAAGTGATGTTTTGCTCTGAGTTACAGGCAGGTGAATGCCCTTGCAGCTGACTAGGACAAGAACAGTTCTTGGGAACCACATGAACAGCAGATTTAGCTCTATTGAAGACCTGATAGGCTGCACAGAGCTGGTTTTTTGTTTCTTTTGTTTCTTGTTTTGACTAACAAATAGGGAAAATTGCAAAGACTTCGTAGATGTTGATTCCCACAGCCTGGAAGAACAGCTCACCAGAGCTTTCCTTTGGCTTTTGCATTCAGGAAACTGCTAGTTGGCTTTTGGTGCATGAGTCTTGCCCTGGTCCTCCTCCAGGATACAGGAAAACAATCTGCAGTACAAGGGCTAATTTGGGGTTGCTAAAACTATGAAAGAGAGTGGAAAATCTGCTGCTAGCAGTTGTGCTCACCTAAGTGGGCTGGAGAGCCGGCAGCCCTCTGGAAGGTGGCAACAGGCTCCTGGCGCTGAATACCTGGGTGATCCGACAAAGAGGTGAGAAGTTAGATGCCAGTGGGCAAGGAGAGAGAAGCATGATCACAAGGGATGCAGTGATCCCAAATTGACTTTCTGCACATTTTCAAACCAAATGAAAAGGAAGATGGAAACTGAATCTAAAAAAAAAAGAACTTAAAAGCTGAAGGAGGTTGGCAAAAGCAGTAAAGTTTCAATGTTAGTACATGCTGCACAGTGCAGGTATTAGCTGGTGCACTGGAACAAGTGGTAGTGGGTCCTGGTATGCTGGTCATGTTTAGGGCCTGAAAACAAGTCTCTCAGGGTCAGGCCTTCATCCCACAAACTTACACAGACATGAAGTTCCTCCCTTATTTTGCAACAGCAAATATTATAAAAGACCTCTATAAATAGTTTTAGAATACTATGTTGAGAACAATTCTAAGTTTTATTAATTCAGTTTACTTTTTTCCCTACAGGTTACACTAGTGTCACGCAATGACCAGTATAATATAGGCTGTCACTACATCCTGCTATGAATATGGTTAGGAGGGAAAAACAGTGCATTACTGCTTGACTCAGTAGATGTGAGTTGTGGAACTATCTACAGGGAGAAAATAGAGGAAGACTGTAATGCCTTTACCTGTATTGTGTTGTACGATATTCCTGTTACTTGTAGAGGTGGAAGTGCCCCTGAATGCTTTGGAAATATTGTATTGGTTAGCACATGGAACTTAAAACCAACATTTTCTAGTATTCTAGCAATACAAATCTCCGACATACCTGTGTTCTGTCCTCTTCCTTGTGCAGCCTGAACCTGTCCTAAGTAGATAACAAAATAGAAAATTGTGGTTTATACCATGTTTGGTTCAGGATACTGCTCCCCTGCTTTTTCACTTAGTCTCATTTTTTAGCTGTCAGAATTAATGCTTCATATAGGAAGTTTTCATCAATAGACTTTCTCAGATGTTAACTGTATCATTTGAGCCTGCTTAAATAAAAGATTGCTTTGCTCTATTTGTCATACAGATCAGCCTAATTAAGGTTCCCTTCAGTTATGATTATTACTTATACGGGTCTCTGGTCTGCATTTAAAAGATTTGAAGTTACTTCGGTGGTTTACTTTCCCTTATAACTTTCTTTCTCATCCACACTGGTTATCTATATGTATTTCTATGTCAGAACCATCCAGTTGTACTGGTTGTGTGGAAGGTTTTAACCCCAAACCCAACACCCCCCCCCCCAGACAATTTACTACCCTTTCTGCAGAGAGCAAGCAGGCAGATGGTAAATAATGAGACAATGAAACATAATATGGGAGAATTCGTGTGTCTGAAATGTCTTTACACAGAAGGCTTTTTTTAAGGTGATTGGGTTGGGTTATTAAATTCACATTGTTCAAAAATACTAAAGGCTCAAAGCATTTGCAGATGAAAACCATGTCTTTAATCATGCCTTTCATTTCATTAATTATTCTTAAGAAACTTGTTAACAAACTTATCCTTTAACAAGCCTTTATTCATTAGTTTTCCCAGAAAGATTAATTCCAAAGCTGGATGAAAGCAGTGGGAATGTTCTAACTGACTCCTATGAACACTGGACAGGGGCCCACGAGATTATTTTGTCAATAAGATGTCATCAATGAGACCATTTTGAAGGGTTGTCTCAGAAAACAGGAATTGCTGCTCCTTGGAAACTTGATATTGCAAAATTAGGTGACAGCAAATAGCTTGCCTTTGACCTAAACTTGAACCTTCCAGGCCACTAGAAGCCCTTTGATGGGATTTCTAGGAGCTGTCCTGAGAGACCGTGTAAACTCCAGATGCCAAAGAGATCTTATTTAAGGAAATAACAGGCTCATCTGCCAAAACTGGCAAGGCTTTTAAACTCTGTAAGCTTGTAAGGCTTCAGATAGACCACAGCAAGACCAGGCCTGGTCAGACTGTGGCTTGGAAAAGTCTGCGTGTGCAGTAGTCAGTGTTGTATGGGATCGTGCAGGGCATGCTTTCCACGGGAGATCAGTAGGTGCCAAAGCTGTGGTAGAAAATTAACTCTGAGCCTCAGAGCTTACCTTGTTTCACATTTGTCACAACTGAGCCCAAATGTGTATCTAACACTCTTTACAAGGTCAGTAGAAACAGAGTACAAGGGGGTAAGAAAGAGATTGGCTCAGTATCCAAGTATTTTATGCCACTTTTTTAATTAATTAACCCAACCATGTTAGCAACATGGATTTCTCTCTATGCTCCTTTTGACTGTGCTATGCCTTGAGGCTGTTCCCTTTTGCTGTACTACCCAAAGGCACTTTACCACTGGTAAGCTGTTTTCTGCCATGCTTTTTTTGACTGGGGCAAACACAGTCATGGTAGAGGAGGAAAGGTTGGAATTGCACTTCCATGGTCTGAAAAGGTTGTTCTTTGTTCGAATCTGAGATGCCAGTGAGGCTGTGCCATGTGAATGTGCATTCATTAAGCAGAGCTCTGTGCAAGCTGAAGGCTGAGACAGGACTAGGAGAAGTCTGTAACAAACTGGGGATGGACAGTCACCAGGCAAATCTCAAAAACTGGGTTGAAAATTAAACTAGTTTTTCATTTAGCAGTTTTGCCACATCAAGTCTTTAAAGCAGGGGTTCTACAATGGAGCAGAGTCTCTGATATTTTTCCTGTTTCTTTAACAAACAGAAGATAAAGGGGAAATAGCAAGAACAGCCAGAACTAGGGCTCTAATCTGCAAGTCCTGCTTTTGTTTGCCCCTGTGAACTTCTGCCAGTACAAGTGGCTAGAAGTGGTAACACCAGAGCTAACACAGCCATGTTCGTTCTGACTGTGCTCTATTTCATGGCTTTTTACTTTTGAGGTGTGTTTTGCAGGCAAACTACCAATGCACAGTGAGAGGTAGATCTGTGAGTCCCTGTGAGCCAAGATGGACAGGAGAACATTTGATTCTGTTTGGTCAAGCCAAACTCTGATTAAGATCAACGGCATCATCAGAAGGGCTCCTCAGACAAAGACACCTGCTAAACTGCTTTGTATATGGTCATTGCATCAGAACTGTATTTATATTTTCTGTATTTTTTTTTGCTTATCCACCTCTTCTCTTTTAGAATCAAGAAGAGGTCAGGAGAATTCAGGAATCCAGATATCAGGTACATGCATGCTGGACATAGTCCTAGAAATGAAGCCGGTGAAGTCAGAAGTAGGTCTCCACCACTCCAACTCACAACAGAGCTGTCCCTAAGTCTGATCACTTTAATCTTTTGGGAGTAAATGTATGTTTAGACTTCAGTAAAGAAGTGAAGAAAGATGGGTCCAAATTATAATTATATGACCACTGAAAGGCTTGGAAAATGGGAGTGCTTATTTGTTTGTTTTGGGGTTGTTGTTGGGTTTTTTTTTTCATTTTTTTGACTAAATGATTGGTCTTATTAAAGACAAATACAACCTTCCCACTGATCTCAGTATTGCCAAAACTTTACTTTCAACATGCATCTGTCCCTGACTGGGGAATCTCAAACAAGGTTTTCTAATTGCTAGTAAAACCAGTAATGGCCTCTTCTGTGCTCAGCCTGCGGGAATAGCTGATAGAAAAGAAAGCAACATTCAGAACTAGGTTTACAGGCACATTAGGCACTGAATGATGCAGATTCCCATTGAATTTAAACCCCTTTGAATTTTTTTGTCACTTCTGTAAATCCTGCCATACACATACCTACCTGTACATTTGTCTTGGTAAGATTAACCCCTCCTGCCCCTACCCTTACTCTGCATTCACAACTAAATTTGACTCAATGATGCTTTTCCTCCAGACCTGAATTACCCAAAAGATACCTTCCCTGCCACGTTCTTGGCTCTGAATTACTTGGCGGCAGAGATGACTGCAGTTTTTTACGCGAGAGCAAAGCTGAGCTGCAAGCACTCAGAAATGGCTATGGAGCATAAAATCTAATGATGGCCCAGCTCCCTTTTCACCCAAAAGCAATCATATCCCCATGCTCAGAAACTTGCAAACAGTTGAAAATATTCTCCTTTACTTGACTGCACAGCTAAGCAATTACACAGTGTATGGGAAAACACCTCTAAATACTTGCTTTGCAGGCTGTGGGCTGGAATGGGAGCAGGCTCCTGGATTGAGATGCGGAGCTCTGAGCAGCCGCTGCTCTGTTGTCAATAACAAGTGGCATGCCAGGAATAACATCACATTTATGCCAAGCTCAGAACCACAGCCTCAGTTTTTTGAAAGAGCATTGGTTTAGCATATGTCAGCATTTCAGAGCTCTCAGCCTTAAGTACATGATGCAGAGGGCTGCATAACCATCTAAACTTAACAACTAAATCAAGTCTCCCTTAGAGAGATATGACAGAAGGAAGTAATAGGAAATGTAATATGATTCAAACAGCACAATCTTTGTCTCGAGTGTTACGAAACCCAACTTTTTGCCAAGGCTGAAATGCACAGATATTCACTAGAGAAGCTCCCTGAGAACTGTGGGTGATCAGGATCTCTGACATTCAGGCCAAGCATCTGGTTTTCAGTTTAAATCCAGACTTCGATTCAGTCATTGAGTTTGCTGAGGCTTGAAAGGTTATTGAATCATTGCTGCCTTAAAATACACTGTGCTGCATGCCTTGTGGCATACTTACTTCACCATACTTACTTGATGCTGCAGCTACCACAGATGCATATGCTGGGTGGACACTGCTAGAACCTAAAAATAAGAGATTATAATTTTCAGCTATTAAAGGAAAACCTACAATGTTAATGAATAATAATAAATGGGGAAGGAAAGATTAGGGAAAACGAGGTGTGCAAAAATCATATGAGAATTCCTTCACAGTGTTTTAATCTTTAAAATTCAAAAGCTGTTACAAAAAATATATTACAACTTTCATTTATTGAAAGTTATCACAAAATTAATTCTAAAACAAGTCTTGACCTATGTATCGAGCTCTCAGTCTAGACATGTGAATGAAAGAACTATTTGTTGAAAAGCCTCACATACCTGAAAATCATCACAGCATTTGGGGATGGAGAGCTTACTCCCACACAAATTAGTTTATATGCCAGTACATTATAAGTAAAGATAAAGACTAGGCATAAATTTTACTGTGGATGGACTCTCACCTCAGAAAATCTGCATGTTTGTATTTATGTGAGATGCACTAAATTTGTATGTGTCTCAAAGGCACAACTCTAACTCCAGCTCATCTGCTGGAATTAAATATTTTTTCCAGTCCTAATATTTCTACATTGAATTATTGAATTTGTGATCCACTAAATCATGATATATCCAGCTGTATGTCTTGTTCCTTAAATTTTAGGGGAGCTGTCATTTGGGAGGAAAGCAATGCAAACATCCATGCCACTGACCCATATCTCTGACCCTATGCAGTCCAGGTCTAGTCTTGGCTGCAGCTGCTGTAGTTCTGGTTGTTGCAGGTGTTGTGGTTGGCTGTGGCACTGTGGTGGAAGGATCTGTCGTTGTGGTCGTTGGTGTTGGGGTTGTGGTGGCCATTTGTGTGGCTGGTGTTGGCACTGGAGACGTCTGATACTCTTTGTGGATTGCATCCCCTGTGAGAACATTGACATGGTCACTGTAGCTGGATGTCTGTCATGCATGGAAGCACCATCAACAGCACTCATGGTTTGAAAGCAACCCAGAAAATGGCATTCTCCTCAGGCTGCCTACAAGCATCCTCAACTGTGGAGCCATTAGTGCCTTCGTTGCTGTGTGGTGCTTCATGGTACAGGTGCCTGAGTGACACTCCTACCCTTCTCTCAGAGGGTGCTGACAACAGCCTGTTGCAGTCTTAATGTTCCCTCTACACTTTTCTGCTTTGGCCAGGGACACTTATCAACCGCAGAGACATCTCAGACCTATGAAATGGTTCAATCAGCCAGTTGCAGTTTCTGTTTTGCTATTATGTTTTCTCAGTGTAATTAAGTACTTAGTGCATATAAATGAAAATCAAATGGCATCTGGTAGTAAAAGATGGCCAATCTGAGTCATAGGCCAGAATAAAATACGCAGTCCAGCACTGAAATATTTTTGGTAGATAGAAAACTTTCAGATAATGGTGATTTGGAGAGTGGGTCTGAGCAAAGAGTGTTAGGACTTTGGCTGAGGGGAGTGGGAGAGAGCACCACCTGGGAGGTACCAATCTCATCTAAGTTTGACTCATCTCACAGTTGCTACTACTTTTAAAATGCTTCAGCTATTGTGAGAACAAGGACCATTCTAGTTGCAAAACTTGCACCCTAAATATCCTTACCAAAAATTGTCAACATGTTTGAGTTCTTTGAAGTCAATTGTCTCAAAAAAGATCTTTTACTGTTATCTTCTCCATCTGTCTACAAAAGCTTACCCTAAAATATATTCCATGTTAATCTCAGTCTTGTTTCTCTCCTTCCTGCCCATAGCCCTGGGGATGGCCTAACACACAGTCTACACTGAAAAGGAATGGTGTGCACTTTTTTCGCTGCTGCACAACACAAGCTTGTATTTTATTGCTATTTCTGGATGTTCTCCTTTTGGAAGGCATCGTTGTGAAACTGTCTGGTGGATTAATTACCACCTAATGCTAGGCAGTGAAAAACTCAGATCTCAGACAGTTTTAATGGGATAATGCTGAAAGAGGGCTCAGAAGAAAAACAAAACAGCTCAGCTGAAAAAAATCAGTATGAATGGCTCTTTTTGGGCTGAACAGTGCTGCACTCCATGAAGCTGTGCTAAAAGAAAGAAGACAGAGGGCACAGTGAGTCTTCCCCTGTGATCTGATGCTGCTGGAGCTGGGAACAGGCACATCAGCCAGCTTTATACCCCAGTCTGTGAGGAGCAAGGAAGTTGGGAACTAACAGTATTAGCAGAAAACCCCGAGGAAGCAGCATAGTAAGAGCAGAGAAAAGCTGTTGCCTTGGTGCATGTTGGCTGGGTTTGTGAGGGATCCTTTAGCACAAGAGGAGGGCTGTCAAGGGTTAGCTGTTCCCAGTGCTCCTGTGGGCAGGATGCCCATCTCTCTCACAGTATCTTCGAAGGGTTTATAGGGCACGTGCCCTGCATAGGAGATTGCAAAGAGCCATAATGCAAGCTTTTGAAGTTCACAACACCCGAACTTGCCCAAAGCACAGGCAGAAATTAAAATCTGAGGGTACCCTCTTCTCTGAATTGGCAAATGTCTTTCAAGCACCAGTGCAGGTAGTCACATAATGGGATTGATTTGGTGGGAAAGGGACTATAGAGAGGAGGTTGGATGTGCGAGGTAAAGCTGTACACCTAATCAGTGTGAAACTGCGTCCTATAAGCATCTGCAGGCAGATTAGGCTGGGATGGATACTGTAGAAGAGCACTGAGATCCCCAACCCTTACCTTGTTCTGATGCTTTTTCTGATGTGTTAGTATCTGCACTCTTCATACCTTTCGGGTCTTGCTCTGGCTTTTTAGGCTCTGAAGCAAAATTGAGCACATTAGAAAAGGCAGCTCTGGAAGTAAATAATTTTAAGTCTCCTATTTAGAGATTATCAGTCCCCAAAAGAAGACAACCCATCACATGCCAATAGGTTCATCAGTCAGTCTAACCAGAGCTTTATCACCCAGTGAAAAAAAGTGATGACTGGATGCCTCTAGAGAGTAGTCACCCCATATCTTTGATGCCAAAATCAGACATTTTTACTGCCCAAAAGCTCCTGCCAGTATCAGAAGCATTTCTGAAGTGAGCAAGAAATATGGGGGTTTACCACTAATAAGCCAATGCTCATAAGATTAATGCATCATGTTGATTTTTCCCTCTGAGTATCAGCATGTCCCGAGAATCATGGTCATGGTGTGTGTGGGATGTTTGGGGAATACCAGCTAATGTGCAGTATTTCAGCCACTAATTAATTTTCAGATGTATTTCTTTCTTGACTGACATTTTGAGATCATTATGCAGCCAAATTCTGAATACCATGTACTGTCTTGGAAGAGGGAGATTTTTTGGTTCTTTTCTTTTTATCACCAAAGTACTTGAAACACTCATTATAGTTTTTTTACCACAACCTTGCTAAATAGTCTGCTTCTACTTTTATGTCTGACTGAGTACTGCAGGGTTTGATCTTCAAGATTTTTTTTTCTTCTCTAGCTCTTTTGGCAGCACTGAACTGTTAGACAATTTACTCCAGTGTTACTAGTTTCCTAAAAAATTGTACTACATTTTTTCTAAACAACACATTTTAATTGTTTTTACCAGCTGTGAAGAGTTGCAATTTTGGGAACGTTTTTCTTGCTGTGCCCAGCATTTGAGAAGCATTGTAACCACCAGCAGCATTTAAAGAAACATCAGGCACTGTGAATCTCTGGTGTCCCTGAGGTGAGGACCAAAACTGCATCTCTGACAGCTGATCAGGTGAGAAGTAGGATTTTTTGCTAATCTGACAGCTAGTGAGTGTAATACTGAAATACTTACTTTCTACAGATAATGGATTTAAGTATCAAAGTGAACAGTGTGGTCTCTGTAATATAAATTAGAATAAAAAATTCACTCTTTTAAAAGTAAAAAATAAGTAGGAAATCCTCTAGCACAAGATGGCCCTGGCACCATATTACAGAGATTTTTATCTTTAAAACAGGCTGTTTCTAACAAAGCGTGTCTGAGATGGCTGGGCCGAGGTGGCAGGTCCAAGTGGGATTTGGGGAAGACGGGTTGTGACTATCAGATTTCTTTGTTACCTGTGGGACGTTATACCCCAGCTCACAGCGGATACACTCAGGAAGGGTCAGGCTCAGCAATCAGCAAAAGGACTGTGTTAGGGAAGTGTGTAGCAGTATGGGACATGAATTTTGTTTTCATTCACACCCCCAAGGGGGAGTCTGAACCTTACTCAGTTGTTACAGGGAGCCCAAACAAGTGTCATTTCAGTGACAGAGGCAAGCCACATGCTCTTGAATATCAGTGACCAACCAGTGTGAGACTTGATCAAAGACCTCCGAAAACAACTAAATTATTTAAACTGAGTCTTACAGAATAGGATCCTGACTAAAATGATTCCTTAGTTAAGCTGCTGTGCCTTGCCATCTGTGTCATTAGTATTACATTACTATTTATTGTTATACTCTCAGCACTGAATATCCCAAGAGTTAACATGAATAAAACCAGGAAAAAGCCAACACGTATAACCTCAAATGCTTTCATATAACCAGTACAATGTTGTATTCAGTAATAGATCTAAAGCAAGGGGGAAACTACTTGGAAACAGAAATCTGTGAAGCATGGTATGACCGAAAAATAGAAATTGTCTGAGACGATTTCCATATGCTTAACATAAAAAAATACCATGACTGATTTGGATGAGATATACTAATGGTTGCATGAACTTCTGACTCTGAATAATTATATCTTCGTATTACACAACTGAGAAGCTATGACAGATAGTTGTGAATGGATGTAAGGGAAAGTAAGTCACATTTACTTGCCTGATTTAGCAGCAGTACTTTTTGAAGAAGAATATTCAAGAGTTGATGGATATGTCACACCTTTTCTTGGCTTGCCCTCTACAAAAAAAATATTAGAAGGCATCACAAAATAGTCTACATTTTCTTGCAAAAAAATTCTGATCTAACATAGGTGTTCAGAATTAGACCCCTCTTCTTTACTGCCAAACTTATTTTCATGAAGATTTGTTTCATCTGATGGCAGAATCTCAAAACCATGCCACTATAATACCAATGCCTAAATCCAGCATCATAGAAAGAAGTTAGAAGGCGTGAAAACACAGTCCTGGGGAGAAATTGAAGAGGTCAGTAAGTTCATTCCTTTGCTCTCAAATGATATTAAACAGACAGGGATCATTCCTGAAGGACATCTGTATAACTTCTACTTAAACCCACAGCTTCCCTAGGCAGTCTTTTCCAATGCTTGACATAGAAAGCATATTTGATGTGGTATTCGTTTCATCATGCACATAGCATTCTTCTCTGGCCTCACTTCTGTGAGATGCCATTTCTGGCAACAGCCTTTTGCAGTAATAACAGTGAGAGAAGGCTGTGCTTCTGTGTGGGAACATATGGTACCTATATTTAGGTCTAAAATGAGGGTCCTGGCTTAAAACAATGAGGTATGTTTCCCAGTTAAGTTTTAAACCACAAATCTTTTTAGTGCAACAGCAGATGCTGTCTCTATTGGTACATGTGGCTATGCAATTCCATCTCTGGGGACAGTTTTTATATTCACATATATCACTGAGTGAAAAGTGTTGTAGAGAAACCCAGTGGAGGGAAGACTGCTTTGGCCTCTAGAAGCTGGTGGATGTAGGTCTTCTGGACCCTGGGGGCTGTCTCTACAAGATGCTGTGCTGTGTTATGTATCTGGACCACCTCAAGTGAAAACTGCTTCTACCTCCTGCAAAATCTGAGTCATGATGATCTTTCCTTTATTCCCTTGGTGGATTCTTTGAGGAGGTACATATGGCACTGCAAGCATGTCAGTTGTCATCCTTGGTGATTAGTCCAGAGACAAATAGCACTGAACAGAATTAATTCCTACAGACTGAGCCATTTATGGGAAATGGGAGCTGTTTCCCCCATGATGGCACACAAAGAAAGGTATATGGCAGAGGAACTCTATGAGCAGGGATGTCCATGGAGCTGGATAGTCACTGTCCTTTGTCCCTTTTCATGTCTCTGTCTTTGTTTTACTACTCTAATGAGGTAATGATGTAAGAAACTGTCCCATTTTTCACTTACAGTGATGTAAACTGAGAGCAGCTCCACTGAAGTCAATAAGGATCCACCAAAGACCAGGTTAGCATGCAAGGACAACCTGGAAAGAGCTTCCTTCTTGCCCTCTGGGCTTCCCTCACAGAAGTTGGTCTAAGTGAAGGGCAGCAGGTTTTCACATCCACTTCCCCTCAAGCTAAAACTGCGATCAGTGGCCAAGCAGGACTAGGGAGCTCTTCTGCCAATTTGGTAGAAAGACAGAAAAGTTATGGGATCACAGGTGACTTCTAAATGCTTTTCTTTATCCCCAGCAAAGGAAGAGTTGTCAGGTATGAGAAGCTGATACATGGATGCTGTAATAGCATAATAATCTGATCCTAATTCAGAATATTTCTGTGCTGATCTGATTTCTAATGAAAACCTTAAGCCCACTGCTGTGCAATACACCAGCTAGTGTGGGGAGGCTGGCTGCTGCTGGGTTCTGGGGGTTTTGATCAACAGCAATTTGCATGTTCTATGTGACCAAGAGGTAGGTCTGAGGCCTGACCTGAATGTTCCCTACTCTGTGGAGGAATGGTAATATGTCTTTTTCACTGTTGGGAAAAAGTTACATCTAAGTTGGAGATTGCTTAATATACTTAAAAATGTGTTTACCTGTGGGCTGAAAACATAAACTTTGGCCATTGAAATACAAGCTATGGTCTGGTTCCTGCTCACCCTCTCACACTTACATTTGCCTAGCAAACTCAGAAGTTTAGGACTTTATTTTTTTAGCCCAATAGCTGCAAAACTCCTACTAAACTGAATGGAGTCATTTAACTGAGAGCCAAGTCATTTCAGTGCTTGAAAGTGAATACCAAGGCATTTGCATACCTCCTGGTGTGCTGGCTGCTTTAATCCCAGAGGACAGACCTTCTTCTCCACTGCCCCTAAATCATGCCATTTCATTGCCTGAGTCCCCTAAGAATTCCTCTTCTGTGCTCCTTTGTGTGGATGCTCATTCACAATTTAAACATCACAAACTCTGACAATATCGTAACTAGGAATAAACTGTTGGCACATTTCCAGAGTGGAGTATTGCATATAGGTCTGGTCTGCCGAAAGAAAATTCAGCTGGAGAATAGGGGACTCAGTTCATGCTATAAAGCTGTTCTGAAATTAATGCCTTGGGTGACTTCGTATTTTTATTCAGCAATGCTTTATGCGTTCTATCTTTTTATGACTCATAATTGTAAAAAAACTAACCCCAACTCATCACTTTCTGAGAATGCGATTTGTATGCATTCAGCCTCAGGCTGCTGAGATGAATAGCACAGCCTCCCTGGGTTTTAGTCTTCTAAATTTCTCTAAATTTCCCACATTTTCAGTGAGTTTTCTTCCTATGGATATATGCATTCCTATGCGTATATGAAATATAACGTTGTATGATATGTTAGCTTTACATTGGAGCTAGTTTATAAACTAAGAGTTCCACTGACATCAGCGAGAGCACTCAGTATGCATAAAAGTAAGTGCATTAGGGACAAATCTCATCATGCCTACACATATCCAGATTTCTGATCATCTCCTTTTACATGTACTTGTAACTTCCTCTTTTATCTTCTTTTACAGTGTCTCATTAATTAAGAAAAAAGGTTTATTACCAGAAATCAAAAATTCCTACAGTTTTATGGAAGAATTCCTACAGTTTTATAGGATAACAACTGAGCAGCTGCTAATGTAAAAAACCCCAAACAAACTATTTCCCATTTATGTACCAGAATTACAATGTGCTGTTTGTTGGGGGAAAAAACTGCAACAAGTGCAAATAGCAATTCAATTATTCCAGGAAATTCCTTCTCATCCAAAATAAATCCCTCTCATAATGTGGTGTACCCATGGCAGACTACTTTAAAAAGGTGCATCCAAATACATGAATGCAAAATTGAGGTGACTGTTTTGGTCAGTTTCTGAGACCTCCTTTGCTGTCTACAAATTTTCACATGAAAAGAACATTTCTTTGTTTTTAGAGGCTGTTCATTTATTTGAGCTGTTAATTTTTCCAGGAATGATGTATTTTACTAACATCAATCTTAATATAAAGATACAATATAAATTTATATATAAAAATATATATTAATATAAATATAAAATCTCAATGTAAAATAATCAATACCTATCTTAAACCTCCAAAAGTTCAGACCAGCAAGAACAGACCCACTGTATGGATGTATGAAGGAGTTAGATTTAGAAATTATATGTAAAGCAATGTCAAGCAGACCCTTTCACACAGGTAGAATGAGTGCAAGTAGGTGTAAAATAATCTGATGTAAATGGGATCTAATTTACAAAAAAAGCCCTAATCTGTGAATTTTGTCAGTGAATGCAAGTGAGTTCCTACATATACTATGAGGAGAAAAAAGGAATGATCATTAAATTAAGTCCCTGCACTGACTAGCTATCAAAACTATTTGGCTAACAGAGTGGAGAGAATTCCTGATGTACTTGGGATCCACCAGTCAAATTGCTTAATATAGGGTTTGCATACGTACAGTTTGGCTATATGTGGCTTGAGCTTGCTTGGCAGAAGTCAGAAGTTGCTTCAGGAGATGCAAACTCAGGTGTAGGCTGAGGATGCTTTATATAGCCGAAAGACCCTTTAGTTCCCAGAGCAGCACTGCTTGCCAGGGTGGAGAGCAATAGGAAGACCTCACAGCGAGTACCAAAGCTCAGATCTTGGGCATCAATAGCCCCAGTTAAGGTGCCTTCAGAGACTCAATCCAAAACACCTGTCACCTTCTGCAGTGGGCTCATACCCGCACTGGGCTGAGCTGAGTACACTGCTGGCAGGGCGTATGTCCTTTGCGGACTACATAGGAAGCCCAGAACAAAAAGTATCTCAAATGCATTATTCATGCTAAAGCTGGGTGGAGTGGGCCTGTAGCGACTAACCAGGTCTTTAAAAGGAGAGGCTGCTTCTGTCTCTACCCATTGCTGCCCAACTATCGGGAGGTGGGGAGCAGGCGGGAAGGGCAGGGGGCTCCAGTGCTCCACCTCAGAATGGTACCTGACACGAGGAAGGACTCCCTCCAGCGCGGCAGCGACAAGGACCGGACCCCGTTGGAGAAGCTCCCGCGGTAAGCAGAGTGGCCAGCAACTTTCTGGACAAGGATCTTCCCGCCTGTGTTGTCAATTATACCACTGCAAGGAGGCAACATGCTGTCTGAAGGCAGAAATTCCACGAAAACCCTGGAAACTGATCTACAATGCAAGAGCTGTGAAGCATTTGCTTTTACCTTTAAACCAGGGGCAGTACTGGAGCTGTCATGCTACTACTAAGTCTGCTACTAAGAAATATCTGTGCTTCTTCTGCTCAGAGAAGGGCAGTTTGTTATAAAGTGCTGTCAGGATCTGTTTGCTCTTCCCACTGGTTTACGGGTCCTGTGTTTAAGTTTGACCTAGTTGCACACAAGAAAAAAACTACTGCCTTCGTTAAAATTCCCATGAGCTTGATTAAATGACTGAAGATATAGAGAGAGGTACTTAGAGGAGTTTTTAGGCCAGCCATGTGATAGAATATGTTTTCTTTGAATTTCAGTATGTATTATCTGAAAAAGGATAAGCCTGGTTCTGACCTCAGCCTGGAGTAAATTGGACACAATATTGCTGGAAGCTGTAGAAAACCTGGCAGGCTCCACGTGCTGTGTACATCGAATGGTGTTTGTCATATGATGTAATGTATCTCAAGACAAATAGAAAACCTCCAGTGAATAAAACCTGCTCTGGCATCACTAGAACAGCAAGTAAACCTGGAAGTGACTATAGAGGTGTGGTAGGCCTGGCAGTAATGACTGTGCAGAAGAATGTGTTGGAGCTGTAGCTTTCTCTGATGATTGCAAGAAGCTGCAGTTAAAACAAATGTATGGAAAAGAAATTCACTGTCTGTGGAAATGCAACATATAAGCTAACAAAGCCAAATCCAGCTGGCAAATGAGAAAAACTGAAACCTTCACTGCAACAATACAGACAGACAGCATTTGAACTAGAGGGAAATTGCAGTTGCTACCAGTAGTTTATAATTCCCTTTGGGGCTAGTTCTGCATACAGAGAGAATTTCCATCATGCACTAGTATCTGAAGGAAGATTTGTTGCTGAAAGCCTGGCAGTCATCTCCCCAGCAAGTGGCTGTGCAGGCAGAGCTGCAGCCAGGAGGTGGCAGCCCTATGCACACAGGCACCTCAGCCTGAGACCTGCACAATACAGAGGCAAGGTGTAAAGTCCCAAAGCTTTAACTACGCAACTTTACTCGAGATCCCATCAATTTCACAGAACTGGAAGCTCGGCAATAGCTCAAATAACTCTGAATGAAGTCAAGTGGTAAATCAGGCTCTACAAGTTCTTACTGCGTTTTCAGCTGAATACGTCCTGCTCTCTATCCTGCCTCCAATTATGGTGTTTTGATTGTGCAGTTGTTCTCCATTAAAATTTTATGCACATTTTTGCATGGATAATAAACTCAGCAAAATTTGTGCTATAAAATTTGTATTATACATTTCCTTGTCTAGTGGCCTTTTATGTGGCAGGAAAGCACATTACTCAGCCTTTGATGTCAAGGACAGTTAAATTCAAATCTGGAGAACCAAATCAATCCCAGAAGTATGAGAGTTATGTGTATTCATCGCTGGTGATATGCCTGTTTTTTTTCTTAAGCTTTATTAGTAGCAGCAGCTCCATCCCTGTCTACCACTTGAATAATAGTAGTACAATAGTAATTTGCTATGCATGAATGAGAAATCTGCGAATCTCAAGACACTTCTCCAAAGGCTGAGAAACTTTTTCAAACAACTGATTTCAACAGGAATACAGGATTGACAGCACTTTATAAGAATCAATCCGTTATATCATACATGGTCTTTCTCTCAGGTTTCATACTAGAACAGCACCCTGCAATCAGACCTAGAACGCAGTGGGAACTGTAAAGGGTTTGCAAAGTCAAAAGCTCTCTACACTGAAACAATGTGGTTTTCTGAGTGCCTTGCTCATTTCAACCCACTCACCTGTGAATTGCAGCATTGCAGACGCTGGAAAAGGAAGCATAAATGTCTGTGCCGTAAACACGATATTTTACATCTTGACATCCAGGAGGGCATTTTGCAATGAATTCTGGATTGATTATCTTCCCTGCCTTGACGTCGCAATCAATCTGGGGTACATCTGTGAGTGTAAAATCTTGGTAAAGTCAGACTGAATGTTTCCATAGCTGATTGATCTTATCATGAAACAATGAGTAACTGAGTGCCAGGAATGGCCTCCTCTTATGCCTTCATATCAATGGGTTTGGGATACAAGGCTTCTGTGTGTTCTGCATCTTCAACATAATGCATAATAACTCCTATACCAAGGGATGTAGCAGTAACTAAGGATGAAATGAAGAAGCCTGCGGATGTTTCTGACCTTCAGTGTTTGGTTCTCTGAAGGAATTTCTGTTATGATGCTTTACTGGAGAGAGGGAGTAGGCTGTCACCCAGGCTGTGGTTAACACGTGGGAAGGAGGGGTAGGGATGCTTCCCAAGCCTCCTGCTGTGCTCATGTAGCTCTGTGCTGCAGTCAGAGCCCATTATCTTGCCCTTGATTTTTAAAACTATTTGCTGGGTGCAATTTACTTTGAACAAGGGGTTTAAGTGTGAGTTTACAGCCTCACAGCAGGCTTGTTTGTCAGCTACATGAGCAAAATAACCTGTGGACAGAAATGCTCCTATACCAGTATAGCTGAAAATTATACATCCTGGTGCGTAGATATGCACCACTTGTCTCACTCTATTCAGCTACATATGCTTTGTGTTACAGCTGATTCATTTCACATATTTCTCTGTCTCTCTCTGTGAAAACCTTAGTGCTTGCTTGGATCCTTCTGTGGTACTTAATGACCTATGAAGACACATTTTAGTAGTGAAGTACAAAATTTTCCCTTTATATATATTAAGTAGCACACAATTTACTTAGTAATTTGTTTTTAATAAAAAAAATCTGCTAGCTAACATATACTCCCATTGACTCCAGAAAATTGTGAAGAGTTACCAGAATATAACCTCACTTTGCACTTATTTTATGTATCAGACATGCATGCTGTAAAGCAGCCAAGAGTTCTACAGGGACCACTTACATAGCTTAGGTTTTTTTGGCTTCTTTGTGGCTTCCTTAGCTGTATATGTACATGTAAGAAACACACCTAGAACAAAGAAAACGTAGTATCAGGAAAAAGGAGGACTATCAACATCGGTCACCACAAGCTCCCACGCATGAGATTTCTCAAATTTGAATCAACAGTTTGAAAAACTGAAATGGGAGTATTCTCAGCCATAGCTAGGTTCCTACTTGGTTAACTTTGCAGTCAAGATGACATCTACTGTACGGAAGTTTTTTGAAGAGGATTAAAGATCAGTTCACCTCATGTACTCACCCGTGGAACTCACTGTCTAAAGATCCATTGAGTCCATGTGATCCAGAAAACCACAAAAGGTCCCAGTATTTCCACAAGCAGTGGAAACTCTTTGCAATTGCTGTGATAGGGACATTAATGAAACAACATGCTCTGTGTATAAAGCAACTGGGAAATTAGTGAGAGAAAGACTCTTCCTAATAGTCCGTTGGGAAGGTTATCCTGTAATTGTGCATTGTGGCATTTCACTCACTGCTGGTAGCAGGTAGGGAATACTGGGAAGTGTAACAGACCATTTGAGGTTCTAATGTGGCATGTCCCAGTATCCTGTCCCCGCAAGGGCACTCATTTTTGTCAGTAAGCAGAATTATGGTTTGAAAAGTGTAATAGTAAAAGAAACATACGCTATTATGTTAAAACATGCATCACAATAAATGCATGTAGCTTACCTTGTTAGGTTTACTTGCTAAGTGATGACATAGAAAACCTCTTCATTCTCTGTGTGCTTATAAGAACTGTATTGTGAGTAATTAATAACTTCATTACAAGTATCTTGACTTTTCTATTCACCTTTCCCTTCTCTGAACTTTCAGAGGGAATTAAAACCCTTTATGATGTGTCGGCTGATCCTCTTATCATTTGTTAAGCTAATCTTACTAGAATATGCAACAGAATTCTTTTCTTTCTTTTATGCTCTTCTCCCCCTAGACTGATTGCAGAGAATTTGTAGACTTAATCACTCCTAAACTTGCTCAAAAGAAAAAGCAGTCCCACAGTGTCTGAAGTGACAGTGTACAGATGCAGTATTTGGGCCTTTTATCACTGGTGCAGTTGTGTAACCAAGGTAAAATTGAAGTTAAATAAAAAGGAATGAACTAGTGGAAAATAAAGTGAAAAGTCTCAACTACTTGGAATGTTAGAGCATAATAAAATGTGGAGAAAGTAATTTGGTAATTTATGTAGAAGAACTATATACATTGCTATGAATTTGAACTAAGAACTACTGTCCTGACAGACTTGAGGATAACAGCTAAAGGAATATTGCCTGGGAATATCACAACCAGAATGTTCATGTACGATGAATTGCAAATTCTAGATTCTCTACTTGTTCCCAAAAAGTGAGATCCTGTCTGACTGCTAGGGTAAAGAAACTAAAACACATTATAACATTTTGATACCATCTTGTTCATGGAAAGAGCAAGAACTGAGAGAATTCTGAAAGGCTGTCCCTATGGAAGAAACAGCTGATTTTCTTTAGAGGGAATCTTTACATTACAGACATTTTTCAGGCCCAGTTGTGTCATCTGGTATGGACTGCATGCAACTAGTTGGTCGTGTATTTAGAGATCTCTGCAAGCAATTAATATTTTTTCTATGCCAAAGTCAAGAAGTTGGGTGGCCCATTTCTGAAAAGCCATGCCAAGGCTTACACCTGCCACTGGGAACTTCATCAGCCATGGAGTCCAAAAGGAAGAGAATAAGTCAGCAGCCACTGCTCAGCCAGGACAAACCCATAAACTCCTAATTGCGGCAATCAACCTACTTACCAAAGAAGGTTGCAATGGCTGTGGCCTTCATGGTGAGTAAAGCAAAATCTGGGTGTGTCACTAAGAAGCACTGAAAAGGAAAGGAAGAGCTCATCAGGCTGTGTTCAGAAGTATCGCAGATGACTCTGGAATGGTGGGGGAAGAGGGACTGTGCTCTTTTTCGATCTTTCGCAGTCCTCACATGCTGCATCCTGTTCTCATGCTGTAGAACAGCTGATATCCCCAGAGGAGATGGTGCTTCAGCTGTGGCACTCCCATGGACTGTTTTTTTTACTTCTGTCCAAAATTTGCCTTTTTCCTCAGGAAACCAAGATTTCACTCACATACTTATTTCTGATGCCAGTGTCAGGAGAGAGCATGATGGGCACAGTCATGCTCTGAGGGCTATTCAAGTCTATTCACTACTCTTCAAGACATAATCACAGAATCTTATTGTCTACACATCAAACCTCACCATGTAATCTCATGTAGATACGAGGAACATAAATAAGTCCATTCACTCCTGAAGGATGTTGCGTAAAGTATTTTGCAATGGTTCCATCTTTTCTGAGCCAAATGACTGGTTTCTTCCCTTTTCTGAGGATGTGTGTCCATGTGCATGTATGAGAGCACCTGAGATTAAGAGGACTCTGTCAGAACATCTGGGAAACATTTTTTTCTGGGTCTGCATAAGTGGTTCATGACCCCTGCCATCCCTGAAGCTCTTGGCCAGGCTACAAGACTGCATACTTATCAGAGATAACTCCTCCTCTCAGCTCCTCCTGAGCATCACCTGCTGCTTTTGCTGTTATTTGGTGATTGTTGAGGGAATCCTACGTTGGACACTCATAATTAATCACAGTCATTAAAGTACTACATAATGCTTGACAAATCAGAGTAAAAAGTTTGAAAGGGAGAAAATATTTTTGTGTTGTACAGGGAAAAGCTTAAGAATCAAAATAAACCTGATTTTCAAAGAAACTTATTACATGCTTACAAATGGAAAGATTTATATTAAAATAAAAACTAGCTTGCTATCAAGAAAGAAAATACATGGAATGTTAGAGCTGCAAATTATCAGGAAAAGCAACATATCTGCCTCCTGGAAAAAAGGCAGAGGCAGATTTCACATAGCAATTCATGTACTCAGAAGCAGGGCTTTGGTTGTCCCAGAAAGAAATTAAGACTAACAAGGCAGATACAGGAGAGAAACAGAAAAAAAATCCCCTGTCTTCATTTAAAATGTTTCCACATTTTTTTACTTTAATTATTCTTCTTTTTCAAGCAAGCCACGTACTTCTAAGGCAAGGATGACTAAAATAGTATGCTAGATTAAACTGAGTTCATCCAGTTCTAAATCTATATAATTTATAACCCTTTTTACATGAAGCAGATGCACCTCTGATTTTTGCTTCTCTGCTACAGTCAGAGAACTTCAAATGCCAGGACATACTAACAGTATCACTTCCCAATAGCATTATGTCTTTCCTTGGTGATCTCCCTAAAACAGTCCTCCTGCTAAGGTTGCTAAACCTGAAAGCAACAGGGGTTGCTCAGAAGACACTGAACTGGATCCTGGAGGCATGGAAAGTGGTTCAAAATGGTAACAGTGTTTTTCTGAAAAATGATGGGTTGTGCAGTTGGGGTGACCTGGGGCTGTACAAGCTATAGCAGCAAGAGCAGTTATGTGGTAATATTCTGCTGTCACAGTTAGTTTCTATCAAAAAACTTCACCCAACTTCTAAAAGAAAAATCCATTTTAAGCATTTACTACAGTGTATTTCCACTGTGAAACTGCTAAAGAAACTAGTAATAAGCTATAGAAGAGAGTTCAGAGAAACTTAGGTCAGATGCTTTTCTCCTTACTTATATGTCTCAACCCATCAACACAGCAGAGGTATCAAAAAATTACGTCCTTGCAATGAGTTCTCACTTTAGGTCAATCCCAGAAAAAGAAGAGGCAGAATTGGAGATGCAAATTGTTTGCAGAAACACCATGCACCATTAAAGACTGTACTGGCACTGGCTTAGGCTTTGGGAAAGGCATCTTAATATGAGCATTCCCAAAATTTGCAGCAAATAAATTCAGCTGCGGCATCTTTATTTAAAGACAAAGAGAGCTGTGAGAATGTGTCCTGACAGTATTTGGTGTGGTGCTGAGATGTTCTTGTCTCTTTTTTAATTAGAGTAGAACAGATCTAAGATGATAGAGGATCCATGTAAAAGCTGGCTTCATGGGTCTGTTGCTGTGCTCTGTGGAGAGAGTCCAATGCTATTTAACTTTTCCTGTCTCACAAAACATATAACAGTTTGTACCACCAGTGCTGCACAACACTTCCCATTGCTTCCTGGAGTCTCTGATGTCCCCGAGCCCTGTTGCCCCCAGGCCACGGTCTGCTGCCCCAGGAGCTATCCCAGTCCTCCTGGGTGGCACTACCCTGGGCTTGGCTGCAATTGTAATCTCTACGTGGTCTCCTGGTGGGCATTTGCTTTTCAAGGCAACAGCAAGTGGGCTTTTTTCATAAAATATTATGAATTTATTGCAGAAAGAGGCAAAAAAATCTAATTTGATTTAATATGTGAAGTAAGGGGCAAATGAGTTCAGCAGACCCACTAGCCTGCAATAACAGATGCTTATCAATAAAAGAGCTAAAAGAAGCATTTAGTCAAGGCTGTTAGATTTACTTAGAAGATTTGTTGTCATAGCTACACAGAAAAGCATCTTATTGTGAACTCTCTACTTTTGCTGGTGCAGTTAATGCTAGTATCCTGATGGAAATAAATTTTAATAGTGAAGAAACTTATTTTTGCCACTATATTAGGCACTGGTATATCAGGAAAAAGTGCATAGGCATGACAGTACTCCAAGGGGGGTCCTGGCCTTTAGACCTTGGGCTGTCACATGGGCAAATGTGCAGGAGGATTTACATTGCCGACTATTAAGTAACAGGCATAGAAGCTCCAAGCTTTCTGTTGTGGGAAGTCTGTGTGCATTCATTGTATGTGGGGCCTAGGGAGTCACCTGATTTAAGCTGTGTGAGATCTCCTATACTGTGCACTAGCATGGCATGCACTACTTCAGACTGGTAAAGGGAACAACAGCCTGGAAAAAAACATGGGGGGTTTTGTTTCTTTTGGAAGGAAAGGCAAAGCAGGGCTCCAGTCCATGCATATGACAGGCTTTTTAGTCTGTGTGGATCCGCTGGCCGGCTTGGGGTTGTTTTATCTATAGATCAAGAATAACACTTTGCTAATAAACACAAAGCTGTTCTTCCTTTGTTCCTTTACAAAATGAATAGGTCCCATTAAAACAAAACCAAATGTTTCTACTTTGGGTTAGTTTGGAGCATGAGTTTTGCTGAGATTTGTCCTAATTAGATTTCTATTCACACAGTATTTGCAGTCCCAGTCAGAACTGGTAACTAGTGATTATTCACTATTAAATCTCTTAAACCGTATGCTGGATCTCTGTTTATCAGAGTACATTTTCCCATCTGTATCCTTCAGACTGTCACATCAGAAGTTACCCTTATGCCAGGACAGCAGTTAAGTGTATGCATTACATTAACATGTGCTTAAATCCCAGCTAAGTACAAATGTAGTAAGAAGCATCTCCTTTTTTGTTTCCCAATGCAGATCCTATTTTACCTTTTAAAATGAAAGTTCTATTTCATGTTGATTACCTTTCTCCTACCACAAATACTTGAAAAATCTTGAGTATTAGTGAAGAGACAGAGTTAGCAAACTATTCTTTCTGCATATAAAGTAAGATTTTTATACTGACCTTTTATTAGCAACTTGACTTTTATGAAGATCTGAGAGAGCTGCTACGTACTACAAACAAACAGATGGTTTAGAGCCACATAAATTCTCACTGTATGACAAACTATTACATTTTCTGATGGAAGTGTAGGTTTTAAGTCCTTGATTTTTGGTGTCAGGCACTGCTGTCCATTCCACGTGCAAACTGAAATTCTTTGCTGGTACCATGTGCTTTGCCTCTGCAGAAGTAAGCAGTTTATCTCCTGTAATCTCCTGTGCCACAGAAATTAATTTGTATACTCTCTTTGTACCATAATAGTGTGTGTTATTGTTCCCCTTCTCAAGGGGTTCTAATATCACAGAAGCACTGGTACCATAAAAAAAACAGAAGTGGACTTTGTTTGAAAGCTGTCTGAGCAAGTGGCATGGGGTTAACAGCATGATCTCTAAGTGCTGTGGGTTGAGTTAAATATGTGCCCTTTATGAGAAAATCAAGTGGGCTTGGTGTAGGTGTGAGTAAACTGGTTTGGATAAACAAGAGCTGATCATCATCTTCTAGAAGAAAACATTTTAGATTTCTCTTTTTTTTTTTTTTTAAATTGTTTAACCCTTTCTTTTTTTCGTGCTCATACTCTGTCCCTATGGTATCGAACCTTGCTTGGCAGTACAAGAAAGTTCCTTTTGGTGCACACTAGGTAATATGGCTAACACTTGTCACGTACAATTTAGTTTCACCTCCTTTCTTATTAGAGGAAAGAAATTATGTACCCTCAGTGCACTGTGTTGCTCTGAAAGTCTGTACATTAAAAAAAAAAAGTAAATGGCTGTTTATTTTAAAAATTGAGGTAATGAGTTCTGCTGAGACAGAAAATTCAAATTGGTAACTATTTCATTTCAGAGGCTGAGATTGCTCTGTAGGTATCCCAGGCCAGGTCACAAAAAGTAAGATACAGGGTGCTATTTTGCGAGGATGAGCTTATTTGCATGCTAGACTTTAGTCTTGGAGAGGTCTGAAATAGAATATATACATCCAGGAATTAAAAAATATTGCAGACCTCATCACTGCTGGTATTAAAAAAGATGAGTGAATGCTCACCTGTTTTCTTTCATATATGAAAGAACCCAAAAATGCTTCCTGGAGGCAGTGATGAGCTTCAGAGCACTGTGGTGGATTCTGCTTAATTTTCCAGCATCTCAGAAAGCTGACAAGGAAATGCAAGCTTTTATGGCTGCAGGTCTTTCCCTAGTGGTTGGAGGGGCTGTAAGAAGTTTTGTGTGTCACATATTTGGCAATTGTGGATCAAGAGATTTTTGGAGATCGAGGGTGCCACTCCCAAGGGATCACTGGGCACACTCTCCCCTCTCTGTTGGAACTAGTCTACTGTGCACTTGGGATCCTAAGAGCTGTGCAGATGTGCATGGAGCCTTGCTGCAGCCCTGTGGTTTGCACACTCACATGAGGAAGAGGAGGCAGGGAGACTCTGGCTCTGCTCTGCTCCCAGGCAAGCAGCAAGTTAGCTCCCTTCTAGCTTTCTTTCTTTCTGTCCCCACATTTGGTATTCCTGGTTGCACAGGAGTCCTGCTTCTTCACAGAAAATTGGGGTATCCCAACCTTTTGTGCCCTGGAGTCTGATGATGGGAGACCTCTTTGGTGATGAAGAAAATATAGGTTTGAACTCTCTGAGGCCAGGGACAGCCCTCATACAGTTATCCCTGGTTAAGGGTTCTCACCACTTGCTTCTTATTACAAGGCTTTGATTGTTGGGGCTGCCATATAATGTTTTAAATGGTGCCCACTCTGCTTTGCGAGGTCCCTGGCTCAGAATAGGGCTTGGGGGACTGCTGGTAGCCAGTACCTCTTGTGGGGTACCTGTCAAGTCACTCTTAAGTCCCTGGAGTGAGGCATCGGTGGATTCAGAGGTCTAAATTCTACCTAAATTGCACTTGGAGCACAGGAGTAATTTTTTTTCAGAGCTGATTTAACAAATGTTTATATGCAAGAAGAATTTAGTCCAAAATAGCTCAATTCAGGTAGATATGATGAAGAGATGCTATACCCAGCAATTCAGAGCCAAATAAAAACACCCAAGCAGCTCTGCACTATTCATTTTGTGTTCATTCAATGCCCTGAAATTAAAACAACATACGGTTGAAGTAATAGTGACGATCATTTCTCTACTTTCCACAGAGCTCTTTCAGAAGAAAGTAATTTATTTAAAACTACAATGTGATTTAACTTGCCAGACCTTTCTCAGAGCTTAAATAGAACTGTGATGATTATACATTTTCATCTGTCTCAGCAAGAAAACCATCAATTATGCTGGTCTGACCTGCCCCTTCCAGCAAAGGAAGAGATACATTTAGAATATGTCACCCACCCACATAGAAAATGTAATTTGGACTATGTGGATGATGATTTCCATGAGGGTCATTACACTGTACTTCCCTGGCTTCTGCTAATGTATTATGCATTATTTTTTTCATTTTGATGCACAACTTCATGCCTCGTTGGGAATTCATGTTAGCTTAAACCTGTGAATTCCTGTACAGACAACTCCCTCCCTCTGTCCTCCTCCCCACTATGGCTTTTGTCTGCTCATGTATCTGCCCCCTCACTCCCAGGCAAACTTCTTCCCCTTTCCTAATTTAACTACTTCAGCTTAATATCATTCAGACCCCAGCCAGGTACCATCAGTCCTTGGCACTGCCATCTCCCCAAGAAACCGAGGGCAAAGACAAGTACCTGCAATTCAGCAGTGACCGTGGGCTGTGCTGGCTTTGTGGCATGAGATTTGTGGCCACATTTCTTTCTTTTCTTTTTTTTTTTAGAAAATATGCCATCTTCTAATTCCAACAAATGGTTTTAACAAGTCAAAATTACTTTTTAAAGTACTTTTAAAAAGTTACTTTTTAAAGTGCAATACATGGTTTATACACTATAAAAAGAGCGCTAAGTAACCATGCTATTGTGCTGCCTGCAAACTAAGAATTAGTGTAGTGTGCAAGAATTCCCCTGAAGGTACATATTTAGTCTAAAAGTGAAGAATTTGCGTTAAAGGCACTGAAAAAACTACTCATCACCTGAGGATGGTTTTTGGAATTTCTGTAGCATGTTCAAACAAAACTTGAGAGCTTTTTTTTTTTTTCTTTTGGTAGAAACTTAGAAGCAGAAATTTAGAGAAATTTTAGGATGTTTACTCTCTGCTTATTAAAGCTACACATATCCCTTTACTACAAAAGTGAGTTATATGACTAGGTCAAAACCAAAACTCATTCTTAAGCATGCTAGTAAATTTATACCACAGCTCATAGAAAACCTTTATCAATTTAGTATCTCCTGCAGCCTGTGTGACTACGCCAAAGCCATGGACTGGTTGGATAAGGATTCAGAAAATATATGTAATTAAAAAAAACCCCACCCTGGCATGTGGTACTAGTTTGAAGTAAGGCATTTATGCCTAGAAATGACAACTTTATCAAGGAGGCATCTTTCCCAAAATGTCTTCAGCAAATCAGGAAGCATGGGAATGCTGTAGAAAGTATTTTGAAAAGATAAGCTAAAATCTGCTTCTGGATTTTACCGGAAACCAGTAAAACAAAGTTAGAAAGTAGTTTCAGTTTTGCATTACAGATTTCTTAAAAATGATAGTCTCATTCTCCTTGCACTGCTTAACATTTTCCCTTACATATTTTGTACTTTTCAAAGAATGTTATTTCTTCCTGAATAACTGCATTATTCCTACTTCAGAATATTTCTTTCCAGCCCTCTCAGATAAATAACTCTCTGTTACCTTTAATTTAGAAAAAATTAACCCATGTTATAAGAGAGGTTTACTACAAAAGGCAAATCAGAAAACAACCCCAAACCACCCTATGCCCCTCAGTCTATTTCTAATGCTGCTTTGCTGGGACCTCCAAATCCTTTGCCTCCTTGCAGGGTCAGCTGCTGAAGGCCAAGATTCCCGACCCCACATCCCAGGACATTGTGCATGGCCACACTGCTACATGCCCTGCAGGTGGAGCCCAGGCTCCCTTCTTCCTTAGGCATGGGATATAGAGGTGCTGCCACCTGGATGCTGAGTGGATAAGCATGAGTCGTTGTGGTAGCTGGGTGCAAAAGGCATGTCTGGATCTCCTACTGGAGGTGACATTCACATCCTGCTGGTCTGAGCCATGAGGGGCTCCTAAGGCCACTCACTAAAACTGCACTTTCTCATATTTATTACAGAGAGCGTCAAAGGCTAATCTTTAGGCTAGTCTAGTCTAGTCTTTGGGCAGAGTCTACCAAGACTTCTGCAGATTAACTGGATGCTTCTCAGCTGTCATCTCCAGCAAGATCTTTGGATTTAGAAGTCTGTCCTGTCTCCTGCTCCTGGGTCCTGCTGGGAGGTGAGTCCTGCTCCTCAAGGTCTCAAGGTGAAAAGCTGCGGGGTGGATGGAGCCTTACATTTTTTTCCTGTGGCAGGCTGGCCTCCCAAGCTAGTGGGCATGGCTGCTTTGGCTTTGCTACAGGCTGTTTCAATTGTACCCCCCACAGCTGGTGCTGGTCCACCGCCCATCTTCAACCCAACAGGCACATTTAAGCTGAGGTCTGCCAGGCGTGGCTCTTCTGGGGAGCCATTTGGAAACTGTGGACCTACATATACTGTTTCCATTTTTAATGACTGAAGAAGACACTTCAGGACTCCATGCTGCTCTTGGGATGAAAGGGAGCTATGAATTTGCATGAGTGCCAGCATTATAAATGAGGCTATTATGGGTAGTGCTGGGTTAGTGGTGGAGGGGCTGGTGAGAGACATGACATAGTGTGGGCCAAGCTGTGCAGCCTTATGGCACGTGTGTAGACAGCCCTTGACAATGCAGGAGTGGTCTCTCTAACATATGGGTCATGCAGACAACATGAGGGATGGTTATGCTTCCAAAACTACATCTTTCAGTATCTGAGTGCCCTGGAGGGGAAATGAAGAGATAGAGAAGATGGTGGCAAAGTAAGTGGCCTCCAGAGCCCAGTCCTGAACACTGTGACAGAGTAGGTACAGCCAAAAACTGCTGAGAAATGTGTCTCAGGACCAGCCTGACACTGATTTACCAATTTTGCATATTAGAATCTTTTTAAACCTGCTGGTTTTGCATAGAGAGGAATCACAGGATTCTGTTTCTGAGAGCTCAAGATCAAAAATAAAAACCACATGGACTGGAAGAAGGAACTTGTAATTTGAGGTCTTCTGTTTTTTAACAAACCAAGCCTGCAGACCTCAGTATTTTATAATTTTGTTCTGAACAAGAACAAAATTATGCTCAAGAATTTTGTTCTGAACTTAGGCTTTAGGACGTTGCCCTATGAGCTTCTACTTCAAATCTAGTTATTGCCTAACCTACATATTTCTTTCTACACACAGATTTCACCAGTGAGAATAGAAGATATAAACCACAGAAGACTGAGACTGTAAATCCCAAATTACTACGTATTTTGAGATGCAGTTTGGTGAAAAGGATCTTCCCAAAGCAGGGTAAAAGAAGACTTGTCTGACTTATGTGATGCCAATATTTGACCTTGTACTATCTGTACCAGGTTGTTCCATTGGAACTACTCTAAACTTCTCTAATCTCTCACCTCCCTCATCTGGACACTCCTCTCCTTCCCATGTAGCCTTATTTCCAAACAATCTCTTTCTTCATATGCTTCCTGTCCAAAAACTTCTTCAACCAAGCCCAGGAGAACAGAATTTTCAAGAGCTACAGAAGCACTGCAAGAGAAGTGAGAAAGATGCGCTCCCACCAAGTTGAGCAGAAAGGACTCCCATCATCCTCAGATGGCTGGCAGCTGTGAAAATAGCCCTTGTAGTCATGGAGCCATTACCCTTTCCTAACTCTGACTCACTGAAGTTGATGAGGGCCAGGATACACAGCACTGCTGCCAGCTTTCCTCTGTGTCTCGCCCTTGTTCTATGGACTGAAGGGTAAACGACATATTTGGGGAAAATAAAAAAGAATGGGGCCTTCTGAATCCCTAAAGCAACCTGGCAGGGAGATTGAGAGGCACAGAGGTGGCCATGTCCAAGCTTCCCTGTAAACAAGTGATTTTTGAGAGGTAAAAAATTCCACAGTTTTATGTATAAGCCTGGAGGTGCTGGAAATCCCCAGCTCATCCTGGTGGGGACATTAAAGGACTGCATGAAAATTCAGGATTTTCCCCAAAATTTTGGCACATGTATAACTGACACTTGTGCTTTTTTTTTCATATGAATCAAGCTGCCAGCTGAAAGACTGTTGGCTGCTGTGTTACATTTACAAAGATATTTTATAAGGTGACAGACCGAAAAACAGTTTGCACATGCAAGTTCATCTTGAAAATATTTTTTATATCTATGTCTATGGGATGTCCTGTAGAATGAGACATGTTAAGGATAACTGACACAGATCATGTTCTTAATGTGTCACTGACCTCTTAATGCACTCTGAAGTTCTGAGGATAAAGCAGAGGTGGGATGGACTTAAAGGGTGCTAGAAAGAGAGTTCAGCCATGACAGCAATACTTGTCAGGTTAAGAACTGCTTAAACCTAGATGATTTGAATGAACCAGAGATGGTTATAAATACTCTTCTAAATGCAAATATGTTTCCAGTTTGGGATATGAGCTATAGATTCAGGTGTTCTGCTTTAAAAGGGAAAGAGAAAGCTACAGATGATTTTTTTTCCTAAGTTAAAATGCATTTTCATGAGACATATTTATTCTTCCAAGCCATTGGGAAATTTTCTTTCTGATCAACATTTTCTATTTTTCTTCCAGGCCTCAGTCACTGAAAAATGAACCCAAAGAGGAAAGACAGCCCAAGGCAACCCAACCACATCCTGCTGCAGAGGAGAGCAGAGAAGATGGCAAGAGAGGTGAGGGCGAGTCAGCTGCAGAAAGAGGGAGGAGGCTCTGCTCTCTGTTGGCAGAGTACTGTCAGAGGATGTGGGAGCAGCCTTCAGACACCACTAAATGTACAGCTGCCCCAGCATAGAGTTTGGTGCAAAATGTTTGCAGAGGCCAGAGCAAATACTTGTGTAGCTAGCACAAGAGTGCCATGTTGTCAGGATTGTCCAGTTCTGTTACCTCCCAGTGTTTGCAAGGGGCACTATACCCACACAGTCTGCAATCTCAGCTGGCCAGTACACCTACCCCATAGATGCCTTTGGAGCCTACATAATTTCAGTAGGTCCTGACTATGCTGCTGTGGGCCACTGGAAGAAAAAGCCCATCAGTAATACATGCTCCTGTTTTATCTGCAACAAGTCCCTTCACATCCCACTTTTTACATCATCCTACTTTCCACAGGGCATTATCAGGAGTCAGTACAAGGCAGTCTTACTGCTGCCCTGCGGTCACAGTCACAGCAGTGCCTGCATCCCCTTCGGGTTAGGGTTTAAAGAGTTCACAGAGGTGATGCAGGCTGTTACAAGACAGACAGTCAGAGTTTATTTTACTAATAGGAATACAATCTAAACAGCTACAGATTTTCTGGGCATTTCTGAGCCTCTCGTGTGGCAGTGGGAAGCTTTGCTGCCTGCGCAGCATTTGCTTAGGTTTTCCAAGCGGGAAATGTGAAGCAAATAAAGGAACTGGGATGCAAAAGAGCTGCAGCTGCTCTAGGACTGTTAGAGAGTCTCTTTTACAGGCGAATGAACCGTCAATTTGTAGTAAGACATTGTTTTCTAAACATAGCATGAAAACTGTTATCTTGCCTGGCTGGTCATTAGAAGAGAGATAATTATAGTCTCTGTGCGACAGCCGAGCCCAGAACAGGGGCTGCATTGTCCCAGGTCCCAGCTGAGCTCTAGCACAGGCTCCCCAGGCAGCGCTGGGACAAGAGGGCTCCTTGTGCCCCGGCAAGTTCAAAAGAGGAATTGAAGTGCTCTAAGTAGGTGTTAAGCACCTATTTCTCTCTCCTACTCCGGACTTAAAAACTACTCCACGGGAGAAAGGTGCGGAGGGCTGTAGCTGCATCCTCCCTGGCCTTATGTAGAATACATGCTATGATTATAATTTTTCTTTTTTTTACTAAAAAAAAAAAAAAAAAAAAAAAGCCCCAAAGCTTCAGTTTTGCGTTTATTTTTGTTTTGTTCTGTGTTTCTGTTTCCCAGCACAGATCAATGAGACCTGTATGATGATAGGCTTTCAGAAGGAAGGACTATGTTCAGCTTCCACTTCCTGAGCCCTGAATGGAAGGTCTAAACCTCAGCTTATGCTGTCATATGCCAGAGAAGTCTGGTGTACGCAGAACTTCATGGGGCGAAAATATCCCCCAGGACCATCAGGAAATCCCAGACTGTTGCTTTTCACCACCCATCCAGAAAAGACAATGCCATCCTACCCAATTGCAATGGGCCAACACACTCCTCACTGCTCTGACACCTACTCATGCCAGTACCACTGTATGGGGAGTTCATGTCTGTGAGTGCCAGACCTTTTTTTCTCAGGAATACAGTCACAGCTGCAGATAGTAAATTGAGCTATCACTTTTTCTTCCTCATTTCATCCAGGTACTTTAAATGACTTACTTACATCATTTAAACTGAAAGATTAGTAGGTTTAGACTAGATATTAGGAAGAAATTCTTCACCATGAGGGTGATGCGGCACCAGAAAAGGCTGCCCAGAGAAGTTGTGGATGCCACATCCCTGGAAGTGTTCAAGGCCAGGTTGGATGGGGCTTTGAGTAACCTGGTCTGGTGGAAGTTGTCCCTGCTCATGTCAGGGGTTTTGGAACTAGGTGGTCTTTAAGGTTCCTTCCAACCCAAACCATTCTATGATTCTGTGATTTAGGAGACTTTTGGTAAAACAGGAGACTTGAACATGCATATTCTGAGCCTTAAGTTAACATGAAAAGCTACTGGGCAGTATTTTCTGACTAGAGCTTTTTTTGTGATTCAGACCTGGGAAGGAAAACGTTCAAATTCTCCAGGCAGACCAGATACAGTCAAGTTTTTTCTGCCATTGTTACATAAACTTCAGGTTTATTTTTAACAATGTTTTCAAAAAGCAATGGCCAGAAATAATAAATAATTCTGATGTTTCACATGAAGTAATTACCCTGTTTCCTTAACTTCCGTGTTCATACTGTGGCTCAGGCAGTCCCCTTTTAGAAATACTCCAATTAATTTTGACAAAAAGGAGTGTAAAAATTAATTTCCCTCTATTTCTGTGAAAGTAAGTAGCTGGGTGAAGAAGGAACACCTTGTTCATGTCTCCTCTAAAGAAAAGACTTTAGTAGGACACAAGAAAATCCACGTAGGATATCTTTCATGTATTCCAAGTGTGAGGAAAGCTGGTATAGCTAGTAAAACTACTTGGTTCAACCAGCCAGTGATGAGTCATGTGTAATAATACCACTAGGAAAAGAAGTGTCTCACATAAAGTAAAGGTAAGAACAAGTTAAGAGCAAATTAAGAACATAACAATACTTCTACAGGTGGAAACACAAAGCAATATTCAATTATTTTGGCAGGACAGTAAAAGTTTCTTTTTAAAAAAATATTTTTCTGGCTTGAATAGCTGAAAGATGGCAAGACTTTTCTGTCATTCCAGTGAGAATCACTTCAGCAACTCAAAGGATTAGATAAAACATGCGAACAAAATAAATCTGTTTAATATCGATACTAATTTAATATTTGAAAATTAATGTGTGGGTGTGTGTAATGCAATTATTTTTGCTAGAGCTCTCTTTGCATCTCTGAAAGAGATCAGTCTTACATTCATGACTGTCATTCAAGTGATGAACTGAGTAAACCCAGAAGAACATGATACTACAGACACAGAAAAACATAGATTTTCTTTGAGTGTAGTCAAATGCAAGATGTTTTTAACTTTGGGATGTATATAGTAAAATGCAAACTATAAACTTGTAAGACTTCATGGCTAATCTCAATAACATGTATTTTAAAAGCCATCTGAACTACTTTTTCTCTGTGTGGGCTTTCTCGTTATGGTGTTTTGTTTAAATTTTGGAGAGGTTAGAGAAAAAGAAATGTGTTCCAAGGAGGACCTGCCTCTGTAATCTGTAATTCTGCTTTTTGCTCTAAATGTGGTGTAGTTCCCATAAACTCTAGGAATAAAATATTAACTAGAGTTGAAAATTTGCTTGGGGCATTTGGTTCATGTTTGTACTAGTCTGAGAGAAATCACATTTTGAAGAGACTTATCAAGACTCTAATCTCTCCACAGAGAGCTGAATGGCTCTGGCAGGCTTGACAAAGCTATTCATTTTTGGAGCCTCACCAGCAAAACAAGCACTCAGCACAAAAGGATGCATAGTGTCTAGGCTACTGTACTGTTCATACATCTGTATCTATCCATCTAGCAAGGGAGTTCACATCATAGAAATACACATCACTGGAATAGTACCATCCTGTACCTTGGAGATGAGTGTTCTCCAGTGTCAGGTAGTGTTAATTAATGATACACTATTTATCAAAGAGACAAAGAAAAAGTATTGAAAGCAAAACTGTTTTAAATTTAGGAACAAGCTGCATTGCCTATCACACACTATTTGAACAGAAGGCATATAAATGTCTATTGGTGTGTGGCTTATTTACATCATTCCTCAGCACATAGTTAAGCCCTTGCTGTTCAGGCAGCGAGTATATGTGTCCACTCTAACAGTAGGAGCTTAATGCTTTTATAAATACTTTATGAAGTATATATAATGTAAAGTACAATTTCATTCTACATTTGTGTCTTCATCTTCTTAAGTCTTTGATCCTAAGCACACAGCTGGATTGCTAAATAAAACATCATGTCCCTACAGTTTCTCAGCAGTGAAAATATTTAACTATTATCAACAGGCAAAAAAAACAACTTCCCCCTCTACCCTCTAAATAAATATAGCAGAGAAATTACATGAGAATTACCTTGCTTGAGGTGTGCAACTTTTTATTCCTTTTCTCCACACAGTTTGAAAGTGCTATTTTTTCCAAGCTTTTCTGTACCCCAAACTCCAGCCAACATTATTCTACAGAAGGAGAAACAGGCAGCAGAGGGAGGCCTGGACACCTTTTTTCTTTCAGAGAGGAGCTAATCAAACATTCCCATCAAGCTCCCAGCTCTGTGAAAGGCACATTGCTCTCTCTCTCCCTTCCCCTCCCTCTCTCTGCTCCTCTCTCCTTCTCTGTCTCTCCCTCCCTCTGTCTTTCCCTCCCGCACACACAGACGTACAGAGCTCCTTACACTGATTTAGCAGCCGAATTAGGCAGTCCTATTTTAAATATATGTTCCCTCCCACATATTTTTGGTAGGGATTTCTATGCTCCTTTTGCACTAGCCTGTCAGATTTGTCAAGTTTTTCTCTTTCAGGAAGTGAAGCTTTGATCGACTGATGTTTTGGCTGAATCTTTTTGTCTTCCTGTTTGGTTCAGCATTCCAGTGAAAGGACAAGAACTAGTAGATGAGAGTAAACCATACAGCTCTAAATGTTGTAACTACCAGATTATTTAGGTGCAGATCAAGTTTAAAGAGAAAAATATCTTTTGAAGAGACAGACTGTTTTACCTTTACTAATGTGAATAGCATTGTATTCCCTCAACAGTTTCCCTGAACTCAGAGGATTAGTGACAGAGCAAGTCTGTGAGTCTGGGCACAGAGAAGTATGGTATGAGGGTTCTTTCTCCAGTTGGGTGTGAGAATTTCGTAAAATGCTCTCTAAGGCTACTAACTGGCACCCAATAAGTTTGACCTGGCCAAATGAGATATACAAAATTACTAATTTCTTTAAATGTCTACA
Source organism: Corapipo altera (assembly GCF_003945725.1). Taxonomy (NCBI): domain Eukaryota; kingdom Metazoa; phylum Chordata; class Aves; order Passeriformes; family Pipridae; genus Corapipo; species Corapipo altera. Next base: position 16,019,083 of record NW_020884884.1, read on the forward strand.
CAAATCTCCTAAAATGATTGGATAACTTTCAGAAGGAAAATTCATCGAGAGAATCAAAATCACAGCATTTACAAGATTATCACAGAAAGTGCTGCTACCACATTCCAGGATGCTGGAATGCAAACTATAACTTGCAATTACATCTAGGTATTCAGAAGTGTATAGATAACATTAATGAGAGAACATACACTGTTTTATCTAAGATCATTGGTGAAAAAAAAAATCTAGTACAAATATAGGAGATGGAGTTCAAAACACACTTTAGAAAGACATGTAGTTCATGATGTAATAATCCCCTAAATGTATTTAGTTTAAAGGAAAGTGATTACCTGGCTTTAAGTGAAAGTGATTACCTGCTATTTATAAGTCTCTACTTCAGTACTTACGGAAACTGTGTAACTGCTCATCGTATTAATAAACAGTACAATATCAAAAGTTTATCAGGAATTTCCAACTGTTTAGTAAAATATAATGATCCATAAATTAATTTGATTCTCCTAATACAGAAGTTCAGTCTTGCCATGGTAATTCCTTGTGAGTCATAATGCATTGGACTGGCAGGAAGCCTCTTCAGTCAGCAAATCTTTTAGTAGATCTACCTAGAATATCTACTGAAAATCCACAAAACCCAACCCCAAAAGTCATATTAATTCCAGTTAACACTTTAAAAGTATCATTGCCCTTTTCATAAGGCTTTGTGAGGTTTAATTCTTCAAATAACTCAGGGGCAAAAGGAAAACATAGCAATGGTCCATGCTGCACCCACCTGCCCTCTCCCAGCCTGGCTGTCTCTGCTCGTGGCTTGGGGTCAAAGATGCTGCCAGTGGGCTGGCACATTTCTGCAGTGCTCCCTGTGAGCTAACCTGGCATCCTGGAAATAAGCATCCCGGGAACTGTGGAGCTGAAACACTGAGTGGGCAGAATAAGAAAAGCTGTCTAGTTTGTTATTATTCAGGGTATTCAGCTTCTCATTGTCATTTGTAATGGAGAGCTGACCAGTATCAAAACAAAACACTGAGGAGGGCACTAGCTGTCTCTTTTTATCACAACATTTCTGAATACTGTTGCCTGTGCTCTTTCCTGACAGAAAGCCATTTCCAGCCACCCAAGAGCTGGCAACACAAAGTGCAGGAGCAAGAGGTGGACCACATTGAATGGCTCCATTTTGCTGCCGGGACTTGCCACAGGGAAAAATTTATTTGCAAAAGAGGTGACCATGCAGTCAGGAAGTCACTGCTTTGAAGACAATAGGTATTGAACACAGTGGTCTAGGGGAGGGACAAATGCTCTGTATCTGTAGGTGTTCATGTGTCCCACCATTGCTTCTAGTCTATTTTCTGCTGTTAGTGCTGTTTGTGGTAATAGTTCTTAACTTTTACTATACTGTATTTTCATTTGCTTGTAAGTTGAAGAAGGATTTAGCATGATCCATTGAAAAGACAGCTGAAAGAAATAGAATGCAGACCTCTAACCTATTCCCTGAAAGTTGTAATGAAGTAGCCAAAGAACAAGACCAGAGAGAAGAAATACTTTGGCTTCAAAGAGAGTTTGAGAAGGTTCTTAATTTTTGAGGAAAATTTAGTGACCACACTGAATTATGATCTACTCAGACATTATCTTCACTCTGGAAGATAAAACAGCAGAAAGAGAGAGATGATGTGCGTAAGCAATGTTAGCATTGACAGAGGAGATAATCTAGCCAAGATTCAGTGAGGAAGTTCGCTGTTTTTAAATAGAGGTAGCAGCAAACCTGGAAGACCAGATACTTGCTGATGGACCATAGTCACAGACTCTTAAATAAATCTTCATTTGAGATAACCTGTTAAGCAGATTTTTCAAGGCACATAGTGTTTGTTTGAAAAAAACATTGCTTTTGGAAAAAAACTGGGTAAAGGCCTTGGTGGGTAACAACCGAAAATCTGACTTCACTGTAGGGAAGCTCACTGCATTTAGTCTAATCCTCATTACAAATCTGACTTTTTAAAAAAACTTTTGTTTATAATATAACTAGTGGTTACATGCTTCAGCCAACACAAAAATGTAAGATCCCTCTTGTTTCTCCCCCTCTGCATGCAGTGATGCATAGATAAATGAAATAAGGGAAACCTCACCTATTTGGAAATGCAAATAAACTCACATGTTCTGGATTTGATGCTCATGAACTGGTATGGCCCCAGAGCTGAGGTGAGGCAACTGTGAGGCCACCATCACAGAGAGCTGTAGTTTTGTACTTACATGTCCAAATTCAGTCCAAGTTCATTACTGTCTTAGTCCATAATCTTTTGTTCATTGATGATCTTTCCGTAGTGATTTACATGAACAGGTCAAACTTTCATAGAAAGGGGAAGAGAAAAAGTTTTTACTATGTAGTAGGTTTACACAGTAGGTCAAAATCTAAGTCAGAGCAGAGGATGGTGACTTCAAAGGCCATAAATTGCTTCCACAAGTGCAAAGGGATGACAGGTATATAGATCCTGTGGAGCAGGTGCTTACTGCAGCCCAACCCATCATTCTCATCTCCCCAACACTCAGGAGGAACTTCTAACTCCGCTGGTGTAGGCATAGGCAAAGAAAATCATCTTCATCCATGTTATAGAACAAGATATGCCTGCACAATTTTTAGAGGAATCCAGACTTTATCTGGAAAATTTTTAGTGGGAAAGTACAGATTCTCTCACACACTTTGTCCCACTTGTGAGACCCAAGGTGCACACTACTCTTCTGGTGTGGGGCTGTGGCCACACTTCTAAAACTATTAAATAATTTGCTCTCCAGGTTATAAGTAGGGAATATATAAGGAATCAGTGGCCCAGGACTGAGCTAACTGGCCTGTGATCATTACACAGAAACTGTTGAACATATCTTCTGAGCTGACCGCTGTAGGCTTACTAAGTCAGTCCTGACTCTGCACACAAGGACAGAAAACAGAGAAAAATGATTTCTGCAAGATGACACATAGCTATGTCACATCTAATCCCATTCAGGTGCTTAAACAGAAAGGAACAAGTTTTCTGCTCTCAAACAATTACCCTCAAGCCTTTTCAGCCAAATACTACCACAGAAATCAGAGAGCAGAATCTTACAACACCCTAAGATATCACGCACAACTTGACAGTGCCGGCTCTGTTCAAAGACAGAGCTGTCACACGTGTTAGTGTTAACTCCTAACAAGTGTCAGTGGAGTTCAAATTCTGCAGTTCTTCTACGTTTCTCAAACTCCGTGAAATAAAATCTTGACTTTTGCGTTATTACACTTCAGATAAATTGTGCTTGAAAACTATTTATTACTGAAGAAAACAAGCCATGGAGAGAACACAGTAGGAAATTGAAAATATAATTAGAATGGCAAGGCTACTAGGGGGTTAACATTGTTTGGCTTTAGCTACTTAAAGTGCTAATATCAAAATTGACCTCAGGTAAATAAAATAACCAATGTCCTGTAGGGCTTATATAAAATACACTGACGTGTTTGTCTAGTGTTTGAAAAAGGTAGGGAGGCTGAATTATGTATGCTGTAGCCCTTGCCAGCATCAGAAACTTCTTTAAATAATTAGAGCAATTGGGTAGCCAGGCCTCTGTTTTTTTCTCTTTATGAATGAGGAGACCTCATGGGCCAAATGAATGCATAATGTTGGCACGCTTGGCTTAAATGGATGCATACCAAACATGCACTGTGTAAATTTGAACCACTGGGTGTTTCTCAGCAAAGATGGCAATGGCCATGTTTCCTGAGACCGTAGAGAAGCAGGGCTCTGTTAGTATGTCCCAAGTCACCAGTTCATTTGTTTATCCCATAGAGCAAACAATAACAAAAGATGACAAAATGTGACAAAAAATGACAAAATCTTTTTAGTTTTGCCAGGATACAATATTCAAGTGAGAGCTGGTAAATTCTTTGCCCTGGATTTCCTGCAGCATACAGGGGGAGAATGGGGGCCTGGGAGCCTGCTATCCCAACTGGGCAGGCTCAAAGAAGGAGGATTAATAGTGGGGAATGGCAAAGAGACACTTTTCTGTGACTGATACGTGGACAGCTCAAGTCTTTCCAATTGAACAGTGACTGTTGTAACTGTCATGGATTTTAATTTTTGGGGTTTCTTAAAATTCTAGGCAGTCACTTTTGGAAACTTTTGACCTTGCCTTCCTCTTTAATAATCAAAAGACATAAAAAAAAGTGAACTTCGGCTTGGAAGGAGAGTCAAATAAGGCATTTGAGTGAACTCAGAAGTTACTACTATCTGTAAGGAGTGTTTGTATACTCTGAGAGCAATTTAATGTGTAGTGCATTAGCTGTGGGCACGCAGACAGTACTAGTTAGGACCAACAAGTCAGGTGGGTTTGTTTATAGTCCTTGATCTGTAGCAGAAAGAAGCAGTGCTCAGATGTTGCTTTCATTTAATTCTTTCAAGATATATCTCTATAGGAAAAGAAGAAAATGGATGGAGGATGTTCTTACCCTTGAAATACAACAGGAAGCTATCATAGGCATCAAGAAATCTTCATTATTTTTGCCATGCAGCTGAATCTACCCATATGTCCTAAGCCCCATATTCCCAATGCCAGATTTAGAACAGAGGTTGCCACAAATGCTGTGTTGAAACATAAATTAAGTAAACAGTAAATGCAGGGACTGGAAAAGCCTCCACCACATTTGGGATCAGGAAATGCTAAGGGTGGCTAGTGAGGAGGAGTTTGACCTGATTCCATCTGCAGACCTATGGATCTGAAGAGGTGTAACCAGCTTTAAAAGCTGTGTTGTTATGGAGGTGGGCTGTGATGTTTGTATCTCACCAGTCTGCTCTCAGAAACCAAGATGCTGCCACAATGGAAATCAATTTTAGGTACCATTTTTCAGCAGAACTTGCAGTTACTGCAAAAGTGTATGGTGACTGAACAGAACTGGGTCTGTAGGAAGTGCAGCATATGGACTTTATTCATCTAGAATCCAGTGTAGGTGGGGATTGAGTCTTCACAGGGTAAGTGGGATATATTTCATTGCTCTACTACCTCATATAAAACCTAATTCAGCAGCATAAAGCTCCTTGTATGAGGAGTAGAATCATCTGTTTAGGAAAGTACTCTTTGTTAATCAAGTTTCAGCAGTGCTGGATTCAGTGCTGAAATTTGCAGTTGAGGACCACAGCCCTCATAAAATACAAATGCCTTTTTCAGCATGCTTTCCCCATCTGCCCACTTCCAGTGTGAGCCATGTGCTATCATTGCCACTGTTGATTCAGTTCGACAAGAATACCCCCTGGATCCCCATACCTCTTACCTTGGCAGTAAAGCTCAACTATTCACTGCAAATCAGGCCTGGAAAATGTAAACCCAGTAACAGTCTTCTGTCTGTTCTTCCTGACTGTTTTCCCGATGTGTTTTCTGTTTACGCTCTGTAGGGCATCAGGTGTCAGAGCAAGTAGGTGATGCCAGTAAAAGCCACTTCACAGTAGAGAGTTCGTGGCTGCCTCCCAGCAACTGAATACATCCCCTCTGTGGTGCCCTTATCCTTGTCTCCTCCAGCTTTGGCTCTTGGCACTGAAGACTGTTAAAAATGCAGGTTGCTTCTGGAGGCAACACTTAGAAATCAGAGTGCTGCTCTGGCAAGCAGAAGTGTCCAAATACACAGCAGGGCCAGAACTGCCAGTATGTTTAATAGGTGGATTAATATATTTTCTTCACCGGTTTTTACCAGAGTTCATGAAAACCCCTCTGCATGTGCCCCTGTGCACAGGCTGTAACAGACAGATAACATACAAATACCAAAAATTATGTTTCGCCATTGTTTCTGCCTATCAAAAAACTTCCTACCAAAAATTCTGTGTCAGTTTTTCACTAGAAGTTCTCACCAGAATTTTCCCACTGGAGATTTCTTGCCAAAGGATCCTGTTATCGTTCATGGTTATCATATCTCTTTGAACATCTGAATAGGGCTACTTGCCAAGAAACCACACACAACCTCCTTTGAACACTGTAAAAGTTGAGGAGAAATTTGGGAAAACTAGGGAAAGAGGAGTGGGAAAGAGAATTGGCTATAGCAGCTGAGAGTCTTGCCCTCACCTTTTCTTCTGCCACCATATGCTGCCTGCCTGTCAACAGAGACTGGACCTCTGCTGTCTTGAAGTGGACTGAGACCCACCGTGCCACCTGAGTGAGTTCTCCACCCTGACCGTATTTCTGAGGGCCGAGAGGTGCGGCTGGACCAGGACCTCTACAGGGCCTGGGACATGGCCCAGTGTGAGTGGTGAAGCTCACATCCTGACTGCATTCCAGAGAACTAAAGCTGTAAAAGGCCCCCTGCAGCTAAAGAGATAACATCAAAAAGCTGCAGAGATAGAGAAAAAAAAAGGCAGAAAACTGCTTCTCTCTCTCCCTCCCCCACTCCACAGACCAGCTCGAAGGAAAGGTAGTTTTTGGTGGTATCTTTTCTCTGCTTCTAAAAGTAATCTTAAGCATTTTCCAGCCTTTTCTAATTTTTTTCCTCTTTCTCTTTGCATCTCTTAGCAATTAATAGAAACAGTTTTGATATCAACAGATAACTTGTATGAGTTTTAATTTTGCTCAAGGGAATATTCAAATCTGAAAGTTCTTTCTGCAATATTTAATCAGATTGTAACACAGGCTCATCATGTAAGGGTTCTCTCCCAGTTGAGTGGTGGTGGCTTGGCCCCCCTCCAGGGTCTCCTTGCCCACTGTTCTTGTAGAGCCCCATTTGCCTTTAGGGAGGCAAAATTTCTAAGAGAGATACAGCTAGTGAAAGGGAGAACAGGATTGCATGGCCTTGTGTTGTAATGGGGGATCTCAGTATGGGATGTGAATACATGCGTTCCTGTAACTCTTGGGTGGTGCTGCACCCATATAAACCTGGTTTTTTTGTGGATCAAGGTCCTGGAAACACCTTCCTTGAAAGATGATACACATTGTGAAGGTAGAGCATCCCATGTTTTGGCAAGGTTGAATTTAACTGGGAAGCAAAGGAGAGACTGGAGGGTGCTGCTGCTAGGAGAGTGGGGGATATAGGGGAAAATTGGGGTTCTGCTGGAGGAATGGGACAGCAGGAGGATGCTGGGGGTGTACTTGGGGGCCCTGTGATGTGGATACAAGGAAGGTATAGAGTGATGCAAGAGCGACCCTGGGCACACAGACTCCAGTGGACTGGCAGAAATGCCAACACTTGCCCTCCTCACCATCCCTGTCCTGCCTGTGTGCTCCTCTCACTTCCAGTGGGATGGGAGATGCAGTGTTTCTGGTGTTTCTTTAACTGGTTGCCACCAAGGTGTTGATTGCCCTGTGAGGCTATTGAAACTCCAGATTACTCTGTCACTAAGACACATTCAGAATTTACCCTGCTGTGTGTGAACCAGCCCAACATTGGAAAGGCTGTTGTCTGCCCAGGGCAGCTGAGTAGGCAGGGCTGCAAGAAGGAAACTCACTCCCTTCCTCCCAGTCAGGATATTTGTGACTGAAGTTTTATTGCAAAAGGGTCGGGGTTGGGGAGTGCAGGCTATGAAGAACTATTGTGACCCTTTTTTGCTGTCCATTTCCACCATTTTACCCAGGCGTCTGGTTTCCAGCCATATAGAGCAATGCATTTCCAGCCATGCAGAGATATGGGGGGTACCCTTAGGGACAAAAGATGTAGACACAAGTTTCTGCAGTGCAGTAGCCTATATCTGTACTTTTTATAAGGCGGTAATTTTTCGTGATCCATTTCCACTTAAAAAAGCAGAAAACAAGCAGTCTGCATAAACATCATGCAACACTGTAGCAATTAAATTAACTCAATAATGTAGAAATAGAGTAGGAAAGAGAGTGATCTTTCCTCTATGATTCCTTTTAGGGCTACACAAGGATCTAAGGCTACACAAGGATCTAATGCAATTCTAAATCCTTCTCTGGAATCAAGACTTGAGAAGAAATGCTGATCTTTTGTTACATGCGAAAGAAAAAAGAACTCTTCAAATCTTATTAAAAAATAAATCTCTCTGAATAAATTCCATCCTCCATTCCTTGCCTCCAGTGCCACAACCATATATTATAAAGTGATCTCTGTATTTTGATCCCCAAATTAAGTAAATTACTTTTCATAAATTGCTTAGTCACAAGCACATTTTAGCTGGAAATATCATTTGCATTCCTATAATTGCCAGCATTAAACCTCTGTAATAATTGTAAGAGGAAAGCCTCTACATTTTCTGCTTGCTAACTTCTCAGAATGTTTTGTACCATGGAAAATATGATAAATGCTTTCAAACTAATTCAATAATTGACATTTTTCACCTTAGGTTTTCAAAGCTCTTTTCAAAGAAGGGCAAACAATGAAAGAAGGTGAAAAATAATTTTGGGAGTGAGAAAATTAAACCTCATGCATGCTTTTAAGAAGTATCAGAAGAAAGGAAAGGCAAGCAGCTTTTGCAGAAAAGAAAGCTGAGAAGTGCAGAGCTTATGGAACCAAATTTAAGAACATGTTTGGGTTACTTGAAATATAGAGGAGGACATGCACCTGTGAAAAGACCAGGAGCCTATCTCTCAGGGCTTGCTCCACAGAAGGTGTCTAAGAGGTGATCCCCCTCACAGCTGCTTGCTGCCCTCTGTGGTTGCCAATGGCCACCTACCTGAAATGGCCACCTGCCTGAAAGACCTTATTGTGGCCTTTCAGTACTTAAAGGGGACAAGAAAGATGGGGACAGACTTTTTAGCAGGGCTTGTTGCAATAGGACAAGGGATAATGGTTTTAAACTGAAGGAAGGTTGATTTAGACCAGGTACAAAGAAGAAGTTTTTTATAATGAAGGTGGTAAAACACTGGAACAGTTGCCTAAAAAGGTGGTAGATGCCCCATGCCTGGAAACATTCAGGGTCAAGCTGGATGGGGCTAGGAAAAACCTGATCTGCCTGAAGATTTTCCTGCTCATTGTGAGGGGGCTAGACTAGATGACCCTTAAAGGCCTGTTCCAACCTGAATGATTCTATGATTCTATGATAATTGCCTTTTTTTAAATCCAACAACGAAAAGAAAAACATGTTGCAAACAGGTTCTGGGTTTCCCAACCCTGGGAGGCATGGCCAAGATCCTATAGATATTTAGGGCTCTGAATTCACAGACTGTAAAAATGCATGTGCTGGAGGAAGGAGTGGCTCAGGACCAAGCAAAAGGAAAATGTTTCCTGCTGCTTCATCCATAGCCTGTAACACCACACCATGTGCTGGGGTCAGTGCTCGGGCTTTGGTTTGCAAAATCTAATGTTTTCTGTTGCATCCTGGGAGAGGTTGGGAGCCCCATGCAGAAGGCCAGGGAATAGCTAAGGTCAGAGGAAGGCTGAATGAGGCCCCTGTTGAGTTAATTTTAGTGAGTTACAGCCATACCTTGTTGTGTCCAGATCCTGGTTCAGCTTCTGTGTCTCTACTGACAGTTCACCAAGAGAGAGCAGCCCAAAGCTGCTTTAGACTCCCTGTGATGAGTTTATCTTAGGCTGTTCAGTGCTAGTGCTGGTTTCTGTGTGTCCCTTACCATAAAGTGACAGACATTTACGATCAGTGTGAAACATGTCCAGCACGTTGTGCTTGTGTAACGTACTTGCAGGGAGGACAGAGGAGACAATTCTCATTCACGCCACTATAAGAGAAGGAGGTGTCAGGCCTGCAGAAGTGCCTAAACTGGTGTGTTCCCCTTCTGAGTGAGCTAATGCAGTAGGTAACCAAGTTGTGCCAGCTGCAGTGTGAAATATTACATGCTACCCTGCATTACAACATGCTGATTGCCTTGGCTGTTTGCTCCAGCGTGGTGGACTGTCAGAGCTGCTGCTGACAGCCCAGATGAGTTGTAAATAGTGGCTGCTGAGGCCTCTGGTGCATTGTGCAGTGGTTCTGCATTTAGCCCCTGTTGTATTTGCTGAGCTCCCCTTTCACCACGTTCTCCTCGCAGGCTTTCTGCCATCGAGCTGTCATTGCTGTGCATTGGAATAACTTGTGTATGTACTCTGCATCACTAATTAAAGGAGACCATCAGAAACTCACTTTGTCTCCTTTGTGGCAATGAATGAGAAAGCCCTAGTGCTAGCTATACTTTGTTCTATCCAGTTAAGCAGACAGTGATTTTGGGGGAAATTACATTTTAAAGATTCTATTGCTCTGAAGTAAACTTCTTTGGTCTTCACAAAATTAATGCTTTACAGTTTTATTTTTTCTTCTCTTTCAATAGGTGAATATGTTTTGTCATCTAGTAAAAAGTCAATTTACAAGAATGATTAAGAAAATTGAAACAAGTCCTGATTAGTGTGTAAAAAATTGAGTTAATTTGTGGTAAATAATTGTTTGCTTTTAGTCTGTTGCTCCTTTTGTTTCTTTTCACATGAAGTGGGGGAAAGTGTGAGGGATTCAGTTTGCCAAACAACTCTGCCTAGTTATGGGGAATTCTGAAGAAACTACCCATTTAGTTTGTTTCACGCTTCCAAGGCTGGACTTTCTGAAGGCAACAGAGTTAGGGGCATAAAATTAAGATGGTGCCCACTAAGGATCCAAGAAATTAAAGACAACAGCTAAATTTTCTTTGAAAGAGATCTACACACCACTTTTTTTCCATTCTGCTTTTCTACAGGAGTGAAACACACAAATGATGACGTACAAAAAAGTAGTGTTCAGAAAGTGAGGGATCAAGAGGTTAGCAGCACCTGTAACTGGGGAAACTTCTACAAATTCGAGATTTCATTTATATCTCTCTTTATATATATATATATATATATATTAAGAGTTTTTGAAAATAGTGATGTCTTTGGTGTTTCATGTGTAGGAAACTGTGACAGTACAAGCAAACCTTCATGGAGTCAGTTTTTATGAAAAAGATGGATCCTAGGAACTAGATGTTAGTGCTTGGGCTGATTTTTCAGAAGAGATTTACACCATCAGCACTTCTCCCTGTCGTCAACTATTGTATAGAGTAGAAATCAACTGGTTGGACCAAGAGCTGTCCCAGTCAGCCCATCAGTGGGAGGGTGGAAGTGGTGTGTGCATATTTTATGAGGTTCTATGCCATAAACTGCTGCTGGAGAGTGTGTACTTTACTGCTATCGGTGTGGCTACTGTTTCTAACCAACAAAACTTCAAAAAGTCTAAGAACAGTCTTATGCACAAGAATTTCAACAAGAGGGACTAACCTTATCCTGCAGCGGCAAAGCACTTAGCCTTGATGTTCTCCTTTCTCAACATTTCAGATGTTTTGTGACTTGGTCTCACCTTAAGATGCTGTGGATGAAGTCTTTGCAAGTTGCAATTAATAATTTTGCTGTTGCTTACAAGGGAATAGGATTTCTATCTCACAAATAAAAAGAGATGCCCTTTTTTTACCCCTGTTTCAAGGGACAGACGTAAACACAAGGAAAGGCATGATAAAGAAGAGAGAGGGGATGTTTCATTTTTGATGCCCTTTGTTTCTTCTTCCCTCAGCCCTGAATGGAGAAGCTATAGGGGGGCTGCAGGCATGATCCTGGCTGCTTGGGTTTGGCAGGAGCAAATGCAACGGGGAAGATCTTGCATTTTCCTCAGTGCCTCAACAACCACTCCTACAGACCTGGTCATTTCTTGAAACTGCTGTGGCCATAAACACCAATGCCATTACTTGAGGCTGGGGGAATTTCATCCTGGATTTGGAAGGGATAAGGTTTGTGATGACCCCTTCTGAAAGAAAGTATCCATGGTGGGGTTTGTTGCAGTCAGACATCTTCTTAATCACAAGGTTTTACACAGCAAGGGTCAGGACTGGAGCGATGGTACAACGAATTTGAACCAAAGACCTGAATTTTTATCACTCCAGGCAGGCAGAGTTGTTGTTTCTCTCTAAATGATATTTAGGGATTTTTGCAGCTGAATGCCATTATCAATGGCAACATTTTGAATGAATAGCCCTACACATATATTCCATGGCTGCAATGTGAATAACTGTGAACAGCTCCTCAATCTCCCTCTTCCTACTCAATCTTCCTCTTCCCACTCCCCACTCCCACCTCAGCTGAAGCACAAGCGCTCATTTCAGGGATAAAGATATACTCTTAAATAACTTCTGATGTTTCTTTGTTGCTGCCTGATGAAAGCTGGGGTAATGAGCTAGAGGGAATTTTTATATAAGCCCTTGCTGAGATGTCGTTGTAGATCAGAAGTGGGCATCAGTTGCAAATATTAGTATTTGTCCTGGATTTTATTTGTATGCAGGCCTTATATCTGCATGGCATACAGGGCTTTGTTTTGTTGGTTTGCTGAGCCCCAGTGATGTGTCACGGTCCTGAGGCCTGCAGGGTTCAAAGAACAGCCATGCTGCTGTCCCCCACTGAGCTAACAAGGGGTCTCTGTGCACCCTTGTTTGGAGGGAGATGTCCCACCAGGGTGTCGTGCCAGCTCTCCTCTTGGCTTTTCCAACCCTTTCCAAGCACTTTTATACTCTGCTTCTTTCATTAATTGGATTATTTGTTTTTTAAGCCTGTTGCTGAGCAAGTCAAATCGACCCACGCCTGGTTAACAAAGCCTGAAATAATTGTGACTAAGTCAAAGCAGTGCTGAAAGGGGAGACCAGCAACACAGACCAGGCTGGTTTCCTGGCCCGGCTGAGCATACTTAATTCCTGCTGGGTTTATCCAGGTGTCAAGGAAGGGCACCTGGATAGAAGCCAGAAACTGGAAGCGTGTCCCCTTGCTGCCTTGTCTGGTCTTTCATCTTTGTTTGTAACCTGGGCTAATACAGGGATTTACAGGGGATGAGCTGGTCTTCTTGTGGGAGTCTGGAAAAGCTTTCTTTGCTGTGTTGCCCTTAATCTAAATATTGAAAATGGTCAGTTCAAAATGAGGTCTTCCCATAGTCATCTGTAGGTTAGGACAGCAGGACAGCTCTGCTCTTTGGAGGTTGGGTAGGTCAGTAAGATGCTGCAAGTTTGTGAGATCAACAGATGAAGTAAACCTGTTGTTATGATTAAGTAGAGAAAATAACTTCAACACTTTTAATGACTGTGACTTCCCAGACAATAACTAGTTTTCACTTTGCTTACTGTGTAAGATCCTATATCAGAAAATAAGATAAACCTAATTTTTTCATGATGGAAGTGCTTTGGGTACATTCTGCCATTCAGAAAGCAATCAAATTCTCCAGGATTAGAGGCAGCTGAGGCATGTCATCTTCATTAAAAACCTTTGGGATCTACAGCTGAGAGACCATATGTTTAGCATCCTTAGACATGACTGTGCCCACTGAACTGCAACTGAACTTGCTGAGTGAAGTACAGTTCCAGATTTTACCGATGGAGACATTAGGGAAAAGTCTTAAGTTATTGAGCAGATTCACTGCCTGGGTCTTATTTGGAGAATATAATTTTATAAGGCCAGAAATATCCTCCCACATATAGATTGTGTCAATATAACTAATATTGTTAGCTTAATTTCTGTTGCATATACTTTTAAAGGGGGGAAGGCTCCAAAATCCATGCTGTCTTTGCAGAATAACTTCAGGGAGAGTACTCTCAGTAGTGTTTTTTTGATGCATATGCTAGACCTATTCTTTTCTGCTAGCCTGGTAAATATTTAAAGGGCCCTTTACAGGAAGAACAAGTAAGAGTTCCTTGTGGGAACTCCCCATGTTTCATTATTCCATGGTGATGATCCATTTTCCCAGTTGGTTAGATGAGAAAAAACATTTGGGAAAAACTGCCCCTTCACAGCAAGAATTCTTATTAGAAAGTGTTTTGGTGGTGTATTCACCTGTACTAACTTTCTGGCTCTTGGCTCTGCTCTTCCTTATCTGTTGCCAAAACATCTATGGTTGGTGCCTACTCAGTTTAATATGGGGTGTGGCAATAAAAGAAGCTGAAAACATGAAGCTTGAGGCATGGGATTTCTGTTAGACTGGAAATGGGAAACTGGGATGCTGTTTCTCCTTAGGGTCACACTGAATCAACAGAGATGTGGGTGGGCATCACCAACCATTACAGAGAGACAGTGACTGCAGTGTAAGCAAACAGGAGGTCTAAACTGATTTAAGGAAGACTCAAGTGTGCTAAATGCTTCAGCATTTAGCTGCAGCCCAGAAGTTGATAGAACCTTCCTCTTATTAATTCCAAGTAGTGATGTCAAAGTTTCTGTCTCCTTTATCGGCAGGCATACCTGTCTAGTTATTCTAGTGCTACTCAGGTCTTTACTCACAGCCCTCTAACAATCACCTTTCCCCACACTTTCTGAGCCCATGCGCTTCACCCCTTGTAAAAGCTCTAACTTCTTTAGGAAGATAAAATTCTTAAGGTTTTCTTGTGAATTTGGCCAAGTTCTAGCAGTGACGTTTGTCACCCAAAGAAAAAATAGACATTTCAAGCAGTACTGTAGCTCACCAAAGAGGCAACATCTTCCCAGACACAGGTCTAACCTGCACTCCCAGTCTGCCAACCCGTGAGAGCAATTTGCAGGGCAACTATACCATGCTACACCACTGGTCCTTGCATCCCTCAGTAGGGTTGTGTCATCCCAGGAAGTGAAATATGAGATATGCATAACAATTTTACTGCCCTGGTAGCCCATTTTCTTTGTCCTTTTATATTCTGCGTGGCCAATCCAAGTCTTCCTTGACTTGCTAAGGTGTTCTTGTGCTTTGATAGTCAGGCAGTGATGAAGGACTTTATTGCCAAGAATGTATAGCATCTTTGAAAGAATAAGTGTATCAGTTTTCCAAAAGCATATGTTTTCCCTTGCCACGACTCCAAGGATGGGGAATGGTTTGATAATAGCTCCTCCAAATTGTGGGGAGATATGGGTCTCATCGCTGTACATAAGACTTAAACTTTCAAATTCTTGAAGTGGTCTTTTGTCTGGAATGACTTTTTCTTATGGTACACACAATAATACTGCTGTACTTGACTGCCTTTCAGCAAGGGAAGCTGAGGGTTGGATTGCCAGGTAACATGGTACCAGTCAAGGATGAGCTAAAGCCCCTTTTCCATTCCCTTTAAATCCAGGTACAGATTACATGTTTTCCCAGGCTAGCCTGTTCTCAGAGAAGTTAGTTTTGTTCATTTTGTACAGCAGTTTATCAGTGGTGTGTAGCATGCCTTAAGATCACTGATTTTCTCCCAATTCTCTGTTTGAATGTTATAAGACATGATTAATTTGAAATTTATCTTTGACTTGTGGTAAGACTTGGCAAGGCCACATCACCGAGACATGCTCACGCTCTCATTTGTGCTGCCAAACATTATTCTTGACTTCACACTTCATTTTGCAAATACTGTGGCAGATGTGACACACAGAGGTTCCTCCTGCATGGACAGTTTTCACGGACCCTGTGCTGGACCCCAGCAGATGTGTCCTGCAGGACCATCCCAGATTTGTTCTAGCAGTGGTTCTTTCCAGCAGCCATGCTGGCTGGTGAACAGTGTCAAAGGCTACTGAAGGCTGTCAAATATCGGCAAGGGAGGGCTTTTATTGCAGTGCTTTTTGTAAGTCCTTCCACCCCCTTTTACTAGGTTACATCCTATTACATAATTAAATGCTGTGTGTTTGTTGTCCCTAGAGGGCTTTTGTCTCATTCAGTGAGCATCAAAGATGATGATTATTGGCACAGACAGCTAGTAGTTCTTATTTTATTTTTATTATTCAGTGTGGCCATTTTTTCTATTAACAATGGCTTATTACATTCCATTTAGTAATTTTTTTATTGTTCTATGTTCCTGTTACAGTAATATTTGGACATCCTTTGAATCTTAAATTTATTCTTGTGCTTTTCCTGCACATCAAGAAGGATGCAGTCTTACTTCCTTCTTATGATGATACAAAAATAATCCAACCCAGAAAAGAAAGTACTTTAAGAGGTATGTATTAAATAGATATTTGGGTAAAAACATAGGTGCAGATAACAGGCTCTTGTTCTCTCCTGCAGTCAATGCAATTCACTTAGCTACCTCTCTGAATGTGGGTATATGAAGATTTTTAAGAGTATTCTAGGCTTAAAGCTTCTTGCAAGATTTGTATATATGTGTATGTAGTAGTACCTCTATTCTGTTCTTCTGGGAAAGATCCTGTTTTAAGTTTTAGGCTGCTTCATCTGGAATAATTAAATTATAATCTTTCAGAAAGTAGGAATATATGCTGATCATCAGGGCCTTGGAGGGTTTTTTTTCCTAATTGCACAAGACTTTAGCTTTTCATATTCCTGCATCATCAATGCAGGAGGGGATTGGGGTCCAGCTACTGGGTAGTCTTTGCTGCAGATAGGAATTAGGCACTCCAGGCCAAAACTAGACACAAACCCATTTGACCCTGTAGGCACCTTCAGTTGAGTCTGCAGAGTTCCTAAAGTGCTTGCAAAAATCCTTTGCATTTGTTGATATACTGAGAAGGTTCAGACTCCAAGATTTTAGCAATTTGAGAGGCAGGCAGAAGGACACACAGCATGGCAAGAGAACCTGGTTTGCCAGACTGGCTTATCTTCAGAATCCTTGAAAACACAGATGTGGTGGCATTATCCAGCTTTTTCATTATTGCCTGAGATGAGACCATTCACCAGCGTAGCAGGAGAACAAGGTTCTTGTCCAGCTCTGTCTGCAGGGAGGGGCTTTTTCCCCATCTGTCTCTCCTGAGGAAAGTGCTAAAGCATAGGCCATGTTTGGATGAGTGCACTGTGAATCTCTCTTATCTCGTCGGTCTGTGCAGCAAAGAATGGAGAATTTATAGGGGTGGAGAGAGAGCGTGCAAGGGAGTGCAAGCCTGAATAGTTCACACTGTAATAGTTCACACTCTGTCTTAAGTGGAGGTGGAGAGTTTCTTGTTTTCTGGTCTATACTACAAGAAATACTTTTACATGAGTCATTAGATAAAACCGCGTAATAACACTGAGAGTAGGGACTGGACTGCAGTAGGCCAGCCCACTCCCTCCAGCTACACACTCGAGTTATTCACGTTACCATTGGAAATGTCAAAGCTATTAAGAAATGTTGCTAGGTATTTCAATATGCCAACACCCTAAAAGATTTTCAGCTTGGCAAAAATACTAGCAGGGGAAATGTGGGCCCAAAAGGTTTTCTTGGCACAAATAAACAAAGGATTACTATGTTTTTAAACATGGAAATTGAACAGAAGCAATCCTGAATTAACTTAATTATTTGAACTCTGTAGCCCAACTGAAAGGGTTGTGTCAGTGGAAGGGATGTTGCTAATCCACTTTCAAGGCCAAGTTGTACATGTGATTATTAATAATTGCATTTCATGATTAATAACTGCAGTTACCTATTATGGTATAATACTAACATGTTGATAATTATTAATAACAAGGATAAGAAATAAGTAAGAGATTATGAGATTTTGATACACATTAATTGTGTGGCCATTAAGAACTCACCTACTGAGTGTACTAATCAGTAGCTAATCAAAACAGTTGAGAAATGTTTGGAAAGGAACATGTAGAGTAGATAAACACATATTTTAGAGGGTGGCTTAGGGGCTTCAAGCTTTTCGCAGGGTGACTTTACTATGCTCATGCACATAATTATTGTCAGGGTGCTTCAGCAATGTCAAAAGAGTTGTGAGTATGGAAATGGATGATGAACAGCTAGGAAGGATGGGTTCCTTGCATCTAGGGTAGGAGAGGGCTAACCTATGTCTCAGATCCTCAAATGCTGACAGCATCCTTTGAAAATGGTTGAATAACTTAGCCTTCTGCCTTCTCCCAGATGATGTTACTGTTTTAGCATGCCACACATGAAACCAACCCTAACAATTACAAAATCTCACAGTAATATCCGGGGCTGAGCAAGAGAGACAGAAGGAGCCTACATGCCAGAATTCCTATGCCAAAGAGAGAAAGATCTAAATATTGTTCTCCTACCTCATGACAAGAGACCATTTGGATACTAGCAATAGATATGAGATTTCATTTGTGCAGGCTGGCACTAAGCCATTCAATACAGAATACACTGAAATAGGCAGTTGAGGTAGAGGAAGGACTAGATCCTATTAGGAAGCCCTTGGTGTCTGCCAGCTGTGTACCTTCACAAAATGGGATATGAATTCTAGCCCTGCCTTTGGGACACCCATCAGCTTTTTGCATTAGAAAAATGTAAAAATGTAGTGTTTCTAAAGAGAAAGCATTGGGAGCAGGTAGTTTTTTGCTTCCTCGAGGTGAGTGGGACCTCCCTTCTAAGACCATCTTGGATGGAGAGCGTTCAAAGCTGCAGTTTTCCAGAGAAGCATCCTTGCCACCAGAGTATCAGAGGACAATAGCCTTCTTACATCTCTGCTGCTAAAAATCACCCAGTGTAAAAGAAAATCCAAGGTTCAGAGGAGCAGCAAGGTTATGGGGAGGAGTAATTTGACTCCAGGACTCTCTATGTTGCTTGCACTGTACTTCATTCTTGCTAATTAAAAAAGCATAAAGTCCCATCATCCCCCTTCAGAATATTTAGTTCTAGATGATTGACTCAAGTTGCCAAGCTCTTTGCTCCTTCTCGAGTGGCAGCATTGGCTCAGCAGTCTGAGGAGCCCTTCTGTGGAGGCAGCAGCAGGGTCCAGCCTTGTCTGGGTACACGTGGAACCAGAGACAAGGGGAGGAAATGCAGGACACAGGCAATGTGTTTACAAATGGATTTGTGTTGACTCCCACACTTAAAATACTGGAGCACATTCCCTTACCTGCACTCCAGTAATGGATTCTGGACCTTTTTTCTGCCTTCAACCAGCTCCTGGTGTTGTGGATGCAGCTACAGGGCACTGGTGCTTTAGGGCTGGAAGCTTTCAACCTGAGTAACTTTAGTGACAAATGTGCTCCTGCTGTTACTGAACCTGGAGCACAAGTTGGTGTCTGCAAAGACATCCATCCTCGTGAAACCTGTGAAACCAAATACTGTGCTCTACAGATATGCAGTCTTGTGGTATTACCACATAGCCACAAAGCCACAAAAGCTGTCAACCTTGCAGGAGAGAAGTCTTCCCTGGTTTCTGTGCTGGGTGTTCCCAGCTGTCTTTCAGCAGGTATGCTCCCTTTGGCTCCCGGCCCCTTGCTCCCCTGCTTATCTGGTTTACCCCCTCATATTTTTCCTCTGCTTTGCTCCTATTCTGGCTTTTTTCCTACTCCCTCCTCTTACCCCAGTCTAACCTCACTATATGTGCTCAGTGGTGTACGAAGTAGCAGAAATTTCAGCTGGAGTTTGGGGGTACTCTTGGAAATGACCTTGTGCTCTGCATTCCTTCTTGCCCTTTTCACATCTTTCTATGTCAGAGTCTGAATCCTGCAGATCAACAGTGTTGCTACAACGCAGCAGGTCAAGAATTTTCTCTAGGTATCTGTAAATGAGCAGAAACACAGATTAAAAGCCAGCCTGGCACCTATGGACAAAGGGTGCCTATAGGCAGGTGTCTAGCACACTTGTGGCTATGGTTATCTCTGAGAACTTCATGCGATAGGGACGCATGGCACTTCTCTTTCTTTAGAGGAAAACCCAAGCTTTCACTAGTGAGAAGTCTCAGTCCAGCATGGTTACTAAGGTCAATTTCGTGCAACACCAACAAGCTTTCAAAACTGTGTGCTAGCTTTGGCTAGCCCAGCCTTGCTTCATCCAGCTGTTACAAAATTTTGCCCTAAATGATTTCATCTATTTCTGCAGCTACAGCAGCACATTAATCTGAAAGCAAACTGTTTACTTATTTGCTTTTAATTATTTATGGTAATGAAATAGCACACATATCTCAAAATTTTCCACAAAGATGAATACTCTTGTAGTTCAGATCTGTGGCCATGAAAGAAAACACAGTTCCTCACTGCTGCTTATAATGTTTATTTGTTTTTAACTTCAAAACATAGGTGATTTTCTCAAAATGAATAGAGTAATGGGGGAAATGAAGGTGGGCTCTCTTTGTAACTTTCCCAAGAAACACATCTGGAAAAACATACTTTAGCAAAACAACTACATTTCAGCACACCCAGATAGTGAGATTCCAAAAATTCATAAATAGCAGAGATATTAGCAAACCGTGCTGTTGAGGTTTTTTTCCTTCTTCTTCTTCTTTTTCTTTTTTCTTTATTTTTCTTTCTTTCTCCCCTGTTTAACTTGCAAGTGGCACTAAAAGAACTCGCAATTTCTACAGCTAACACAGAGACATTCTTAGAGAAGTCTTTGAGTATGCAGTTAACTTAGAAGATGAGGAATTATGAAGACATACCTTCTCACTTTGATTCTGTAAAATAAATCCAAAATAATCAGATGTTTTAACATCTGATAGTCTGGCTGTTGATTTAGGCCTACAGTGTAGCTATTTATATCACTATCCTTAATCACTCCTTAGTTGGGTTTACCTAAAAGTTACTTATTACCCATAAGCAGGTACAAAAACTTTCTTTAGAAGCAACGGTGAAGTGTTAGATTACATTTTGTAAATAGCTCTGATGCCACACTTCATCAGTACTCTTAAAACTTAAGTATCAGTGTTAGTTTCATTGCCTGTACAACACCTCTTGCTCCACTTTATAGTCAGGTGGAGAAACAATTGGTTTGGAGAGAGATCAGTAAATTTAAAGGCCAGCTCTCCTGAATCAGAGTGCTACAGCCAGGCCTTGCTCACCAGGAAGGTCAGGGGAGGTGGAAATAAATCTGCAAACCAATGAGGAAAAGTATGAAGCCACTGCTTAAACTACAGTGACTAGAAAATGCCAGGATCTACTACTCCTAGTCCTTGCATAGAGACACACAGAGTCAGGTACAGGCGATGACCTATGAAGGCGACCTGTGAGGACAGGCTGGGAGTTGGAGCTGTTTAACCTGGAAAAGGCTTTGGGAGACTTTACAGTACCCTTCCAGTACCCAAAGGGAGCCTACAATAAAGCTGGAGAGGGGCTTCTTACAAGTGATAGGACAAGGGAAAAAGAATTTAAACTGAAGAACAGTAGATTTAGATAATATATTTGAAAGAAACTCTTTACTGTGAAGGTGACACACTGCAACAGGTCGCTCAGAGAGGCTGTGAGTGCCCCATCCATGGAAGTGTTCAAGGCCAAGCTGGATGTGCTTTTGAGCAACTTGGTCTAGTGTCCCTGTCCATGGCAGGGGGTTTGGAATGAGATGATCTTTAAGGTCCCTTCCGACACAAACCATTCTATGATCATATAGTCAGACACAGTTCTGTGAGGTCTCTGGGGCCTGGGAGCCCCACGGCAGGCATGCCTGGGGGCTCTGCTGGGAGAACACAGCTTTTGCCCCTCGCAGCTGTTGGAGCTGCAGCAGCTCCACAGCAATCAGGAGGGCCCATCTTCTACAGCTGGGGCTGTGCAGCACCACAGAGCTAAAACAATCTTCTATGGCTGTAACTGTCAAATAGCAAAAGATGTATTTGGAAATGTAATCTGGAATTGAAAAAAATTGGATAGGAACATATTAGTTATTTTTGCTAGCTAATGCTCTCCTCAAGTCAGTCTTTCTTTTCCTGAATGCATGTGAAAACCAAGTGTTTCTGGCACTGGATGTGCTGCCCACATTGTAACACACTTTGTAGTGTTTTGCACCTACATAGAAGGAAAATATCACTTTGCCATCTGATTTGCTTGAGTTGCATAGTCATCAGTGCAACAGCAAGAAACAGATGGAATGGGAATTAGGAAGTCACTCAAGCATGAATCTGAAGAGGGTCTTCCTGAACAGAAAGTGTGTATGTATTAAGTAGCTGCAAAACTTACAATCTATCACATTCAATATCAGGGTTATTAGATGGTGTATCGAGAACACCAAAATACACTTCCCCCTTTGCTGGAGGTGGGGTATTGGTTGGACTTCCCACCCCGGAATCAGGGCTTGGTGCGGGGTGCATTTCTGCTGCATACTTCTCTTCTTTCTGAGAAGGCTGTGGTTGTTTTTGCTTGAGGTTTTTGAAACGTTTGAGCTTCACAGGGTCCTTGACTTCCTTGGCACAATGGAACAAGATGAAAATGTCCTTCCGAAATTTGGAGCTCATTCCAAAGTAGATAATGGGATTGTAAAAGCTAGCAGACTTTGCAAACAAACTGGCAAGGATGCTGGTAAGGTTGGGCACAGGGTGACCATAGGCCGACCATATAGAGATGACAGCATATGGTGACCACGCAATAATGAAGGCTGTGCAAATGACAATAGAAACCTGAAAGACAGAAGAAGAATAGTCTTAAATCTATTCTGGAAGACTACATCAGGGAAGCAATACACTGGGAACAGTAGCTTGAACACTTGACCAGAAGGGAAATGTTCAGGTAGCCCTGAGGGTATGGCTTACAGGAGAATACAGGTAAGCAAATGATTCGCTCTGACGAGGTCAGGCAGGCCTGACTTCAATATAATGAATTTTGGCGTTATGGTGTGGTTAGGTGATACCTCATCTAATGGAATGAAAATAGCTACGTTCCCCTGTATGTTTATATAAATGCAGAAGGTTTCCAGTAGACTTAAGTAAATGGTAAGTAAATTGAAAACCTCACTCTAACTTCTGAGTATGCTCAGAAGTAATGTAACTTCTGAAAGAAAACAGCATATGCCAAACCAAATTTTTGGGTTTCGTGCTATATAACCCACTCCAATTATATTTAGATTATTTTTCACATGAGATGTAACACCAATATTAGCCAATTGATGCAGTAGAAGTTTTAAACAAACTTTATATTCTTCACTGAGTTCAGACTCTGTCACTAGGGGTTATAACAAAATGAAATGCAATTGATCGTTTTTGTTGTCTTCTGTTCTAATTAAGACCAATTTTAGGAAATACAGATTTCATTAAGATAGATCTCAACCATCGTGAAAGCCAAACTTACCCTGGTGACGTCTCGCTCTATTCTCCTCTGTCTGTCTGTGGGATCACCCAGTCCTGTTAATGCATGACTTAGTTTGACAGTATTGATAATTGACACATATGAGAAGACCATGACTGTGACAGGTAGGAAAAAACAGCAGATAAAAATGGAGATGATGTAGGACTTGTAGATTGTAGAGAAGTTGGCTTTTGCCCAATCTATCTCACATGTGCCATACATGCGATCTGGAAAGCAAGAATAGGTTGGTTAGCATTTTTAGAGTATTTATCTGCTTTTGAGCCACTAATTTTTCAGTTAAGATGCTAAATTCTTCTTCTGTTAAGCACTAAAGAATAGATTGGTCTTTCTGATTTAATGAGACGTAACTCTGTTTCCTACAAAAACAATTTTTCAAGACCAGCTAGACTGTAACAAGTTTTAATGTGTATTATCATTCTGTCCAATTTGTATTTTCAGTGTAAATCCATAATGCACAAACTGTTGTTTTAGGATAGAAAATTGTGATACTTTACCAGAAAAAAAAAAAAAAAAGAGTGGTCTTTCAGTAGGTTTGATACTCTTGAGTGATACCTACTTTTATTTGTCATAATACTCTACATAGTAACTTCCTAAAATGATCACTGTAACAGCATAACAAGGAATTCCAGATGCAATATGCCAAATGTAAAAACTCACTACTTACATAGCAAAGTAGGAAATAAAAACATTGGGGCTTCTTGAGGCAATGAAGTTTTTATGGCAGCAAGAGCCATGAAAGAAAATTGATACAGCTAATGATTAAGATTTATGTTATATAAACATAACTACTTCGAAAGATAGGAGAGCTTTAGCTAATTGGGAAACACAGTCCTGCAACACAGAGTTGCATACTTTTAAAAATGAAGTCAGGCAGACTGCAGGATCTATACCTAGTGGGACACTAACTGATTGGGTACTTAAGGAAAAGGCAGTAGGAATAATGTGCAGTCCGTGGCTTAAATGCTTTTATGAATAACAATGGACTTCTTTAGATCCTTTTGATGTGTTTGTAAAGGTGTCCTGATAGAAAACTTGTGTTCTATTACATTAGAGGTTCTCTGCAGATTGTGAACTGAGGATTTTTCCTTTTAAGTGGAAAAAACTGGTGTTTTTTCTGAAAGCTATGGCAGCAGATTGAATTACAAATAAATGAAGCATGAACCAAAATTATGTAAGTCAAGTATTAACAGGTCCTGAAGATACAATACTGGTGAAGACTGCATGATTTAGCAGCAGATCTCTCCCTAACATCCAGTGATAATTCTGAAGAGAAAAAAAATTCCTTAACTCCTCACAGATGACAGGAGGTTTAGACAGGATGAATTAAAGGAGCAAAAGATTAAAATCTCTTTTATGATTCTCATAAAAAATAGCTCGGTATTTTTATCACCAAAAACTCTAGGTGTTGCTGTCTGGGTGTGTTCAGTAATAGAAATAGATTTCTGTCTCCTTTGCCTTTTTCATCCGTAGACCTCAAAATTCGAAAGTATAACCATAAAATCGGGATTAATTCCAGGTTTCTGCTTTGTGAATAATTTTGACTGAAGAATGAAGGCAACCTCCAGGTGACATGGAAAGAAAATCCTGATGATTTTCTGCTAATTGGAATTCAGAACTGTGTTTTCTCCTTCCACAGGGACACTGACAAGTAGCATTCCCAAAAATCACTGGGGTCCTGAGGACCACTGCAGCTACTGTGCAGAAGTGAGAAGTCTGAGGCAACCAGGTGTAATGTGCTATGGTCTGCTGGTACCTGCTGCTGGACTTGCCATTGCTGGGCTCCTGCATCTCCACGGATGCCCTCAATAGAAAATCTGTTTAGAGACAGAGAGCCCAGGAACATAAAACTGCTGTGTGTCTCAGTAGGGAAAAGCACTCCTAGAAGTGGTCTTGAAAACCACTGTCAAGGAATTGAATTCAAAGTACAAACTGAATCTATGGGGACACTTTAATACCCTGACAAGGCAGTGATGCTCAAGAAGTCCCTGGCTCTAGTTTAAGGCCAAAAACGGGCATCAGAAATCATTCTACGAATGAAGAGCTAGTAAGATTAACATAAAAAGAACACAGATCACCTGAAGATACACAGAAAATTACCCCTCCAAACCCACCAAGTTTATGTCATGTCCAGACTGCAAAACCCACAAAATTGGAACAGTCTAATAAACAGTTTGAATTTGTCTCAAACCAAAGATCCATTGGTTTGTGAAGGATAAAAAATTTAAGTAACCATAGAAATGGATGCTTTTCTCACACCCATCCATATTTCAAGGCTCCAGAGATACCTCAGCACTTATGGGTTTAATAACTGAGAGGATACATGCATGTAGCTGGTTTAATAATTCTCCATAGATTTTGTGACTTCTCAAAGTATACAGAAGCCTACAGAATCCAGATAGGTAAGTGCTAGACAGTATTAGTCACATGATTTCAGTTGTTGGGACTCCTGTATCATTACCATTTGTTCCTAGATATATGTTTTGTTGAATTTTTAGAGGTATAATTTGAGACATTTTCCCCAGCTTTTCATCATAAGAAAATATTCTCTCTTGGGAATATCCCTTAGCCATTGAATTACTGCAGTGTTCACTATACAATTTTTTTCCTTTTTTTCCTCCCACTTCTTTTTTGATATGGCCTTATCTTGCACCCTAATCCTTTCTTGGACTGACAAACTGTCCAATATCTTTTTCTTCCTTTAGTATGTTAGTTTTATATTTTCAACAAACTGTTTCTCCAGATCTTTCTAGCTTGTCTTATTATAGTTTCAACTTTAACTTGCTGGAACTTGTGTTCTTTTCTAGCTTCCTAATCTTGACAGTTTTTGAAGGATGTCTTTTGATAGTTTCCTTTATCTCATTACTTAACCATGCCAAATATTTCTGGCCTCTATTTTTTTCATAGGTAATATGCAGTTGATCCAAGTCTTTCATTTGATATCTTCAAAAAAAACCTCTTCATAGCTGATACTAAAGCAGGCAACACTCTGTGAGTACATCATGCATGATGAATAATTTTCTTAGTTCCACTGATAGTCGGTCTGGCTTATCACAAACAGCAAGAAAGCAAGGTAAGTATCTTTGTTCAGTTAAGTGGAGAGGTGCCAAATAAGTACAACTGAAAGATACCTGTTACCTGTATAACTGCCCCAGCCAAGTAATGGAGCTGCAGACCAGAAGAAAGCTGCTACCCAAATGAGAACCAGAGCCACTGTCATACTGCTGTTGCTGATGCAGTGACCTGCAATGGCATGCTTTTGTCAGAAAATAGTACTTAGAAAGAAAATAGTACTTAGAAAAGCAAACATATCTCTGAAATCTAAATGTACATCTATACCAACACCCAATAAGTAAAATATGGCTATTAAAAAAAATCAAGACAAAAAATGCATATTCATAGGAAAAACTTGATTTTGAAAGCATCTGTCAGGCTTGTGTTTGAGGCCATTGAACAGTGGAAATGAATGTCTTTTAAGCAGGAGACAATGAGTTTGATGAGCACTGCAGAATTAGCAAATTTTATGTTAGACTTATGTTTTGCAATTTTGTAAAACAGAGAAAACATTTGCGTGTTAAGTTTTACATAGAAACAAACAAATTAAGTCTAAATTTAAAGTCTCACGTACTTTAAGGTTTTCCCTGCTAAAAAGGAGAAAATTGCTGAAACTGCATTAGCCATTTGATACAAATGATTCATTCCATCCTGCTGTTGCCATACGCTGTGGTTATTTTTTCATTTATGTGGGAAATACTTGTGCGTCCACCAATCTCAACATTCCTCAACATTTTTTTAATGTTATATTGGGTACTTGCTAAGATTTCTTCAGGAGTCAAACATAAATTATGCACACCCTCAGACGGATATGTGGTACAGCTTCGCAAAAGAGAAACATGGGTTTTAAATATGACTTCATAATATGAAATGAATAGGAGATGTAGAATTATATTAGAGACAAATTCTAGCAGTTTCAACAGCAGTTTGTGTTGAAAATTAACTTCAACAAGTCTTTCATTACAACAAACTGCAGAAGAACTTCCTGTGGAAAAAAGAGCTCCCTGCAGAAGTTCTTTTTACAGCTAATACTACTTGTGCTATTAGAGAGAAAAACTCATATGATGTATCCTTTGTATTTACATGTGCCTTATCTGCAGATTTTAATAGGTTCCTCCCTGAAAGATGGTACAAGCCAATCATAACAAAGTCATGAAAACTGATCATACATTGTCTAAAGATCAGTGAAAGAAAGACTAGGGAAAATTTAAGGTAGGTGTAGGTATAAAGAAGAGAGATTACATATGACTCTCAGTGGAAGTCAAAGTTTCCAGCAGGTGGAAGACACTGGGCAAATGTTGAGGAAAAGTTTCTACTGATCCTGTGAAAGTGAGTCCCTGGGGTGAGCATAATCATAAAAAGAGGCATAAAGGGGAATGGGCATGTTTATATAGGCTTGCTGATGAAGGCTTCACAGGGCAGAAAATGTGTAAAGGATTTCAGACTAGATTTGTACAGTGGGACACTCATATGCCCTCACAGAGGCGTTTATACCAAAGATTAATAAAAAACAGAGTTCAAAAAACCAGAGAGTGGTGAGTAAAAGGTTTCTAGCACTGGAGAGAGTAATGAACTGGAGTTGTTTGAGATATTTAGGTTACAGATCAACAAGGCACTAGAGCAGGAAGAAGTGTGAGTGCAAGGGTGTAGTGATGATGCTTTACAGATCTTGGAGACAAGCAGGAGACTGGGACAGTCCAGACAGAGTTGGGTCATGGTCAGTTCTGGGAATGGCAGGAGTAATTTTCATCTCTCATGGTGTGAAAATGTCCACTAAGGGGAGGCTGGAGAGGCATGTGGGGATGGCAGGTTGCGCAGTGCTACAAAAGCTGGAGGAAAGACACACTGACTGAATGTTCCCAGTGCCATCTAAAGCAGTCCATGATGCCTTTTGTGCGCAAACCCTGGCAAAACACTAAAGAGTGAAAATGTTTGTATGTAGGGCAGCCTTCTGAATGAAGGATCTGACTGGAAACCTCCCAAACATCATCTCATAGAAGATTAAATTCATTGTTTCAGATCCAGACGATGATGTATCACTTAGGAGCAATTGAAGTTGTATTTTGAAGAATACAGAGGGTCAGCAGGACCTGTGGTATCTTTGGCACAAGATGAATTTAACCCATGATGACCCAAGTGTAATAGTAATAATTTGACTCTTACTGGAGTTAATCCTGAAAGATTCTACGGAAACATGTTTGCAATGTGTATGACTGCATTATGTCCTGGTTTTCAATTAATTTAATTTATATTTAATATAATCTGTGACTGAGAGAAATACAGATTTGCACCAGGTTCAGTGAAGGCAGCATAGGACTTGCCTTTATTCCTTACCTCTCTCAGGATGGCAGCCCTTGATGTAGCGAGTCACACTGATCACTGTAAGGGTATTAATGCTAGCCAGGCCAAAGAGAAGCGTCAGGAAACCATCAACCTGAAAAACAAAGCAGTGCAGGATGTTCTTTTACTGCAGAGAGCCGAAGGGGAAAAGAACTACAGGAATTTCTTCTGTCACTTTTATGTTAATGATCTCAAAAGTTTTTCCGGAAAATCAACTAGCAGGGAAATACAAAATGTCAGGTGCAGTTATCTTCTATAGGATCAGTGAGCAAGTAAATGTTCAAAAATTATATAAGTAATCTGTCATGTACATAGAATAAACAAGCAAACGCACCCTTAAATCTATGCTTCCCCTAAATGATTGCCAAATGAAGGAGAAAAACTTTGAACTGAAAAGAAGAAAACCCCTGAATAGGCAAAAATGCACTAGATGCAGCTGCCCCACTTAGGCAGAACAAACGTGCAAACTGATCCTACGACATTTATGCCAAAGAAGGAAGAATGTAGGGGTAATGAGCTTGGCTGAGTGAGAAAAGCTTTTAAAAAAATAAAATAAAACCTAAATCATTCCAATAGATTGCGCCTCAATGTTTGGTGCTCATGGTTGCCAGCTATTTATTAATCCCTGATCCTCATCACCTCTGACTGATGCAGGCAGAGCTGCACAGCTCTGTAGGCTCCTGCTGACGTCAGTGTCTCAGCGAGATCACAGGATGGTCACAACTCTGCAAGCTTCACTTATGGATGTAAGAAGGAAGTTGCTGTTGACTGTAGTAGAGAGGGATGTAGCCATCTGCTAGGGAGCACTGTATTACTGGGAAATGATCCAGGCAAAATGCTGAAGGCAAGTCCTTTTTTTTGAAAGTTTGCAATGATATACTAAACTGTCCTGAGCAGAGAAGCTCTTGGAGGTGCCAGTTTTATATCAAGTGAAGCATGAATATTAAGCGTCTCTGGACTGTCACTTGGCATTCAAATGGTAAAGTTATCAGTGGAAAGGCACATCATTATTTTACAGGAACAAACTGTCTTTGTGTGAATGGGCACAACTCCCATGGAATTTGGTTTATCCCAGCTCTGAATCTGGGGCTTTAATCCAGGCTTAAATCTAAGACCATGGCAGATTGTATAAATTAAATTGGGTGAAGGGTTAGGAAAGGACTGCTTCATCATTTGTTTTACTGGTGTTTTTTCTTACTACCTTCTATAGACATTATATATTTCTTAATGCCAGCTTTTACAGACCCACCACATTTTAAACCCATGCCAGGCTTGCTCCTACAACAATCTACATGCACCTGTGTTCTGCTTACAATCAGCTCATGCTTGGTGTATAAATGCAACCATGTTTAAACCACAAAACAAACTTCCTTGGATGTTTCAGCTACTTGGTAGAAGTTGCACTTGGCTGAATTTGACCTGTTATGTGCTGTGGAGGTTGGTGAAATACCTGGATGTGTAAATGTACTCTGCATTTCATTAACCTTATTGATGCGAACAGCTGTCCCTTCTCCGTTTGTTCTAATAATGCTTCATAGATGCATGGCCAAGGGCTGCATAAAATTAAGCAATTGCATTAGTTATTGGATTAGAAAGGAAGCAGTATTTCAACAATGATGCGAATAAACACTTTGAAATTAAGTCTAAAGAGCTATGAGATTGAATGCTAAAATAGCAGGACAGACTTCTCGCTATATATCATAGCCCTATGCTGAAATTGGTGGAGTATTCCTGAAACATATCTGTGTATGGTTTATCACTGGCAGATGATATTTTTCTCCCACCCTCCTTCCCTGATGTCAGACCAAAGAGAGACAATGATATTGAGTGATCAGTTCAAACAGCCCTTGAGCACACTTACAAGGGAGGAAGGTGTGTCTAAAAATACACTCTTGTCCCTTACCATTTAAGACAAAGGTATCACCATAAGAATAAGCCTAAATGTTTTCTTTGGGGTGGTATCTTGCTAAAAAATGCAATTTTATCTAAATCAGCTTAGCTTATAGGACTGAGTCACTGTCAGTGCCATGTCTCATTTCCATATTATTTCTTAACAGCATTTCATCAGATCAAATTACTGTTGCTTCTGCCACTGTGGGGGCGACCACCAGAGATGTTACTAGGGCATATGGTTAGTAAGCGTCTAAGTGGCAGCAATCTCCTGGGCCCAGCTGTGCTCACTGTCCCCATGATGGCCACAGGCTCGGTGGTTTAGGAACAGGTGACAGGGTGACATATCATGGAGGAGAGGGAGCTCTGGGGCTGACAAGTGCTCAGGTGAATTGAATAAAGGAGGTAAATTGTGGCTCTCAAGCTGTAGAACAGCCTATACAGAGGCAACACCATCTGGAACATTAAAACACAAGAGAACATCCAACAGGCTGCTTTGGGAGCAGGATTCTCAAACCACTCTTTCCCCTGCCAAAATTCTATTAGCAACAAGTTACCTCTTGAGCACAGCTATGCATACACTATTTCCCAGCAAGTCTATCAATTCTGAAATGCTTTTATATTGGTGTCACTTAGACATATGTCTTCAGAAGAGAACAAGAAATCTTCCTCTAGCTGTAACCAACTTACTTCAAACATATATCTACTGGATATGGAAGAAAGATCTCTGTTACTTTTTCTGCTGCTGAACAGACAATTTTGATCATAGGTGGCAAGGCAGCTGCTTGGAACACAAAGTAGTTACCAACAGAAAAACTGTTTTAATATAGTACCAATTTCTATAGACAAGATTAATATCTGTAGGTTACAAGAATGTGTGATAATTTTGGTTTCCTGCATCTTTAAAGATACATGGAATGACAGCCAAGGAAACACTAGAATAGTAGATAACGTTTAATTACTTTGGAAGATGGATGCTCTTCCCCTTACACAGTTCTGGATTTCCCTTTCTTTTATTCTACCCCACAGCCAACCCCATCCTTCCATAGCTGTAATATTTCCTCCATTTTTGTGTAATGAAATGTTGTCCTTTCTGTTATTAATTATGATCAGATAGCAGCAGTGTTAATAGGCAATAATGAATTCTGACATTATTCTAACACAAAGTTAATTGCATGGTAATTTTGGTTCACCAGCTTTCCTTTTTACCCATTAAGAAACATGATTAGCTTAGCAGTTTTAAAAGCTTTTCTCTCAGTGCTATACCAGTATTACTCCCTTGGCTATACAGATATTCATGGAACTTGCTCATTATCTTTATGCTACCTGAAAGCTATGACATAACTGGAGAAAAAACTGTGGTTTTGTTCTGCTTTGTACTTGTGCCTGACTTTAAATCTCACTAATGCTCTTGGTGTACTATTTACAACCCACAATACATAAAGCTCCTATTGCATGCAAATTCATTGACTTCAACGTGGGGAGAGTCAGGAATCCCCAGTGCACTATCAAAGTTTTGGCTGTGAGCTTGGGTGTGCTCCACTTATACTACCTTTAGTACTTATGAATCCCTACTGATTCATTTAAAGCAGGGTAAAATTAACCTATTGTTCTTATTATTGGATTAATCAAGATTTCACAGCACAAAAGCAGATTCCCAAAATAGCGCTTTCATTTCAGTTTAGGCCGAAATATTGATCTCACCAGCCAGAAAGGCTGCATCGCTCCCTCCCCTGGCCAGCTGGTGAATCTTTTGCAATTTCCCCAAGTCCATTTGTTTCCCTCCAGAACCACATGTCCTGTCTTTTTCTTCTGTTGAAAATGAGATAATGAGTATATAAAGAAAAAGATAAACTTTAAACAGGGTTTATTTGTTCACAGCATATATTTAAAGTTGCCACAACAAACTGTCTCAAAATATTTTTTTAATACAGATCTGATTATTCCGAGATCATAATGTAAATAGATAATGGCAATAAATCTCCTTTCAACACCAAGAGATAAAAAAGCACCTAAATCAGTCTTCCAGAAATACACTTGTAAAAGCAATTGTAGATACTTTTGATTAGATGCTTTAAAATTAAAAAATTTAAATGTTTTAAAATTTAACAATTTCTTAGTTTGCAGTAAATGCAAAAGTATCTCACCTGGGTCTGAAGACAACATAATTCTCCCATCCCTCCAATATACAATAATGTGTCAACTAGACTACAGAACTATTTTGTCACATGGAGGAACTACTGAGGTCCATAATCAAAATAAGTCTTCACAGAAGACCACTTCAAACTAGCAATGCACGGCATTCCTAAAGCACTCAAATAGTTCGTTTAAGATTTCCTACAATACAGGAGGTGAAAGAGACTTATAATTTACTACAGTTTCCACAGCATCTCTTGCTCATGAGACATTTCTCTGCTATGGTTGCATTCTGCCTTTTAAAATGTCTTAGTAGGCTTCAAGGGTAGCTATTCTTAGAGGTGATGACATTAACCCAAGCCATGGAAGGTAAACAATGAGAACTGATTTGCTACAGGATTAGATAGTTTAAACCATTAACTGACAGTATCAGACACTCAGTATTTTGCACTCACCGAGTGATTAAATCTTTCTGTTGATATCATATGTTCTAAAGATAAGAAAAATATGAATTCAGTATTTAGGCTATATTATTATGTGTACGGATATGTAATTATACTGATTATACTATATGGTTAATGTACATTCAGTGCCACTATTAATACATGCAGGTCAGGTTTTGGCTTTAGTAATACTGGATAACCCAGAAAAAATCTATTTGTTTTCTTGTAGTTATTTTAGTTTTGTACACCAGGATAATCAAATGAAGCTCAACGTGTATTCTTACTTTAGGCTGACTTTTAGCTATTAGAGTTGTAGCCTCTCAGTTTACAATTTATAGTCATAGCAGCACATGTCCCTATCTGGGAGCATGGTTATGAATGCAACAACCCCACCAAGAGCATATCATTTAATGAATAGATAGAAATTGCTTTCAGAATTTCCTTAGACAGCCTCATCAGATTATAATCTTATTTCAAGTACCCCATCTCCAAACGCATGGGAACACCTGCTATCTAGCTCTGGGTAGAGGCCATGGGACCATGGAAGGTTTAATGTCTCTCCTGTTCCCCCATGAAGAATAAATTGGGAGCATGTAGCTCATACCACCAGATGATCCAGATACAATGGAAAGATTCCCATCTTCAGGTTAGCTGCTGAATTGCCATTGTCTTAATGTGAATTACTGTAGAGGGAAATTAAGAAGCACTAGATAGGAAACTCCAGCAGTGTCCTTTGGGAACATCTGTGCTACATTGTGTAAAACTCTTTCTAGTGGGCCTAGCCAAAACTCCTCTCCACATCAGTGATGTGAAGGCAAGGCTTGTCTCTGTGGCCTGTGGTGATCCTACTCTGATAAATGAGTTCCATGCACATCAGATTAAAGTCATGCTTTTGTTTTCAAAGTACCATCTTTGTCTTTTCAGATTATCATCCTAAATGCTTCTGAAGGCTTTCATATCTAAAGGGAATCAGAGGTCCCATCATTCACAGACTTCACCAGGAGAGCCCAGAGATTACAAGTGACCCTCCACATTCTACAACGTACAATTGTGCTGTTTCCCAGCAAGAAGGAATCTGTTTACGTAGCCACCCTCTAATACAAGAGTCATCTCTGATTGCTGGATGAACGTCTACCAGTGAACTTGTTCTTCTGCTCATAAAGTCCCTAGAAAAAAGATAGGGCAGGTTAGTGATGGTACCATCTCAGCCATGAGTGGCCAAGACAGGCATATCCTACATCCTTGAAAGCCTGAAAAAGCTGCATGGATACTAGCAGATATCCTCTTAGGTTGGTACTCATCTCCTATGGACCCTGTACCAAAATAATCAGAGAAACAGACAGCTTCTAACAGGAGAGTCCCAGGCATTGCCAAGGGGTCATGATAGCCCAGGGAGAGCCTGGAAAACTTTGAAATATATACAGGTTATTCTTGGCCTTAAAGCTACCTGGAAACCCACCAGGTGCAATGTCATCCCTTCTGCAAGGAGAGTGGTGTGGAAATTCAGAACGTCATGTCATATACAGCTCATTACAAGCCACAGTCATCTTGTCATTGATTCAGCCAGCATAGGATCTGGCTCAGATTGTGAATTTCTTCCTAAACACTAGCAGTGTATTGACTTAATGGAATAGATATTTGTGAAATAGAAGATGAGTAAGTGTGAGGTAAGACTATTTAAGATATTTACAGATATTATCAGGATGATATTTAAGATTCAAATTAAATTTTGCTTAAAAGTCAGTGAGAGGATGTGGAACACTGGCAGGAGCCAGAAGAACACCAATTGTTCAGCCCCATGCTAGGAAGATCTTGAAAGACGAAGGAGCGATGGACAGGTTTTTTGGAGGGAAGACATTTAATCTCTTAGAAACACACATCAGCACAGAAGAATGAGGAAGGCTACTATTTTCCAAATAAGTAAAAAAGAAAAGGATTTTTCAAAGCCCTTTGAGAGGAAAAGCAAGTGCAGGAATTAAAGCTAAGGCTTTGTAAATTCCTGGTTCTGTAGGAGCACTATCAGGCAACCAATGGCCTTTCCAGGCAGCAGTATGTGGTCTGACACTGTTCTAGAGTGTCACAGGAGGGGCTACGTCAGACTTGTTAAACAAGGAAACAGATAGTTTGGGCATTCATAATTTTTCAAGTACTAAATATATAACTTCCCTAATTTCTCACAATTGACTGCAGAAATAATAATTTAGAGGAAAATGAGGGAAAACTCATGGATAACAAAAGCTGGCGGAACTTCCCTGCAGTCACATTAGTTACACTGAAATGATCTTCTGTGTTGCTAATGGTTCTGTTTGTGCTAAGGCAGTTTTCCCCCCCTTCCCTGCAGATGAAGTATTTTTCTCATTAAAATTTAGCTCACAGATGTCTACATGAGTTGCTTTAATATCTTTGACTGCACTGTGCACACTCTACAGATTATATCAAGGCAGACCAGACATAAAGATATAGGGAAGACTAATATCTCTGCAACATTTTTCTTCAGTGTCCAAATGTCAGTTGCGCAAGTAAACAAGAATGAGGATACATTCTTGTGTTCATAATTGAGATATAAATTTGTTTCAGAAAAACTTATCTGCAAGAGGAAGACTTAGTAGCACAACACAAGTGAAGTAAAAGGCACTCTTTTTTTTGAATTTGCATTATAGATCAGTCTCCACATCCTACCTTTCACAGTGAATCAGCCTGCTGAGGTGAGCTGAATACAGAGGTAACAGTACACAGCTTTTCTCCAGCACTTTTAACACCTGTTTTATCTGTTAATGCTCTTAGTGCCAGCTCCGTGATTTAACTTTGGGTTATTTTCATCTTACTGAAATGTCAGGAGTGATAAGCTATATATAAGTAAAATCCCAGCATTATCACACCCTTGTACTGTGCTAGGATAGTATATAACTATTTTTCACTCCCTTTTACATTTTTTTTGAATTCTTTTAATATCTTATAGGTAGATAGCTGAAAAGTTTTCAACTAAACAGACATTCCTGGTCTATTACAATTTGAGAAAAAACCCTGTTTTTTCTGGACCACTCTCAGTCAACCTGCTTGGACACTGGGATATACAGTGATATTGAATGATTTTTTTACACCAATCAAGATTGAATTAGCTCAATCTTTGGGTGGAAAACCTCTGCCAAAGTTAGCCTACTGCAGAAAACCGTGCTAAGGAGGAAGGTGCTCCTGCAGTGCAGTGGAGCCAGAACACAAGTGAAAGTACAGGTGAACTCAAAGTGTGTCTGCACAGACTGGTTCCCACAGGAAGAGAGAGGAGGAAAAGCATGGAAGAACATTCAGGTATTCTCAGATGTGGGCAAGGACAGTCACGGCAACCATCACTACATCTTGCAGCAGCAATCTGGAGCAGAGTGTGAGCACGAGCAAACCTTTATCCACCTCAGTGGACTTACTTTTCTAGATGAACACCTTTTGGATTTGTGTGGGGTTTATGAGCAAGAGCTTTGTGGTGAGTAGGGTAGTCACAGAGCTGGCTAATGCGGAGAATGAGAGGTAGATGTGGGGGCGAGACATACACTCAAAGGGTGCTTGTTACATATGGAGTGGGTTGAAAGCTGGATGATTTGGTGAAGGAAAAAATGAGTGGATGATGGAGCAATGTTAATGGGTGCTTAAGATGGAAGAAGTTTGACAAAAAATGCCTACAGATACTGGGAAGTAGTGACACTCTCTGCCATTTTCCTCTGTAATCTCCCCAGTACTGGGAAGGCAGGAGAAAGAAAATTTATGAGGGTTCATTTTGGTTCTTTCAATCTGACATTGCTTTTGTTATCTGGTCACACTGACTGCTGAGCTACCCCTGGTTGCTCATCTCCCCCAGAACAATACTACATATGGTAGTATGTAAACATTTATTGTATTGGTATTTACATAATGCATAAAATCACTAACTGAGTCAAGAGAGTCGATAGTCTAGCTAAGTAAACAATTGGTTGGTTTTATGAGTTATATTAAATGGACAGAAATCAATGTTCTCCAAATCTACTCTATTTTAAAAAAGAACATAAATGTCTTTAGTGTTTTTGATTTATCAGACAATTTACGGAACATTTTATTAAAAGAAGAAAGTATTAATTCTCTGTTTCCTCCTCAGACAAGATTTAGCAATATTTTACAATCCGTGTATAGGAAAAGAGATAAGTCCTTCCCTCTGAAAAGAGCACACGTATTTTCATCATACTGTTCTCAGAATTTCCTACTTCTGCACTTTTCATTTTGGTGTTTCAGAACCTCAGCTCCAATTTTATAAAAGATAGACATTACTCCTTCTCAGAAATGTCATACTAGACCTCTGAACATATAATAACACCAAAGATTCTAGATGTTTTAGGTGCTAGCAAGAGGCGTTGACTGGAAGCTGCATCTATGAAAGAGTATAAGGGCTGCTGTGCTCAGCCTTGTAGGCTTTGGTCATTTGCTTGGTGAAAGGAGGGTTGTGGCTCCAAGTTTGGCTCTTAGACTGGAGGTGGCAAAAGCTGGTGAGCAAATGAGGCTCCTAATAGCCAAGAGAACAGGGTGAGGGGCATATCTCACCTCTCTTTTGATTTTTAGAAGTCTTACTTCTTGGTGCAAAAGGTTGGGATTTCTTGGTATTCACAGCCATATCCTTCCCTTAACTGTGCAAGACCTTTTAAAAATTAAGCAGTGTCACTGTAAAAAGCAGAGGGACTGCTGACCCATTCTCACTTTAGCTCCATGCAGTGTGTGGGAGAGCTGGATTTACTTTTCTCCATCCAAAGGTGCCCAGACCCATATCCCCATAGCCTCAAAAATATTCATCGTAAGGGGATGTCCTACTATCCCTAGAGCAAACAAATACTGGGGCCAGAGACAAAAAGAATCTCCCTACATTAGTAGTCAGACACCTACCGGAGGGAGGACCCTCCTTGTCCAACAGCAGCATTGTTAAAGCAGGGATATTGCACATCTAATCTAGCTTTTCTTAGGAACCCTCATTTAACTGGGATTTCAGCTGGCAAATTGATCAGCTACACCACCACAACTTGGAAAATCTACTACAGTGCAAGAAATCCCATATATTTCTGTGGGCCATGTACTCCTCAATGCATGTACATGCAATGAATGCACAAGTCTGATGCTTCTATAAAATTTTTGACTCCCTGACCATACCAGGAAGCGCCCTTTCAGGATACACATACACCACATAGATGATGCTTTCAGGCAACTGTACACAAGTGTATTATGGCTAATGCAGTAGGACAACACCTGCGTGCAGCGTGGGACTTACTGCTGCTCACCACAATGCCAGTTTCTGTCCAGGGTATGTCAGACAAGAATACAGAAATGTTGTGTTTCCTCACTGCTTTGTAGTAAACCCAGCTACAGGGTGAGACAGTAATTTCTCTCTCTCTTCTGCTCCCCTCAGTGTCTTTATTATTCAACACAAAGCAGCTTTAGCAGAAGAGGGTGAAGGCAGGTCCATCCAGGCTGGCCCTTGGGATGGTGAGGGCAGGCTGCAGGGACAGAGGCAGTGGGGGTGGGTCCTGTCAGACAGGATCCTGTGGTGCTAACAAATACCTCAAAGCAGAACTTTTTTTTTATGTTTCCTCCTGAGGCTGTTTCTGTGCATATTCAGATCTGCTGGGGATGCTCTGGCACCATCTGGCTAGCCAGATGGACCGGGAATACCTAGGCTGATAGTGAGGTGAGGGCATCTGCCGTAATAGCGTCAGTCAGCACGTCAGTGACAGTGGGTATGTCTGTGATGGTACCATGACCTGGAGATAACTACGTTGTGCTCAGCCAAGACACATCTCAGATGTAAGAAGCAGCTGGAAATAAAAAATGTTTTTTTCAAGAAACTTATGCCAAGAGAGTGAGCACATGATAAGAGCTGTCAATTTTTTTGATGCTCATAGTAAAATTCTTAAGTATTTATAAAATTAATGTTAAAATAAGCAAACGGTACTATCAAAATCTAAAATAAAATAAGAAATTTAGAAGAGTCAACCAGTGGAAACAAGTTTTAACTGAAGTACCAGGATTATGAAGGATTTCAAATCCTAATGCACTGCACAGCCCATTCTTGGTTTCAGACATGACTGCAACAGACGTATGGGGATCAGATAAGTTTTAATCCTTCCCCTATATTTAGAGGCTTCCTGAAGTCTCCTTTTTTTGTTGTATTCACCACATGATTAAGAGATACAAGAAAAACTTTCTGTCATTTGATGAATAAGGTTTAGTAAAAACCGTGGTGTTTACCTTAAGAGAATTAATATTTTTTCTACTTCCTACATGTAAGAACATTTGTACACAATGTTATTTAGAGGTTTCAGTGCAAATTCTAATTCAGTAGAACAGAATAGAACAGTAGAATAGAATAATAGTAGAATAGTAGTAGAATAGAAGAAACATATGGGAAGGACAAAAATATACCCTGAGGTAGTTTTCACTAGAAATATGGTAAGAAGGGGGAAAGAGGCCACTTCATCACTAGCTTACATTTTCTGATCTGAAATTTACCATACAAACTAGTTTGCTTACTGATAATATTACCAGAGACTAAAAAATGAATGTGCTAGAGACTGAATATCCTCCCCTTGTTCAGATCAGGAATAAGAGACAGTGGTAGAGCAGAGAAGGGATAAAAAAGAAGTGAAATCAAATTCCAAGAGCCATATTTGTACACAGCATTCAACAGGGGCAGCATTTGGATACAGACCTACCACACTACCTCATTCCTGAGAGAAGAGTTCTATCAGACGTCAAAAAAAAAAAATGTTTGGCATGGTGAAGAAAAGTGTCATTTCTTCCGTACAGAGGAGGAGAACAGGATCACACCTATCTGTCCCATGTAACAGGTGTGCAGCAAGATGGTCCTTGTAGCTGGAGATACATCTTTTGCTACAGAGAGTTTTCAAAGACTAGGCTGATTTGAGAGAAGTACTATTGGTCTGTCTTCCCCACTCCCTCTAATTGAGGCAGCCACGAATGGTGAACTTTAATGTTGAAAAATTTTACCTGAGGGCACAGAAGGAGATCCGACTCAGAGGAAAACAAAATAGTTAGGTGGATTAAGTGAGGTGAGCTGATGAAATTTCTTCATAAACAGAAATGACAGGCTAACTTGGGAAAATAAAATTTCTCTAAGCAAAAGCTGACTGATCAATAGGAGCAAATGTGTAGTGAACCAGACAATGACAGAAAGCCAATTAAGGTCATCCTCTGGACTAAGCAAAACAAACCAAGTAAAGGAAAACACATGGGCCATGCCAAGGGAAGAGCCATGTTCATGTGGGCAGCAGCCCAAATTGCTACCTCAGCTACTTGCAGAGGAGCCTGAGTGCAGTGAGGGAAGCAAGAGACACTGACTTTGAGGGGTTGTGACAGAGAGCATGGGCTTTACCTTCTTGGCACCAACCTCCTTACTTCTCATGTTCTAGATGTGAGACCTGTTCTGGTCAGACTACAAACTCATCATATTTTATAAATACCCAAAAGCAAGCAATCGAAACACTACCAAGGTTCAACATGGAATACTTTTAGAATGATCTTTGTGCTGGTTATCCACATACACATGGGAACATTCACATCTTTTTTATGCACAGAAGTTTCCTGTTATTTCCACACAATATTCTTCTTAAAAAACAGCCACTGTTTCCATAACCTAGTTTTTCATCATTGGTTTCTGTTTTGTCAAGTTTAACAATTAAGAAGATGGATGTCAGGGTTTAAACATATTTTGGAGCTCCCCCCTCCCCCTCCCCCAAGACAGAACAAAATCTTGATTGAAATGGGAATCTTACATGATTTTCTCTCGAAAAACTATAACCGGCTTGACCACTCAACAAGTCACAATCAATTTAGACTATTAATTCAGAGTACAAATTTACTTCTCCAGATTACCACTAATTTTTACTTAGCACTAGTACAGTATAAGTTCCTATTTTGAATGATAAATGTTAACTTTTAGAGCCTACAGACGATTATCAAAGCAGTAACTTTAATGTTCTGCAAATCAGAGTGTTAATAAAAGCCAATAAATTATTAGTGTCCTGCACAACATCTTTGGATCCCAAAATTTTGCTGGATATCCAAACTTTCCAAATGAATGCTGTTTAAAACCAGAAGATCTAAAAAAGATTACTTAACATAGCCTGACCAATGAACTGTCTGGGTGCCCTAAAAATGTTAGGGTCCGCTTTTCTCCTTGTAAAGGTAGTTCAAGCACAGCGAGATTAAGCCCACCTCCATCACATAAAGTTCAAGCACACCTCCATCCCAGTATTTTTACACCTCAAAAAGGAAAGTCTGATCATCATAACAAGTCTAAATAACTCTGAGTCAGCCAAAGAGGGATTCCCGGCAGAGGCATCACGAAAGAAATCAGTAAGGTTGCTGACAGAGGTTCCTCATGGAAATCCAGAGGTACAGACACAGTGTGCCATGCCTTGTCAATTCCTGTGTGTGCTGTTTTTTACAGCCACAAAAAAAGGAATCACAGTATAAGCAACTATCTGAAAGAACTTGGAGTAGGGATGCAGAAGAGTCATTTAACATTACCTCTTTCAACCTGTTAGGCTGTAAATGTTAAGTTACGCCACAGATCTTGGTTCAAGATTTCACACTGAATGGCTTAACCTTTCTTACAGAGGAAATCTGCAACAAAGATACAACCAAACCTGGAGATACAGATTTTACCTTTCCTTTCTTAGTCACAGCTCCAACCATCCTTGGAATAGGGGGAAGATGAGCATCTGTTTGGTTCTGAGTGTGGGAATGAATTTTACAGTTTGCAGTTTGCAGTTTGTTTATTTATCTGATGACTTCAAAGTTTTCAATTTTTAAAAAAAGTCAAAGTTTTTTCTCAACAGACCTTAGATTGCAATTGTAGATGTTGTCATTAGCAAAAAAGTAGATTTTGCTGAGGAAATAATTAGCTTCATTTTGATAAATCCTTTTGTGCCAAATGACTAGACATGCATTTTAAACAATAAAATAATAATTTTTAAGTTCAAGCAACAGCTCCTATGTTAATCAGTCTTCAATGGGAAACTGAAGTTTTCTCTGCAGAAACTGAACCTTTTTATTGAAAAGGAGAGAACATGAACTGTAAATGTCCTTTCATTTGTGTTGCACAATAGCTCAACTTCCTCTTTGAAAAAAAAACCCAAACCACAAAACACCAAGAAAAGAGGATTATTTCTTTCTCCCATTTCCTTCATCATGACCTCTTTTACACCTTGCCGTAGGCTATCCTGTCATTTTCAGATTTTTGATTCCCTCATGAAACAGAGTGTAATCTTTCTCACAGATGTTACTAAAAGCACCAGGGAACCAGGCTTGTGCCTATCTGTCCATGGGGTGCATTTATATTCTGTCTATGCACATATGTTTCAGAATTAGCAATAACTTTTCCAAGTTCTCCAACAAAAAGCTGCCTCCAAGTTCAGGGAAGACTATGCCATTAAGTAAAAATACTCATTCTACTACAGGCAATGAAGCAACCAAGAATTTAGGAAGGTGATTGACGAGTTACAATTGACTTAGTGCAAAACGTTGTATGCTAAAATATATGGGTATGACCAAATGCTGTATGGAGATTTGCTCTACATGCCTTGTCAAGTAAGAGTCTATATTGCTTTAAGCCAAATGTTAAAGTGCCAACAACCAGGTTGACTTCAGGTGAGCTGAAGACAAGCAGAGCCTACGCCTTAGCTTTCCAACATGAGCGTGAGCTCTGACATGAAGTAAAAAACCCCAGACTGGTAAGAACTATTGCAAATATATAGGAAAAAAACCACTGAAAATTCGTCAAACACTGATCGAATGCATAGATTTATAGGTGCAACAAAACAGAACACTGCCCTTTTCAAAGGTCAGTCACTATCTCTTTTCATTCTTTGGGAACTGTCTGGTTATTTATATACCCACACACCCACAGAAATAGCTGCACTTGTTTTGTCTAATTAAGTGTAATCCAGTCTTACCTGGCAAGTCCATATTGATGTGATAATGAATCCATCATCTCTGAAGACATTGAAGATTTCAATGATCCCTCGTGAATAACCAAACACGGAGATACTTGCATCTGATACTGCCAAGTTAAATGTGAGGTAGTCAGTAGGCTGCAGAAGATGTCTTTGTTTATACAGGACAAAAATCACAATGCTGTTTCCAAACCAAGACAGCCAACCTGGAAAAGAAAAATTAAATCCATAGAACTAGATGATCTTTAAGGTCCCTTCCAACTGAGGCCATTCTATGATTCTATAATATAAAAAGCAAATAAAGCAAGAAGCGGTTGAGTGTGTCAATGTATGACATCTCTTCTAAAATTACCCTTTTGCTCCATTAGAAGCATATTAAACCAGATTATCCACTAGAAAACCTAGGCATGGAGGCTTTTTGAGTAGCTGGGTACATTTCAGAAGCAGGAGTGAGCGAATAACCTCAGTAATAGAACAAACACAAAGAGCTGCTGCTGCAACTATCAAAGATCCACACTTCAAGGGCCTAGAGAAGTTTTTTTTCCATAAGTGGATGAAATTCATGGAAGTGAAATTCATGAAGATGAACTCATGGAGTGTAACATCTGGGGAAAATAGGAAGGAGGAAAGATTGTTAGAGCTAAGCAGAGACTACAAACAATCTGTCAAAAGCTGCAGCTGTTTAGGTACCTTGTATACAAAAATGGATACAGAAGATTCATGCACGTAGCCAGAGAGCCACTTTACCAGTCCTCTCTTGAGAAGGGCAGCTAACATAATTAAGTGTCTTCTCTTAGAACAGTCTAGGATCTCCTTGCAGCAAAGTCTGTCCCAGATGGGAATATTTTTCAGTAATGCACCTGATAATCCATATGTAGTGAAGGTTTTGAACAGAATTTTAAAGTCTCTTTTATTTATTTTTTAAAGAAAATTGTATCCTCTCTTACTCTCCAGAAACAGAGATGCCTGACATATATATGTCTAAGTTTATAAAGAAAACACAAGGGAGATGACTATAAAGCTGTAGAAAGTCAGACAATTACTCAGTTGGAGAGACCTAAGAGTTTCCAGATGTTCATGGCTATTGCTCCACTCATTTTCATCCCACTTTTTGAGATGACATAGGCACATGGAAATGAATGATTTTTAACAAAATGTTTATTTGTAAGTGTCAGGCTCAGTGTTGAAAATGTGGCTTAGCCTGTGAAGGGGATGGTTCCAGGGTGGCTGATGGAAAGGCGCTGAGCAGCAGGCTGGGCAGCACCAGGCTTCCTG
Source organism: Corapipo altera (assembly GCF_003945725.1). Taxonomy (NCBI): domain Eukaryota; kingdom Metazoa; phylum Chordata; class Aves; order Passeriformes; family Pipridae; genus Corapipo; species Corapipo altera. Next base: position 16,062,997 of record NW_020884884.1, read on the forward strand.
CTGGTTCCTGTTTCTGTCCTACAGACCAGCTCTGCCACTTTTGACATTGGTGGCCTCACTTCACCTTGGCAGGGTGGAGCAAAACACGACCTCTTTTAAGTGTCTTCAGCCTAGGACAGGATTAGGAATGCAACACCTGGTGGTTTATGCCAGGGTATGACCAGGCAAGTAAGAAAAGAGCTGATCCACAGCCCTCTATCCAGCACGAACAGTAGATACCTCAGAGCAAGGCTGTTGTATATTAACACAGTGAGAGATGGATATACACAATAAAGAGGGATGTAACATGATGGTATTACACAGCATCTCTGGATATTCAAAGGAGTTCACAGGAGAAAAGATGGCTGGTGTGTTTAATGTTACAGCAAGAGGGCAGTTGCTTTCCTCCAGGAAGCATTACCTCATATGTCAAGAACCCAGCACTTCACCACCAGGTTGCCTTGGCTAGGAAGGGAGGGGAGAAAATTGCCTCTGAATCTCCAGGCCATGTGGGAGCATCAGGATCTGAAATGCTGAGGAGCAAGACACTCGTTCTGCCAATAGAGGGGTTGGGTACCTACCCCCTGCTGAGGTGCTCTGGATACTTTGGAGTGGGAGGGGAGGTGGTTGATGGGACAATCTCTGTACAGTACTATGAACTGCTTTTTCTGTGGAGCAATTTCCTTTTAATAGCTTCTCTTTGCAGCATTGCCAAGCTGCTGCTGCTCTGTCTTGCTTAGCAAATGCATATGGTTTACTGAAGAGCTTTTGAAACGGGAAGAGCTGAAATGTCAGTGTATGGTATTAACCAGAAATAGTCACTGGTGTAATGATACACTGAGATACACACATATAATTTATATATATCTCGTTATAAGATCAACAATGATAAATACATCTTATTCTGGCCACTAGGTGACAATGTTTCTTAATCAAGTCTTGTTTCGAACAACTGGATGCACTTTAAGTCAGGGATTTTCTGACTATTGTCTGAGTCTAGGTATTATAAGTAGGTAGAGCAGGGCACTGGGGGAGGAAGATTTTGGGAGCGCATAGGGATGGTCTGCAATGCAAACATGGGAGTTGTGTTGCTTGTGTACGTCAGTTCTACCTTCTGTAAGGTAGGATAATTTTCGAGTCAGTAGGCATGACAGTTTTTTTCCCTGTCATTATGAAGATGTAGTGCTAAGATAGCAGACAAAATAAAATCACACTCTTTGTAAACAGCAAAATTTTTTCAACACAGTGTAATGTATAGGAGGGCTACCCTTAAAGTGTCAGACACCTGCCCTTCCCAGGAATAGAGCAAATTCCCCTGAACCTGGAGGGTAAGGGAGTTTTTTGTTAAAGTATCTTAAGAAGAAATTGAGCAAAATGTCACATAAAACAACATTATGCATTTTAGATGGAGACAACAGAGACACAGTGGTTTTGATGATTTTTTGGAACTACATTCACAAACCGAGGGTGGAGTTGAGGGAAGCATTGAGGGAGATAAGGTTACAGAGCAAGTATGACTTCTGCAGGTAGGTACGGTCCTTTTAAACAAAGTACATGGAGAACCTGCACTGGCATATGTAGTGCCTAAAATGATGTCTGGGTAGTAGACCATATTAATACCAGGATTAAAAAAAAAAAGACACTGAAGGAACTCAATTCTCAGCAAATCACAGACTAACAAAAAGAGTGGTCACATAGAAGTGCTACCAACTACAGTAGTGACTGTGGGACACTGGATCTCTGTGCCGTCAGATAGATGTGCTGGTCTGAGGTTGCTACCTATATTGACTCACTGGTTCAAAAAAAAAACCAAACCACCCCAAAACAGAAAAACAACCGTCCCCAACTGAAAAAAAACACCTAAAACCAAACAACCTCTCTCCCCTAAACCCATAACAGGGAAAAAGGTTGAAAATGCAATTGTGAGAAAGCACAGCAATAGCTCTGACACTCTCAGTCAGGGCAAAGATATCCTCAATTTCACTGCACATGGTATGTGCCTCAGGGTAGATCAAGAGCCCAGAAAGAAATCTCTGAACTTTAAAGTGCCTTGGTGTCACCAGGTGACATCTCAACGAAACAGAGGATAGGAAAGAAGGGGAGGCACAGGAAGGCTGCCAAGCAAGCTGGTGGTAATCAGGAACTGAAACCCTATTGACAAAGTCCTGTATCAGCATGATGACTGCCAGACCATGCAAAGAAAGCACCAAAAAAGTAGCCAGCGAGAGTGACTAAGGACATTGCAAATCTCTTTGCTGAAAACAACTGAGAACACTAAGATTGTTTAACTCTGGGAATATTGAGCAGGAACACTATAATTTCGCAAAGATTTCTGCAAAGTGACTCAAGCCTGAGCATCCAGATTTATCCTATTTTTCTCTTATGTACCTGAGATGGTCTTTGAACAAGAAATAAGCATCTGAGGCTGCATGAAATTTCATGCTAACCTTGTTTCTGCAGAACTAAATGTGGTACAAGTGAATTGATAGCTCTGAGCTGGTCATCCACATTTCCAATAGATGACTTTACCTGTGTCCAACCTAGACAGGTTGTTATGCATTGTACTTAGACTTACTCTTATTAGACATTATTGTATGGCCTTCTGACAAGAATAAAATAGAAAAAATGGGTGTAACAATTCACTCATATGCAGTTTAAAACGTACATAGAGCCTTAAGTGGAAGAATCCAAGAAATGAGAGCAAAAGACAAACTAGAGTCTTCGTTCAGCAAATAACCTTTCTCTAGGATATAAATGGGATTGAGCATTTCAATACAGAGCAGGCATGAATGAAGTCAGTTACTGGTTCAACTACCTATGCACAAGCATAAATGCCTCTCCGAAGAGATTTGCTGTAAAAGATTTTCAGCCTAGGAAACTTTATTTAAAACAGGGATAAAATCCAGAGAATTTGCAAAGCTGTCATTAACTATTGCAACTGTGAAGTGACTCTGCTCTTTTTTCAGTCTTTGCTGCCAATTGTACACACACAATATCCTGTCCAGGGCATATTGCCAATTCTGACAGGAAGAAGAAGTCATCATGTTTCAGATTTGACAAAGCATGGAGAGATTATTTGTTCAATAAATGCAATCATTTTGTGGATGAATGTTCTGTGAATAGTTTGTTTCCTTTCTCACCTTCTTAGATTTATCTGTCAAAGTCCCAAAATAACACTCATTCTGTCACTTGTCAAGTAACAGTTTACTATTACCATTCGAAAACGTGTGCCTTTTAAAGACATGTTTGGGTCTTGTGGTCTGTTCCTGTTTTCTGATGGGATTGGTAATGCTCTCAGCATGTCTTTCTGATATAAGCACTCACAAAAAATCAGAGTTTTTTCTCTAAGTTTTTTCTCTCCTACTGGCTTAAAATTTCCTTTTATGCCAAGTATTCATTCTAACAGTCCCAGTAAACTGTGACACTAGGGAAAACAAGGATAGAACAAATTGTGTATAAATGCAGGGAAAAAAACAACTTATGAATTCCAACTAATAATTTTGAAGAAAAATATTCTTTATATTTTTTCCCCCATATCTAGCAGCCAGCAGCAGTGGACAGTACTTTTAAATTGCACCTCCTAATTTAAACTACGCAAGGATTTTCCATAGTACTATACCTCATAGGGCATAGGCAAAACCGGATCAGATGTAATCCTAGCAGAAGGACAAGCTTTCACCTGTCTGTCTCTGACAGTTCTGAGCTCATTGAAGGGGAGGAGGGAAAGAGAGTGCTGCCTTCAGAAAGAGGATGCTGATGCAGATGACCTAACGAAGGGTAACTCAGTGGCTGCTATCACTTGCAGATAGTCCCTCTGAGAATAGATCACTTCTATCCAATTGGCATTGCATTTTCCCCACACTTTGCTGTTCTCCTGGCCAAAGCAATAGCAAGGGGAGTGATGAAACAGTGACTTGGATGCCATGAAGCAGCGCAGTCATCTCAAAATCCATCAGCATTTGCAAAACACACTTTGATGATGATTTGCTTGTGATGTTAGTGTGCTAAAACAGTGAGCTCAGGTTTCCATGCAGTGTGCTGAGGACCCCTTGTCTGGATCCTAAACTGTCTGGCTGGTGTGTCATGTACAACACATACAGTAGTGTCCTGTCTATCACATATGACATCTGTGCTACCTGTGACCTGTGAGAATTTCCAGAAGGGGATGCACACAGAGGCCTTATCTCAGCAAAAGGTGTTAGATCATGGTTCTTGGGTACTCACATCCTCAATCAAGACTATGGGAAGACTTGGCCTAGGATAATGATTTTTGGAGTTTATCCTGTGAAGGTGAAGAGATTCAGAGGAACTCCATCTTCAAGATAAGTGCAAACACCAACCACATACATCCCTTTGCTGCTGGAAATGCATGTCAGAATTTGCAAGAAGCTGCACTGATATATTAAGACTCAAGAAAAGAAAACAGTAGTTATGGGAGTTTAATCATTGAAGCTGTTTTTCAAGGCATCAAAAACCCAAGAGTATCAAATATGAACATCTTTGGAGTTTTATGTAAGGAAGCATCCATAGACTCCTGCTAATACAGATTGTCTTGCCAGACCCCTAGAAGGAATGGAGGTACAGGAAGGTAATGCATGGACTGGCCTTTTTCCTGTGCTGCCAAAAGGGCAAGAGGGTGTCTGCATGACAGACTGCTTTGTTCTACCACATCCCTGGATAGACTGTGTTATTGGTGTACATAAAACTAATAGCTGTAAATTGTTGTGGTTGGTGCTTGCAGAAGTGTGACACTAGATCTTTGAGGAGAAAAAGACTTGAGGACTTTTCTGATTTATGTGTTACCAACAGATTTTTTCCAAAAGTTCTCATTGCAAAAAGGTATACCTACATCCATCAGTTTTAACCAGATCCACACTACACTTAAACTGGATTAGTGTTACTGCTGCTTGTATATACTTTGCTAGAAATGCGACTTGAGTCTTGAATCCAGAGATAAGTTTCAGGAACAGCAGCTATGACATGCCAAGTACTTTTAAGCTGGGTAGAAGGATCTGGAGCAGTCAAAATCCAATAAACATACAACCTAAAGGCTTAGGCACCTAGATATTTGCTAGAAGATGTAGGGTCACCATCATGAAGCAGCAGAGGAAAATATCTCTGTTGGTCGATGGATGGAAGAAGTTTGAACTACCAGTGTGATGCAGAGGCAACACTAGGAGGAATCACTAGAGCTGGGAAAGTGTAAATATTATTTTGAACAGTGATGGCAAGACCTTGCCTGGATGCCATATTCAGTCCTGCCTATCAGGTTGCTAGGATGATATGCTGGGATGACAGGAGAAAGGATGTTATGACAGAAGAGAAATTAATTATAATTAAACCTCCCTGTCCCCCCTTAAAATCAACCAACCAAAAAAACTCAAACACTCAATTGCTTAAAATAAGAATACAAAAGTTAACCTCAAGGCATGATTATACCTTCAGAAACAGCCATAGGATGTTAGTTGCAGGTAGAAAAATTATTTCAATTAAAATGAGTGACAAAAAAGGGTATAAAGTTTGTGTGATCACTTTAGCTAAGAACTCAGGGAAAGGCTCCTATCCCACATAGAAACAAAATGAAGAACAGGCTTTCAATTGGAAGGCTGAGTAACATCATCAAAAAAACTCTAGCCAGTTACATGAGGGAGCATGATAGCTTTGTGAATGAGATTATATATTGTCACAGCAGGGGACTGGCCTTGCTGACCTGTGATATTCTTTCTAGTCTTAAGTGCAACTGATTATTTCATTAGCTGATGGTGCAGACATTTCACAGCTTTTCATGAAGGAATACACAGATGTGGACAGATTGGGGATAAATTGGAATACATCTAATTTACCTTATGACCACTCTTCAAATTAAATCTCCTAAGATAGAAGCCATACATGTTTCTGCTAGAATCTCTGGTTTTGTTCTAAGCACAACTTGTTCCTCCCTAGTTCCTACAGATAAAAAAGAAATTCTCATGTAAACATATTAAAATACTTATCATTTTACATTTTAACTTCCATAGACCTTTGTCAAGCATAAGTTGCAGTCTAATAAGCTAATTGAAATATGTAAAAAGCTTAGAATAAGAAAACAATCTGTTTAGACCAACCATTTAAAAGCAGAAACATTTTTATATATGCTGTTTAGAAGAACAGATTTAATAAAAGTTAAGTTTTATTGTATTTTCCTGTGAGGTTTTATGGTTGAAATTTTTTATTACCTAGCAGACTTGCACTCTGAAATTTCATAAAGTTTCCTTGTATTCAGCAATAAGTCTGCCCAAAATAGATAATATTTAAACAAGCAAACCAAAATTGCACTGGGATCAGAGTCAGTTCATCCTGACTGCCATTTTCAAATCCTTATTGTACACTCTTAGTGCTGTCTTCCAGCAGAACTAAAATAAACATTTGGTATTGTGACTGCTAACACAGGATGATGTTCTAGTACTTAGATCTAACACAGATCCTGTTTGAAGAAGTCAATTTCTATGTGGATCAAACATTTAAGACAAGAACAGTACAGTTTAAAAAAGTTAAAACTACAGAACCATATTTTGTGTCTCTGCAGGAGGTAATTGTAGGATGACAACTGATTGTTAACAGCCGTAACTCTGAAAATCAGAGAACATTAATTCAGTGCTACCGAGACACAAGAAGATGCAGAATTATCATGTACTTCAGATAGGGTACATTTTTAATCTTCCCTCATATTAATTTCGGTGAACATTAGTTGAAATTTTACATGTTTGACTATTTATTTTTACTCAAGATTTCTGCTTTGATTATGAATCATTTTAACAAAAACAAACTGTACTTCTCTGATCTTGTAATAGCTGAAGAAAAAAAGTTGCATTTTCTAACATCCTGTTCCATTAGGGATGAAACCTAAATGAATCACTTTGAACTTGATAACAAACTCTGCCTTAAGAGCTTCCTTTCACATCCAAGCCAAATACATACCTAAAGCCAACAGGTAGAAACCTATGATAGTCTCTCCTTGCTCTGTTACAGCTGCCTCTCTGGTCAGAAAACTGATGTTGTTGTTCCTCCAGGGTGCCTGTGCAGAAAACTGGACAGACATTTTCAGTGGAGCTTATGATTCAGAAATTACCCCTTCCTCAGTATGTCCTGGTGAATAAAATGGTTCCAGCCTTTTCCTCAGTTTCTGCTCCCTGTGTTCAAGGGAGCTCTTCAATAAGACTAATGATCTAAAGAAGAAAATCTCAGGGGACAGGAGCTTTGCAGCCTTCTGACCTATTCTTCACTAATCCTATCTATTAATACATCCTGAGAACCTGTGGCCAGCACAAGACAGCAGATTTCCTTGTATCCTTATTACTGCTATGTGCAGAAACCTTTAATGAAAAGCATTTATCTGACAAAGAGTTAACTTCCTTTAAAATAAGGTGATATCACATAACCTGCAGGTTCACAGGCCCACCCACACCATACTGATACATGGCTAAAATGGCTGTACTTTCATCTTTTTGTCTTCACTGAAGACAAGTGGAGTTTTATTTCAAATGAAATTCAGGAAAATTCTCACATAGATTAAAAAAAAAACAACGTAGTAAAAAGCAATGGGGAGGTGTCACTACCTGAGGATATGACTTTAACATAGCAGAAAAAGTCAGCTGTGAAGTTACTTTACCAGCAAGGTAGTTGTTAATTTAAAAAGAAGGGAAGATAATTTCCTGCCCAGGTCGAAAAAAATTTTAAATCATACTTTTAGACTCCTAAGCATCCTCCATTCTATGAGTAAGCTCCAAGTACAGTGTGAGGTTTTCCCACACTATTGAAAAATGACATCTTGTATTATTGAGGTGATTTGTTACACATGATTTGAGTCAGCCTAGAGTATTTTCAGGCTTTTCTGAGGTATCAATTGTATTTCAGATATGGCATCTCTTACCAATCTGGTTGCAGTCATAATTAAAAAATTTGAGTCTGAATTAATTAGTCTGGAGCAGCAAAGTTTTCTTGGTGAGCAACACTCTTACTGCACTGAAATCCCTGTGCCTGCCTTGGACTAGCTTGTTCCTTCTTATCCTGGGCAGCATATTTGCCCCAATTGTGGCACCCAGTTGGAGGGAGCAAAGCACCTCACTTGTGAACTTCCACTGTCCACAGGCTGGTTTTGTCCCTCCTGAGGCAGCTTGATTGTTCCTGTCAAGCTTTCACTGTGTTTTTTTATGGAAGCATCACTGCACAAGAGGGGAATAGTGGCAGTATGATGAGAATAAAAGGGGAGAGCAATCCTTTACAGTGAGAAGGGAGGCATAGCCATGTTGTGATGAAAGACAGAAGCCTCTCACCTTCCTGCTAATGGTGAGGACAGTGACCCACACACTTGCTTCACTGAAGTCTCTTGCAAGGATGGTAGGCTTGACTTGTCCCCAGCCATTTTGCTCTTGTACCAGTCACTGGAGTGCTGCTCTCTCTTACTCCAGCAGGACGGGTCTGACAGAGCCCACAGATCACATTTCAGCATCAATGTGGCCCAGTTTTTCCAACCACTACTACTTGCCTCCTGCTGACTCTTTGAAAGACCTCTCCCTCTGTCTCTAGACAGCTGGAATTGAACCCTGACAAGCTACTAAAGCTCACCGTTTAGTAGGCTAATCTTACTGACAGAGTGACCAGGGACTTACCAGCTCAGTGATTAAAAATGGCCCTAGCAGTGGTCTTGAGGCCACAGTCCTTCATTACTGTGGTCCTGCAACAATCCCAGGTTGCCTCCAATATTCCCACCCTCAACCCAGTTTCAGGTATCTCTTGGCCTTGCCAACAGCCCTCACAGGACTGCCTGGCATGCCCAGCACATGTGGCCTTTTCTCTACTGTATTGCTGCTCTCTGAGGTTGCCATGTAAATATCTGTGGTCCCCAGCAAAGCCCTGGATGTGCATCAGCTTTCACAGGGAATATGTGTACAATCACACATTTTCAGCATTGAGCTACAGCAGCAATTTCTAGCTAGTTATCGACCTGTAAGTGGATCGCTGTTCAGATGGAGGGTTGGGATAAAGCTGTGCCTGAAGGTAGTGCCCAGGGACATTCACAAGGGCTCAAGAAGGCCCGCAACAAAGCCCAGCAATATCACCTACTCTTTGGGACAAGGGGCTTGGGTCAAAGAAGAAGTCATCAGCAGAGAACCCATCACAAAGTCCCTGTCCATGGATGCTCATGTCTTCACTGGAGTGTACTTTATCAACTACCAAGAGAAAGATGTGCAAAAGGATGACACTTTACATTGGGCAAAAACTGTATACCTGGTCCATGCTCCTTCTACTCTCTCATTGAAAATAAAACAGCCACCCAACAGCCCACTTGTGGGACAAGTCCGAGCTTTGTGAGAGGAAAGATAACAACTCCCTGAGGAGTTTCCTCCTGCAAATAGGCACTTCTCACCCCATGCAGATCTCTGCTGCTGTGCATCCAGGATTTGGTAAAAAAAAACTGGGTGTTTTTTTTGCAGCTCAAAGGAATCCATACTCATGGCAAGCACAGGGTGAGTTGATCTCCTACACCACAGGGAGTGCTGAGGTGGCAGAGCCACATCCCTTTATGCACAAGCAGTTTTTCCATGGCATTTGACACAGGCCTGGGCTTCCAAGTCTGAGTTTGGCATCTGTTGTCACAATAGTGCCAATGCCCACTACTTTGATTAAATAGGGAGAGGGACAACTAGCAGAGAGTATTTTTCATGCAAACTGTTCAAGGAAACTACATGATTTACATAGATGTTACCTCTTTAGGCATAAGCACTTTAATTGGTAGTAAGTAACAATTATAATTATTTCCCTTTTGCTACAATAAAAGGCAAATGTACTATTCGCCTTGATATCCTGAACTTGAATTTTAATTTTTCCCAGATGTGAGTTTCTTTCGGCTTCATAGAAATACCACAGTTCTGTGGACACTTCAACTTTCCATCTCAATGAGAAAGCCCTCTGGCAAGCCTTGCCCCTTACAGCAATAATTAGAAGGGGGAAAAAAGAAAAAAATATTTTTTGGTATTCAAGGAAAAAAAATAAATATGAGTAAAATGTTTTTCATGGTCAAGCATCCTTTTGGATGATGTTTTCCGCCTTGGTCTTCACCCATTACACTGAGTGATTAATATCTTGGCCTACTTGCAGTTTCCTCCTTCCAGCCTCTGCAAACTCCTGAGGTTTGTTTCTTGTATCTGCAGGTCACTGTGCTTCCAAATGAGAGAAACACTCCCTCTGCAGATTACAGGTGCTTAGTTTCATGTCTCTCAGCGCTTTGGTGGTGACCAATTTACTGGGCTCACCAATTTACTGGGCTCCCCAAGTGCCTTCACTATCTTCACAAAGCGCTTTGAAAGGAATAGAGCAGCATTCACTATGGCCATTTCTGTAAGAGGAGAATACTGAAGTGCTGTGGTGGAAATTACTGTGTTTGACATAGCTATGCCTCTGGGAAGGCATGAGAAAAAAACTGATTTGGACATGAAAAGACCGTAAAGCACCCCTTCCTAAATATGTAGGAACTACAGACTGGGTCTGCAGAAGAGACACAAGTGATGCAAATGTACCTTGGGAGACTGGTGTCACAGCTCCTCCTATTACACTCCCTCTGCTCGCCCAAAACTCATGCATCTGTTTTCCCCCACTGTGACCTGTCTGCCAGGTATAGCAGAGCCACATGACCCACCCCCTGCCAGAAGATTGGCTGTGGCAGTTCTGGAGATCTGGACATAAAGGTGCTCTCTCAGCAGACGACAGGTGGCCTTACCCAACCCCTGCCGAGCTGGGAAGCAGGCACACCCCTGCCTACGCAGGTCTGGGACCAGAGCAGCGAGCCCTGTCTATGAGCAGCAACATCTGTCTGAGACAGACATTTTAGTCCTCCTGCAAAGTGCTCTCCATAGACCTTCTGGAAAGGACTCCACAAGCAGCACGATCAGATTGGGTCCAACCCTGCACACGCCTCTGCCAGCTGACATCTAATGACCTCACTAAAACTACTGCTAGCTCAGTATTAATCGGATGGCTGCACCTGAGGGTTTAGGGCAGCTACTGCTCGAATGTTAATGAGTGAAGAAACCCTCTGAAATCACTGATACCTCAGGACACCTGAGTAAAGCAAGCGATGAAATGACCAGGTTATGAGACAACAGATCAATACAGCCCATTTTATGAACACCCCAAACCAAACAATGGTCTCTGAGGTGGCAGGCAAAGCCAATTAATTGTGGATATAAGCCAGCAGGTACCTCCTATTTGGGCTGCTAAAAATGTGCAACAGCCTTTTAATCCCTGTTTGCCTCTCTAAACACTTTCAAAGTGTTATCAGCAAGTATCACAGTAGCGCTAACTGGTTTGACATACTCAGGCTAGCTACATTAGAATTAGCATACTTTTTCCAATATATAGTGACAGCAAAATCCTAAAAATTAAAATTTGTGTGTGACAGAAAACATATGATGAATGTTTCTAGCAAGCACCTGTTTTCCCTGAGGAGCACGGAGAATGGGGCAGTTGCCAAAGGAATGGTTTTGTCAGAAAGCTGATGTAAGTTCTCACAGCACTATTTTTGCATGACACCTGCTATACACGGATTAAAGAAAAAGACATTAGAGGGAGGAGGCAAAAGGAAAAATGTGCAGAAGGGATGTGTTAAAATAAACCATAAGCAGATAGAAAGTGTGTGTGTGAAACAAAAATACAGTTTTTTACGTGTAAGGCATAAAATTTTCTGAAATTTTACAGAAATATAATTTGGGTATTTCAAACCAAATTCAATGGTTTATTATAAATAATTATAAATAATTTTAATTTTTATTTCACATTTTTCATTAGAATATTCTATAAAATACTATAAAATAAAAAAACTGTCAATATTCAACAAGACATCATTTAATCTTGCAAGGAATAATCACACAATGATAGTTATGCCTATAGATTTCACTGAGGTAGCCAGAAAATGCATTTCATATCAGTAACAGATGATTTTTCCAAAATCAGATCATGTATTTGCTCCCTGATTCCAGTAAAATACAATTGTTGAAATGATTTACACAAAGTCTTTTCTAACACCCACTGAATGAAAAGAAAAAAATATTATAAACAGATCTGGTCAGTAATGCTTAAAACAAGTTACTTGCCAAATTCAGTTAAGAAAATGGTTGCATCGTATAATGAATGTATTGTTAAATCTGTACTTCTGCCATGATTTCATAGAATCATAGAATCAACCAGGTAGAAAAAGACGTCCAAGATCATCAAGTCCAACCCTTGATCCAACACCGCTGTGGTTACTAGACCATGGCACTAAGTGCCACATCCAGTCTCATCTTAAAAACCTCCGGGGACGGAGGATCCACCACCTGTGTGGGCAGCCCATTCCAATGCCTGATTACTCTCTCTGTAAAAAATTTCTTCCTAATATCCAACCTAAATGGACTTTTCAATGGACTTTAGCCTCCTCTGCTTCCTATTTTCTTCTTATTCTCGTCAATCCTGAATGCTAATGTTTCTCTGAGAAGTTGTGCTCTGTAGCTTGTGACAGATCTAGAAAACTACCTGTTAGGAAAAGAATGCTTGGTCAGCAGTTATTACTGCAATATACAGTAATATATCAAAATCAACAATTTCTCAAGGAACACTGTTTAGATTGATGCTAATATGAGGACAGGTTGCCTTGCAGCTTCAAATATTTACCACTTTCATGCTGAAAGATTCAAGAGAATCGAAACTACTTTGTGTAGATTAGGTTACTGAGGGTTTGTATTATTTAAACTCCCTGCTCTGAGCTGAATTTACACTGAGTAGGTTAGGTGATGGTAAAGGAAACTAAAATCTTCTGAACAGCTGAATCAGTTTGTGAGAGATCCCAGTGAAGTGTGGGAAGTCCTGCTTCTGAGATAGAGAGTTTCCTAAGGAAGAGAGAGAACCACTCTAGGCAACTGCAGATAAAGAGTGGCTGAAAGGTAGGAGCCTCTCTGTGGCACAGGAGAGTACAAGCTCCCTGTCTTCATGAGTTGCACTGATTTATTTTTTTATTGAAAGAAAGCTACCATAGCTCCTGCTCTAGCAAAACTTGGCTTTTTGGCTTTAAAAGTATTCCAGTCATCCTTGGGGTGCTCATTACAGATTAAGACAAACCTACTTCACACCTACTGACTGGGTATTCTGTCACCGAGGTCCTTTAACTATCTGTGTCGCAGCAGCGCTTCAGTGCTCCAGTTTAGAGGGGAGCCCAGCTAGAGCATCAATTTTGCCCAAATATGGGCTTGCCTCATATCATACACCTGCAATCTCATACAGAATTTCTGGATATTTTACATGTTTTGAACCATGAAAACTGATCCTTAGTTGCTTAGGTGTTGGTTCAAAACGGCAGAATGTACTGGGGTTTTTTTCTGCTTACCAAACCAGGAAGCACACTAACAGAGGCAGATACACTGAATAACCTGTCACTTTGACTCATGTGAAGAAATCACTCTCTGCAGAAAAAGGAAGAACAAAATCCCCACCGTTTCATGTATCAGCAGGACTAACGTCAGGAGAAACTTAACGTTGCATTCTAGGGACTATTGCAAATTCAGCAAATTTGGAATTAGACAGAGAAAAAAAAGGGAAACATAAATACATTTTGAAATGCTTTATGACAAAAGAAAATAAATAAAGAATACTGACATGGAAAAAAGTCTCAATAATTATTCAATAAAACATATACTTCCTAGCATCTACTGTTCTGCTGTTTCCCTTGAAAGTCTTCAGGCTGTTGGCTTCAGTCAGGGGTAGGGAATAGTTACAGGGAACCCACCATTTTTCCTATTTTTTTTTTTCCTGGGAGGAGTACGACGGTGGTGCCCAAGGAGCATGATGTTGAAGCTGCTGATTTCTTCCTTTTCTTTCTAAATTCCACTTGGGTCACCCTTTAGTACATTTTTTTCATGCTTTACACCTTCTTTTTATTTGGTCTGCAATTCCACATTATGTCTGAATGACATATCTTACATACCTTGTATACTTCTGTTTTCTCTGCTGCCTATAAATCAGTTGTACTAGCTTCCAAGGTTTGTATTTAACTGTTTGCTGCTGAGCTGTTCATAGACCTGAACTGACATTCTCATGACCTCTATTTTTATCCCCTCCATGTCTGTACTCCTCTCCCCCACATCCTGGGTTGCCACAGGCAAGTCCTTGACTGTCAGGCCAGGCCTATATTCTTTTACACTGCAACATTAAGATGATGTAATAAATATTTCACTTGACACAGAATAAATACTTGCTACACTTGTTTGTACAAAAATCGTAGTTATATCCCATGATTATTAAAAAACAAGTAAAACAGATCAGGAAATAGTCACCTGATAATTAAAATAAATTTCTATCGCAACTAAGCCAGGTAAAATGAAGTTCCAGGCAGACCAAGGCAATTTGAGGCCAAGCAAGCCTGGTATACCTTGATACTGCAATGCCAGTACATAGTCTGTGGCACAAAACTATAGCAATAGCAATAACTGTATTTCTGGGGCTACAGGTTACACAGATCAGGCAGATAGAGCCTGGATAGAGCTGCATTGGCTGCAGTAAAGTTTTGTTCACTCATATAAAAAATTATAGAACAAAGTAAGCCTTCTGCTTAATTCCGTCTGTTCTTGTCCTGAGTCAAATTATGCACAGATTCATTCTGACCACTTCGAAAAAAGTGTGGGTTTCCTTTTTGACGATGCTTTTGCTTTACACGATCAGCTCCAACATCCAGATTAGTAAAACAACACAGATTTTTATCTTAATATGTTAATTTGAGATTGTGTGCAGGTAGCATAAAATAGAGCAAAACCTAAGGCACTATGCTTTCAATCCATTGCCTTTCCCATCATGTCTGAGAACAGAGCCTATGATGATTCTCTCTTCATTCCCTTTATTTAATTGATGTTTGCCTTGCACAAAACATCCAGAAATTACAGTATAGTAAGATTCACACCCTGCAGCTTCTCATTCAAACCTCAGGTATGTTGACTTGCTAAAACTTCCACTCAAAGTGATGAGCTTTCCAAGGACTTAGCCACAATTAGAATTTAATCCTGGATTAAGAGAATACATCACACGAGGAGGAAATTACTGCAAATATAAATAATCTCAACCTGGCATTATGCTTCTGTCAGCTGAATCCACCTAAATATTTCCAGGTGCCAGTTGCTATTATAAACTATATACAATAGACTCTTATGAAGTCTTTAATACTAGCATTCCAGCAGGTGTAGAAGTAGATAATAGAAGTGTATCATAACAATGACCAGTCTAGGAAACTGCTGTAGCAGAGGAGTCCTAGACATGCTGGTTTCTGCTGCTCTTACCCTTTATGGACTTCCTCTAGATCCACTGTTTTTACTTACTGTTTTTCTGTTAAAAACCAGAAAGAATGCATCCTCTCAGGATGCTGAAAAGGAAAAATGCCTTTTTTTCCTGATACCTAGTTTATGCTTCTGAGGATCCCATGGACTAACAGCAGTCATGACAATTCCAGAGTACTGAGAATGTCATTCACACAGATAAGATTAGAGCTTGGAAAGCATCTGACATGTTACGAGATCACTTGAAAACAGTATAAGTGTCTAGAGAATTACTTGCTATCTATATAACAACTCATAATCAACCCAAGGCTATGAAATTTTTATGGAGAACAAGACACTTTTCCTTACTGCCTATGCATTGCTTAACATCAAATATTATCCTTTTATTTCTTTTTATATACTAGGTTTTGATCCATATATTAAGATATCAGCACTCACAAGTCTGTATGTGTAAGTTCCCAAGAAAGAGGAAAATAGAAATATCCTTCCCATTACATAATTTAATTTACTTCAGGATAGTACTTTTCCATAGAATAAAAATATAGTAAAAAACACAAACATTGTACTCATACTTACAAAATGGTAAAGGTCGCTTGTTCCCTCATTGAACAGGATATATGACTCTAATATTAATGTCCACATTCTGGAAAGTTAACGTGATCATTATTTTTTGACAAATCACATGTTTCTCTTCCAAAGTTGGGGAAGAAGTCAGGAGTGCAATTTCTGGAAAAGCAGACTGAGTTTGGATTACCACTAGGTACCTACTGACTCTTTTGTGTGACGGTCAAAGGAATTCTGTACAAATCCAAGGTATCTGGGCCATGTAGTAAAACCCACGAGTTTTATCACAAACATTATTTTCTCACATGAACAGTTTTAACAGAACTATTATTATGCCACAGAATACAAGTGTTGTGTTCAGGGACTCCATTGTGGCTCAGAATTTAATTTGGCATTTTATAGCAGACAGCTTTCTGCCAATATACTGTGTATAGACCATATTTTATAACCAAATTAAAGCATACTCGCTCTCTGAGGGAGGAAGGAGCTGCAAATCCATGCAAGCTGTGGTATTTTACAGAAGAAATTTTGACTTCATTAAGCTTTTATTTATTAAAGGCTAGATTCATGTTCATTTGCCAAAAGACAGGTGAAAGAAAGCAAAAAATGTCAAAATCTGCATATCTTGTAACGCTGGAGACCTCTGTCAAATGTTAGGGCACAGGCTTCTCTAACTCTGTCTATGAATATTTTGGAAACACTATAGATACACTGTAGGTTAACCTATAGGTAAAACACAACCAGCTGATGATTTCAAAACAGTGCCCCTAAGGGGCAGAGAAGGAGAGGTAGCATTGCTCCTCCACGACTTGCTAACACCTGAGCCCCACCACCACAACCAGCCAAGCTTCATCCCCAGCACTTCCAGCACCTCCGTTAACAGTCATTGCCTCTTGAAGTTACAAGAGCTCCACATTCTACCTCAAAGATGGATAAAGCATGCATGAAATCACATGTTTGTCAAAAAACAGGGGTGATATTGGGATGACAAGGGCACAGAGGCAGATGCCTGTGTCTGTTGCAGCACTTCAACCTGTCTCTCCCCTCATCAGCCCTACCCGCCCCACTCTCTCTTCCTGAGCTTTTTATATGTAGAGAAAGGCAGATTCTCTTTACAGTCTCTTCTATAAGGATTTCACGGAGCTGAAGTGCTCATTTATTTTCTTTCCCATCCAAAACCAGGGTTTGTACAAAACCAGAAGGTAGATTATCTCACTTCACTGGTTTTTTTTTTTTTTGAAGCTGAGTGCTCTCCAGCAGCATTTCCTAAAGAAAAAACATGTGTGCCATCACTCTATCAACCTGCTCCTCCCTGCAAATTTGAAGCTATGTGCCAGTCCTGACCACCTGCAACAGGAAAGTAATTTCAGATGTAAGGATTACAAAGACTGCCAAAGACTGTTTTACTGAGGTAAAACAAAGGTAAAGCTTTCTAAGCCTATAATAATGCCAAGTGAGAATTACTAATATACTTTACTAACATTGTCTATTAAAAGGACATTAAGAAAGGGCAACAGTGGTTATCTGTCTATGTCTACCACAAGGTTGGGATCAACAGTTTTACAGAAGACAGAGACATCATTGCCTCAGCAGATTTTAAGATGCCACGGTGGTACACAAAAAGGCTATAGATGCCAGCCTTCTTCATGGTAAACATTAATGCAAGATATATCTATACATATCTAAAGACAATTTTTTTTTTAAACTTTGAAGTATTTCACATTTCCAAGTCCATGTCCTTAACAAAATGGTATTGACACTGTGATTTCAAATCAAAAGGCTGACAACAATGGATAAGTAACAGGTATCGGTAGCTTCCACTGGAGAAACATATGGGGCTGCAAATAGCTCTTCCATGTGAAGGAATGCAGCATTCGTACAAGAAGAAAAGACTCAGCAAAACATATAGCCTACAGAACAGAAAATATCATATCTTCTTTCCCTGGAAAGTTTTAAAACAACAATGCTTTTTGCAAGGACTCTGCTCTGACACAAGTTTAGGTAAAGGATGGAAGCAGATGACTTCTCAGAGAAGAAACGGAAACAAACAACTTCAGTAGAGATTTGTGAGTGGCTTGCCTGAAAATTACAGTCTCTCTGATCTTGTAAATGAACGGCAAAGTTCTTCAGCACTTCAAAAAGAGGAGTATCAGTTTTCTAGGGTTGTTTGCTTGGTGTACAAATAAATGGGGTGCTTATTTGGGCAAGAGCACACACTACCAAGCAAGGTAGAAGGTCAGAAGAGGTGAGGAGTTACATCAAAACTGTGCAGCTTGTCAACATGGCCAAGGAGTTGGGCACTGCAACCACATTGCCCATTTTTGCTCATAATCCTTTGAGCAAGTCAGCCAAGGCTGCATCTGCTGAGGGAAAAACAGAGACCATCACTGTTCACAGAAACACAAGAAGTGAGCTTCCAAAACACTGCCAGACTGTCCTCAGGTCACTTTACCAATGCAAATTGGAAAAATAAAGCCTCAAATTTGAACAGCATTTTTCACCATTAAGGTGCCAAGGCCTTTCACAAAGGACATTTTATTTGCCTAGGAAAACCCAACGAATCCCTGTCAATCTGAGGGCTTGGCCACATATCTGCTGCGTGATCTGAGCCTTGTTTGCACCTGTGGTGAGTTTTAGGGTTCTTTTCCTATACTAGGTCAGAGATAAGATGTATTTGCTTTCTCATAATGCTTTCAATTACTTTGTGTCTCTTGAGAAGGATAATTGTAAAGCCCAAGGCTACTGAGAGTTTTCTTTAAAAGGCTACAAGAAATGATTCTTAAACATCCTAACTGGAAAGAGGAGCCAGTAGAGCTATCTGTAATGTGGCTGTACTGCAACTGAACGTTCATTTCCACTTGGAACAAGATAAAGTCAGATTGAAAGACATCTGGGTAATTCCAAGTGACAAACTCACAAAAATGTTAGCAGTCAGTCATAGACAGAAAGTTGTGCCTCCACTCTCTGTTAGGCTCCTTCTCTTCCCACAGCAAAACCACCAGGAAAGTAATTCACAGCATAGTGGCCATGATGGTTCTCTGCAGAAATGCTAGATTTTTCACCCTGTTTGGGATTTCTGGAAAGATTAACCGTTGGCGGCAGGATGAATACAGCAGGATGAATACAAACACTGCAATCAGATGTTAGTCAAGAATGAAAACCTTCTGACCTGTGTGAACAGCAGAGGGAACCACAAAGAAATCTCATCTTTCAGATGCTTGCTTGATGCTGTCCCCGTGATACAAAACACAGCTGAGGAGCACTGCAGGAATGACAAGCGGAGAGCTCTGACTGAATGTAGCTAATTCACAATTATCTTCTCAAATCTTTAAATCTGTAACCTAAATCTATGTGCCATGTGAGATCATATAGATCTTGCCAATAGCTCAGTTGTTCCCTTTCTTTTGTATATTTGCTAAAATCTCAGGAATAAGGAGATATGTTTTGTTAAGTAGCTCCTTGGTCCCGCCTCTGGTCAGACATCTTAAACTATGATAATTCTAAGCTGTGCCTTTTCTACTTCCCTCAGAACTTTCCACATATGTTTTTGTTTTCTGGTGGTGAGCACCTTCACACCCCTCACCAGAGAGTTTGATTTCTCTCACTTTAGATGTGTATGTGCCCCAAACTACCCCCATTACATGCAGCTGACACTGGAAGGAGTATGTCTCCCACACCATGGGAAAAAGGGTTATGCAGTAAAGAGGAACAAAAGCCCTTCTCTCAGTGCTATTCCTGGCACAGCCTCAGATTATCCACTTTGGTGGTATACAAATATGTCATCCCAGTATTATACTGTCACAGGATATTTTCATTCAAATGACTGAAAATAACTTCTCAGACTCCAAAGGGATATGTTGAACAGCTGGGCAAAGACACTTAGGACACTTTCCATCACCTGTGCAGGGAAAAAAATGGGCAAAACCAAGCATATTGTTGTTGGACTGCTCCAGAACATTAATTAATACACTGCTATGTGGGCTAGCAGAAGCAGCAAGGAAAGTCTACCTGTCAGAGTGCTTAATAGCTTTAAGAGAGTCTCATGTCTTATCTGATATTGGGCTCTCCATACTGAGTCATATGAGATTATTATTTTAGCAAGACAGTTGAAGTTTATAGCACTCTTTTGTTGCTCACGGTGGGGCTGAGATTTTCCTTCATCTTATTCCTCTGTATTGTTACCTCTGTCATTATGAAGCTGAGCACCTCATCTACAAGCCATCTGAACCCAAATATGCTTCCCTGAAGTCCAGGGCTTTCTCTCTGTCACTTGCCTTCCTCACGCCCCCTGTCATACCAGCCACTATATGCTGACTGCCTCACCCCAGCTTTTATGCCCTGTTGGAAGAGTTTCTAGTCTCTAGTGCTCCCTCGGTGTAGGGTAGCCTCCTTCCGCCCAGAGGACACGCCTCCCACTCTTTTGTCGTTCCAAAACAAAACCGTGAGCAGTTTTGTTTTGCGAGCAGCCTGTGAGCAGCCAAAACACCCCTGCACCATTACGATTAGCATGACTCACATTTGTAGCCTTATTAGTCTTGGGGGTGAGAGAAACTGGCCCTGCAATCCAGCACTGGGGGGTGCACCTGCAGTGGTGGAGAGGGAGATGTGGATCCATGGTTGGAGGCAGCACGACTTACTGTCTGCCAGGGCAGAGAACTCCCTGGCTACAAATCCTGCTTCACCCCTGCACTTTGATTTTTAAAGCTGCATTCTCTAACAAAAAGGCTCAGCTTTCACCAAGTAAGACCTTCAAAGAATAATTTAGTTTCACAAAATCCTTTACACAGTAAAGGCTATAAATCCCCTTCAGCTTTCACATAGAGCCTTCCTGAACGCAGTGTTTTTATCAGTCGGTGCTGGGTCAGGTCACTGACCACAGAACCAACCAGGCATCACTACAAGTGACTTAAAAAAACCTGAAGGTAAAAACTAATTTGTTGTTTCAGATGAGGTAGCAGCAAACTAGCTGCAAGCAAATGTACCTAAAAATGAAAATGGTAATGACTGGCTCCAGTCACTGATTGTCTTCAAACAGGCACTGAATTCCATGGAAACAGAAGGTATACTGCAGATGGGCATCACGCTGCAGTGATGGATTGTTTAGATGATTCTAAGCAGTGGAAATGCAGTCTAAAGGTGAAAACCCCTCAGATTTTGGTAGGAAATATGTACTCACTGGGACATATTAAAAAGAGATTCCATACTTTACCCTTAGTATTTAACCATCCACAGAATGAATTCCCATACCAACTACTATATGATAAGAGTTCACCCCCGGGCCAGCTTTTGCAGCTAAGTAAATTTCATATTGTAATAAAGGTTGAAGAACATGGCTTTAACCAATAACGAATAAGTATATGCAAAGGCTTTCCTGTGCTTGTCATATCACCTTCACATAGTGGTCTACTGTGAACAGTTTATCTTCGGACTTCATCTTGAAATATAACACCCGAAGTGAAGCGGATGCGTCAGCGGTGACGGATTGCTGCCATCCTGTGGCAGGCACATGTAATTCAGACCGACGCTTGCCTGAGAGAAAACCTCCTTCTGAAGGTGTCATTTTAGAAAGAACTCTTACTAACTCATATTATTCTTAAATGCCACAGAAGGAAAGCTAGTCCTCCATAAACGACGATCTTCAGAGCTTAGAAAGCCGTGGGCCATTACAGCGATTCTACTAGAAATTACTCTCCTAAGCAGAAAATAAGGACCAGGTGAGAATGGGCTCGAGTCACTTTTTTACTTGGAGATGTATTGCAGTATTTAGTGGTCTAACTCCAGAAAGTATGCTAACCCTAACCTGATTCTAACCCTAACCATATAAAACTGCCAGTTCCAGAATGCACATAAATAAAAGGAAATCTCTGTTTCTGATGGTAACTGTACTGGTGGCCTCAACTGGAAAAGCCATCAGATGGCTCGAATAAGGTGAGCCTTCTGCTAAGACTGTATCTAAACTCAACACAATAGCACCATTCCTAAAATTGAACGATGTGTGTTTGTGGGGGGTGTTTGATATAAATCAATCAATGAATGACCAATGGGCTGCTACTTTGTGAGATTCTATTTCTCACATCTTCTCCCGAGTTTTAGTGTTTGGTGGGAGAAATAGTTTTCTGTAACACGGCTCTGCGATCCAGGCACCTGGGAACACATGTGAGAACTTACAGATTGACAATACTGGGTCCAGTATCGTTTAACTTATTCGTCAGTGACTTGGATGAAGGGGCAGATGACTCCTCAGCAAGTTTGCTGAAAACAGAAAGCTGGGGGGAGTGGCCAGTACTCCAGAGTGCTGTGCAGCCCTTCAGAAGGACCTCAATAGGAGAAAAGATGGAGAGAGAGGAATCTACTGAAATTCCACAAAGGGAGATGCAGAGTCCTGCATCTGGGGAGGAATAACCCCATGTACTAGTACAAACTGGGCATTAACCTGCTGGAAAGCAGCTCTGCAGAGAAGGACCTGGGGGTCCTGGTGGACAACAAGCTGTTCATGAGCTAGCAGTGTGTCCTTGTGGCCAAGAAGGCCAATGGTATCCTGAGTCGCATTAGGAAAAGCACTGCCAGCAGGTCGAGTGGTGCCTCACCTTCTACTCAGCCCTGGTGAGGCATATCTGGAGTGCCTTGTCCAGTTCTGGGCTCCTCAGTACAAGAGAGACATGGAGCTCCTGGAGTGGGTCCAGTGGGTGGTTACAAAGATGATGAAAGGCTGAGGGAGCTGGGCCTTGTCAGTCTAAAGAAGAGACAACTGCAAGGGTATGACATCAATGTCTCTAAGCATCTGAAGGGAGTATGACAAGAAGATGGAACCAGGCTCTTCTTGGTGGTGCCAAGCAATAGGACAAGAGGCAGAGAGCAGAAACTGATGCACAGGAAGTTCCACCTGAACATGAGGAAGAACTTCTTTACTGTGCGGGTGACTGAGCACTGGAACAGATTGCCCAGAGAGGTTGTGAAGTCTCCCTCACTGGAGATATTCAAGAACTGTCTGTACACAATTCTGTGCCATGTGCTCTAGGATGACCCTCCTTGAGCAGGGAGGTTGGACCAGATGACCCACTCTGGTCCCTTCCAACCGGACCCCTTCTTGGATTCTGCAATTGTGTGACAGCAATATGCTTTTCAGCTCCAGACAAATTGGAGAAACAGACAAACTGAAGGCTTAAGAGATCTCAGCCTGAACAAAAGTAAGTTTGCCTATGATACTAAATTGTGAGAATCTGTTGAGTCCCTCGAAGGCAAAGAGCTCCTACAGAGAAACCCAGACAAATTAAAGGGCTGGGCACTCGTCAACTGCATGAAGTTTAACAAAGACAAGTGTCAGATTCTGCACATGTGACAGGGCAACCCTGGAGGTACATACAGACTGGGGAACAAGAGGTTGAAGAGCAGTGCCACGGAAAGTGACCTAGGGGTTCTGGTTGACAGCAAGTTGAATCTGAGTCAGCAGTGCCCTGGCAGCCAGGAGGGCCCATTGTGTCCTGGGGTGAATCAGGAAAAGCACTGCCGGCCAGTCAAGGTAGATGACTGTTCCACTCTACTCTGTGCTGGTGTGGCCTCACCTCGAATTCTGTGTGCAGTTTTGGGTGCTACGATATAAGAAAAATATAAAGCTTCAGCATTCAGAGAAGGGCCAAAAAGAATGCAAAGGGTTTAGAGAAGAAGCCTTACAAGGAGTGGCTGAGATCACTTGGTTTGTTCAGCCTGGAGGACACTGAGGTGAGACGTCATTGCAGTCTACAACTTCCTCATGAGGGAAAGCAGAGGGGCAGGCACTGATCTCTTTTCTTGTGACCAGTGACAGGACCTGAAGAAATGGCATGAAGCTGTGTTAGGGGAGGTTTAGGTTAGATATTAGGAAAAGATTCTTCACCCAGAAGGTGTTTGGGCTCTGGAACAGATTCCCCAGGGAAGCAGTCACAGCACCAAGCCTAACACAGTTCAGGAAGCATTTGGACAGTGCTTTCAGGCACATGGCGTGATTTTTGGGGCTGTCCTGTGCAGGGCCAGGAGTTGGAGTTTGAGGATCCTTCTGGGTCCCTTCAGGATATTTTTTGATTCTATGAAAACTTGAACTCTTTGAAACAGTGCAGTGATCATGCAATCCCAGAAAACCTACACTTCGCAAAAAAGACCAGGTGTTTCCCTGTGGTTGAGGTGCAGCACTTAAATCTCACCCTTGGCCAAGACTAAATATGATATTGGGACTGAGACCCCAAAACTGACTGGAACAGAGAGAAGTAGAGAGTCTTCAAGAGGCCTGAGACTCCGCAGGCTCTGACAAACATGGCCACAACTGAGACTCAGATTTCTAGAACTTATTCTTGTTAGCGAACCAAAGACTTCACAGAGACTGAAAACTAGCTGGCATCCTATGCAAGGCTGCTGTGTCCTACAGCAGATTATGGTGCATCCTTGGAATGGGCCCTGGGATAGAGTGAGCCCCCAGAGACTTTGCACCTCGGCACCCACATTCTCCTCTAGAAAGGCACTTTCTACATGCATGTCTCTCACAGGCAAAATCTTATACACTTATTAAAGAAGCCATAAAGCAACATACTGAAGGATTCATATCACTATTAACAACCTTTGCAGAACTCCTACACACTCTGCAAGTAGACAGGCTCCCACTCTTTGATAACACAAACCCTTAGACACCACCAGAAACAATTCACAAGCACCAAAGGTACTGTTTTGAGTCTTGCCTTTGATGCCAGATTGTATATGCCCCAATTTCCAAGAGTTAGGGCAGACAAAAACTCTTTCACTCTGCAGATATCAGGTTTCTCTGAGAGTCCAAGTTCAATTCACAGCAGAGTAAATATCACTTATCTCCTGTTAACTTCACCTGTTCTAAATAAGACCCTAGGAAAAAAGCCTGGATTGTTAAACCTAAAGGATAGGTAGACACTAGGAAGGCTGGTATGATGTGCATCATCTCTGAATTGAGATCTGTGCAAAGTTGATGAGAAGCCATTTACAGACCACGGTAGAGCTGTGCCCCATGGATACATGTGCAGCCTAACCTTGTTTTCCCCTTAGTACATGACAAAGCAGGCAGAAAACCCTCAGAGTCCCCTTAACAATCAGCTAACTGGGAATTAGACTGAACAGCCTCCACAAACAGACCATCTTAAACCAGCTAAGACCAAATGGGAGTTTCAGCCTTCCAGCACGCTCTCTCTTACTGATTTATATTGATAACCTCCACTCTCACCCAGACCTGCACCTTCTCAACAGCCCCTTTCCTTCTGGGCTCAAAACTCAACAGCTTGCAGCAGCCAGGCAAACAGTTTCTGCCCATCAGCCTCACACCCACTGCTGCTTTTGCCTCTGCCAGTGCCTCTCTGTGCTCTCACAGCCAGACAGCCCTGCAGCTCCCTGTTTGCTGTCAGCAACCCCCAACATATACTTTGCTAGGGTTCTGAGATGCTTCTCTGCTTACTGAGATGCAACTTCCCCTCTTCAAAGACGTAAGTCTCAACTTCATGTGCTACATGGGATAGTTAAAAAGGAGAAGAGGCTTACACAAATGGTAACACAAATGAGGAGCCTCCATGCTGGGGAAATGGGAAAATTAAAAACACTGGAGTAGCAGGGGGAGGACAATGGTCTTGCCACGTTCCTCTTGCTGAGGCGTGGAGCAAAGGTTACCATGAAAGTAGCCTTCAGCAAATGGGGATGAGCAGGAATATGAAGGACCACAAACAGAAGAAGGGGTAAAAAGGTCCCCCTGGAAAGGAACATGGGCAGAGACGGTGAAAGTTGGCCACTGTGGGACTCAGTTCTGCTCAGGAAGCACAGGCCGGAAGGAAGCAATGAAAACCTTCCAGTTGGTCCTGCTGTTTCATCTCCTGAGTCAATGAGTCACTGCTGGTGGCAACATTGAGTATCTGATCTTACCTTCTCAGGTCTATCCATCCACAGGTGATCTCCACTTCCTCCCAAGTTCTTCCATAGTGGCAAAGAGCACAGCTGTCTCCTGACCTTCTAACACCTTGTAATAGTTCAAACTGTTACTGCTTTCAGCTGTGAGGACTGTTAGTTCCAGGGAATAAAGTTTCTACAAAAGGATGCTAAAGGTATGGTCTGCATGGTATGTTCTCATCTCATGTTCCCGGTACTGCTCTAGCTATTAAAACACGTCTGTGGATTATTTAGAGATAATACTAATAGAAAGTATATTGAAATCTATTCTGTGTTCTTTTCTGGTAACCGCAGTGGTAGTGGATCAAGGGTTGGACTTGATGATCTCAGAGGTCTTTTCCAACCTGGATGATTCTATGATTCGTCATACCCTTCCTTATTTAAATACGTTTTTCAAATTTTGAGCTTTTTTTTTTGAAAATAAATCTGGTTATAGGTCAACTTTGTTCTGGGAGCCATTTGTAAGAGTGCAGAATTATCTGTAGGCAGCCAACAGAGCTGTTGATCAACTTTTAAAAGAAAATGTCGCTATGAGTTTACATCAAAGGGACATGACAAGGAATGGTCATTAGTAGTTCGCTAACCCAAAGACACATCGCAGGGCTCTTATAATTATCCTGAAGACTACAGGATCTTACTTGATTTTTACCCTAAATTTCAATACATTACTTTCCTAAGCCAGGAAAGTCATATTTCACTCTAACTTCTTAAGTCAGTTCAGTGCAGTACAAAATTCAGTGGCATGCTGGAAAGCCAGTAGAATTAGGAAAAAAACCTCTCTGTCTATCCTTCATGGCTGAAATGCACTATAGAGATATCAAGGATGTTAAGGACCATGTCCTACTGAAGCTGTTACCACTGGACAGTGCAGTGGTTCTGTGAGACCCTTACTCAATACCAAGTGCTTATGCAGCACACCTCAATCTTTATGATCTCAGATATGGATTTAAAGGAAACAATTTTTCAGTTTTAGGCAAAAGCTCAGTGTTTCTGGTGACAATGAGGTTTGGATCACGCTAATATAACTGTTTCCTCCATGCATCAATGATGGATGCATGTAGAAGGAAGCAGATCTCTACTCAACTATTTTCATAGGAGACAATATCAATTTCTTCTGGAAATGAAAGTGACAGAGTTTCTGCATGTGTCTTTTTCAAATTTATCTCAAGGACAATTTCTATTCCTCAGGCTGGAAAGAGGTCGATGCAGGTAATACTGTGATGTTTTTTCATGATGAAACGAACAGCTGTATTTTGAGGGACTTCTGTGCTAATTTAGGAATCTTCCAAACCCAGATTTCAAAATACAAAGATAAGCAGCATGATTGATACGGTGTTTACTTTGCATGATTTGTTTTCCTGTGAAGGCAATACAAGCAGAAGGAGAAACATTCCTGGGAGCAGTCAAAGATTTGTCTGCAAATAAAAATGAACTGGCATTTTAACAGTAATGCTGCCATCCCACTCCAAAGACTTCCAGTACACTAACCTCTGTGCTCTCTCTGCTTGAGCTAGGGAACAAAATATTCCTGAAGGCCAAAAATGCAGTCAGTGGGCAAAACTGGATTATTTTCTTTGAATTGATCAGTCCACTGAATATCATCAGGGGACCACAGAACTGTGCAGGATTGCATATCGACAGGAACAGACATAGGATCTGAATTTGCTTTCCATAGTTTTGAAAAAAAAAATGAGGCATTCTCCAAACATTTTCCTGATAAAGAAAATCCAAACACTTTACTTTCTTTGCTGAGATTTTCATCTTCATTGTATTCAGTGTAAGTTATAACATGTTGTTTCCTAGAAGTATGAACTTGAATAAATTTGCATGCAATGCTGCGGAAAATGAAAATGAATATTTATTACATAAAGCTAACATAAAACCCAAACACAAAGATGGGTTGGAAAACAAATAAGAGAATTATGGGTTGCTTTTAAATTAGCATTAAGTGCAAAGAGAGGCTTCTATCCAACTTTTGCAGATTATAAACGAGAAAAAAAATCCTGCAGCAACAAAATTCAGTAACTAGATCTCCCAGTTCATATAGTTGATCTTCAAGAATTATTGTTATGACTAGACATTGATCAGCTAATCCAGACAGCCATCGCTGATCATGACATTCAAACAAAATAGGAAGAATTCCTGAGGTAGGTCCTGGTCAAAAGAACGTAACGTTCCTTTCACCAGTTAGTGAAAGCACTTAAACAAAAGCATTCCTTGTGGCAAGAAACTCTGCAAGGAAGGTATCTAGCACTTCTCCATCATTAGCTGGACCCTATAAAACCCTCCTAGCACATTGCTACCTGCAAAATTGCAAACACCTTGAAAATAAATCATATTGTCTTCACATTACAATAGGTAGATTTTCTGTATCACAGTTTCTTTTTAAGCTTAAAATAACACTGCTGTGCCCCCAAGAGAAGCAGAACAATAAATTCACACAATATGTCTCAAGAACCATTTTGTTCTGATATTTCCTTTTTTGTAGATGACACTTTCAGAGTTTTCTGAAGTGTCTTTATAACCAGGGATAACTTGGAGGTTCATGTGAAGTTTTAAAAATTAGGATTGATACCTGATCAAAAAGTAGTTCCACCATTGGTCAAAAGAAACGACAAGAGGAGTCAGAATGGCTGCAGAATGACAAGAAGAGTCAGAATGGCTGTACAATGACAAGAGGAGTCAGTAGGTTCCGGCTTGGGCGCATCAGAGCCAATAGCTTTGCCAATAGGCCCTTCCCAACTGAATGGGGTAGATGCTGTCTTAAGTGAAGCTGCTGATCTCCACTGCCTATGGCAGCCAGACCTGGAGAAGTAGGCTTCCTGCTGCACAGGCTCTGCACCATCTACAGGTTCAGGAGGAGTTTAAACCTGCATTTTTAATTGTCCCTTTGGAAGTGAGGTTGCAGCTGCTGTGAAAGAGGCTGTGCAGACGCACACCTGATTATCAACGCTGTCGCCAAGCAGGCAGAATGCCGTTTCTGGTCTAGCTATGGCTTCCAAGTGACAAGCATGCAGAAAGAATCCCAAGGTAACACACTCTGGAAGCAAAAATGATGTGAACAGCTACAGTAAATGACCACTCCAAGTTAAAGGCTACAATTACCTGGCACAGTCAACAGCAAATGTTCTTTATCACCAATTTCCTACACCAGCTGAGAGTCCAGCTAAATCATTATCTTTCACCAGAAGGGAACTGACGTTGTTTTCCCGTTTCTTTCCTTAACCAAGAAAATATAATTCTAGGACTCTTAAATACCTCTGACATACTGTCCACAGTTCCTGACTCAAAATTCAGCTCTGTCCAGCAAGTAAATAAACTTCAAACGAAACAGCTGAAAACACAGAAGAAGAGTTAGATTAAAAAACAAAACAGGAAAAAAATACAAAGAAAAAAAAAGACGCTATTATAGCAAGTGATACAAATAACTTAAGTACCTTAAAATTCATTGACTTTAGGAGGACTTTGCTTCCAGGACTCTTCATATCAAACATGAAATGGATTTTGGTAAAAAATGTATTTTTACTAAATCTCTGGTAGGGCATCTCTCAGCTACTGCTTTTGGGTGGCCATTTACAGCTGTCACATGCAAAAACTAAAATGAACAGTGAAATCCATCTCCCTGAAAGAATGCAAGATTCAGGATCTGAATCTGGAAAAAGGATGCATAATAGAGAATACAAAGTGCATAGAACTCAGCAGAAAAGGAGATTTGCATGGTTCTTTTTATTCAAATGTTCTGAGATCTAATTTTTTATGTACATATATAGGTATATATATAATACTTGCCATCTTTGGCAGCTGTTGTTTAATGCATACAAGGTAAACAGGTACTTTTCATAATGACATTTTGCTTAGTTTGATGAGGGGCATGAAATAACAAAGCAGCTCCTTAGCTCACTAAAGCTGTTTCTGGTCTTTAATGATGAGTTTTCTTTCCCGTTTCACTACTTTCAGTATTTCATGACTTTAAGTCATCCAAGATTTGCTACAAGTAACACAAACTTTGTCAAAAGTTTTTTTGTTATTGTTTTCCTCTTTCCTTTTTTTTTTTTTTAATTCTTCCCTTGGTTGTTGTGGGGGTTTTTTTGTTTGGTTTTGTTTGTTTGTTTATTTGGGTTTTTTTGTTCCATCTTTTCACTTCAAGCCTCAACAGGAGACTGAAGCACCTCTGAATAGATCTCATATAGAGACATGGTGGGTTTCACATGTGCACCATTTTAAAAATAAAGCAGGGTCACCCCCTTTGCCAATTTCCAGGCATCAACATCAAGTCAACATCAAGAATTTCTGTACAAAAAGCATGCCATAATGAGTTCATAACACAACAGCTACAGAAATAAATGGCAGCTTTCTTTTGTAGAGAAACTACAAATGAAATAAAATAAAGCAATGAAAAAACTTTACATATGACACACTTATGCAGAGCATCTATTTATTCCTGAGCAGGCTGGCAAGTATGTGTCAAGCTGGGGAAAGAGAGAAAAAGAATTTTAAACTGAAAAATTTATGATCTGAAAAAGGCACTAAAGACAAAAATTCTGAGGCCCTTAGGAAAAAAAAAGCATTATGAGAACCATTCTTAAACTGAATATATTTTACTGATCAAAATAGTATTTGGTGATGATGATAAAATTGAGCATTGAAGTGATGCAAGCTATTCAAGAGCATATTTCTCTGTAACTAACAAAAACCCTGAAGATTTCAAATGGAAAAAACTGTCTGAAGAAAACACAAGTTTATCTCTTTAGAACCTTATATTCCAGTGCCTTTAGACATTCAGTATATAAATCTGGGTATAGAATCAACAGGAATTCAATCTAGAAAATAGTTCCTTTTTTTTTTTTTATTAGTACTCTTTAAACTTCAATCTAATCTTTAAGACTGGCAAAATTACTTGTGGTAAGTGTTTAAGGTTGAGATTATGGGGTATGTTTCTTGTACAGGATTTGTAAAATACATTCTCATCTGTTTGAATGCAGACACATCATCACAGAAGGGACAGTGCATACAATTTATAAGAGAGATTTGTAGTAAAATTTAGAAACACAACAACAAATGTCTCAATATAATACTAACTTGGAAGCCAGGTGCAAGTTATTCAAACTGTACATGTACTTTTAAAAAGATATTGTCTTTTAAAATGTTTATATATTGAAGCATTTTCATTAAGATCAAACACTTATTAAAACCTCTAAAACTATAGCAGCAATATGGGAGCATATCTAAGCCACGTGAACATTAATAATTAAAATAAAACAAAATATGAAACATTACATTTTTCAGATATTTGTGTTAAAGAATTGGTAACACACAATTACTTATGTCAGACCAAAGCATCTGGATTTGTTCATCTATGAACGATACCGTTGTATAGTTCAACATTATCATTTTCAAAGAAGTGTTGATTGCAGACTTTCACCAACACCATCCTGGGACGCGGCCTGGAGAACTCACTTGAATCCTTAATTCCAGGTCTGGCTACGATCCTTTTTTCATCTTTGCTACAGGAACTAAAGATGCTTTTAAATATGGATTCCTTGAAATAAGCCTTGTTTTATTTACACTATTCAAAGTTTACTTTTCCTTCCAACAACAAAATGTGCAGGAGGATTTACTACATGCTATACAATGTAAAAATAGACTTTAAAAAGTCTGAACAATGCAAGTAAAACTGTACAATGTTTGTTCCCTGCTCCAGTTCATTGCACTATTAAGTTAAAATGAATGAGTTGTCATGCCCAGACGACCTACTGTAGGATCAGAAAATCCACGTACACACAGAGGAGGCAAATGCATACTTCTTTTAGGTATAGTGCCAAATGAAAAAATACTATGAGTTATATCCACAGAAAGCTTCTCATCACAGAAAGGAGCATGGCTAATTCTGAAAGGCAGCCCTCTTCATGTAGGACAGAGAACTGCAAAAGAACCACAAATACATCTTGATAAACATCAGTGAAGTTGGTCTGTATAAAAATGTAATGTATATACTAAAATATTTAAATGTTGAATTCTACCCTATTAGTAACACAGTAAAATCTAGAAATCTTTTGAAACTGGCAATTAAGTTATCAGCCTCTCTCAAAAGGTAATTAAGTGACACAACCCACTATCTTTAACTAGCTATCCAGAAATGAGTTAACTAAAGGTCATGTCTTAAACAGTGCTTTTTGAGTGTTCTATGAGAAAACAGAACTTTAAATAACAGGTGACACATGCAGTTATATTTTAAAAATATGCACTGACAATTTGAGATTCTAACTCTACTTTCTAATTCTGGTGCGTGTACAAGAATCACACAGTGGGAAGATAAGACATGTCCTTCATGTGTTTCTCATTCCTGTTTCAACATAAGACACAAACCTCAGAGTAATCCAGCTTTCAAACCAATGCTAGCACAACACAAAAGCAAATAAAGAAGTCAGGTGTAACAATTAAACAAAAACTTCAAAGTCAAGAAAATAAATGTTCTCATTATCTGAAATACTTGCATAATTTAAAAATGGAATAAGGTGTAAATTCTGGCTTTATTAAAACAAAAAAATATTTAAGTTTTTACTTGTAAGGACAGATATGAAAGAGCAAGGTGAAAGATGGAAAATGACTGTTTTCATGACATCTACATTTAGAAAAAACAATACTAGGTATGTCATGCATTTTACTAAGTAGTAATGTATAGCATATTATTTGTAGCACTGTATTTTTATGTCACGATTACTGTTTAAGGACAAGACTGTTAAGGAAAAGAACACAGAGCTTATCAATAAATACATCTTATAACAGTTTACTGTAATGACACATCTGATTACAAAGGCATTCAACTATGAATACATACTCATATATTGTTATATAATAGTTATGTTTCAAGGATGTCACAATTATTTACACTTATTTGTGTTCTTGAATAAGGAAAATATTAACCTTGAAAAGGTACAGAGAATGATTAATTAATTCATTCAGTCCAGAAGTGTGCCTTTTAAGATAAAGAATTTCAGTGTTGGTTTGGTATTTCGTTCCCTGTCAGCAAATTCATTCCCACACTCTTTTTCAAATCCCAGTTTTCACTTCATGATCTCTACCGATAAAATATAATAACAATATCGATATATTAAAATATATTCAGAAAAAATTAAGCACAATTGCACATGCTAATCAATTTCATGTTACCATCTATTTTAACTCTAAAGCTACACAATATTAAAATATTAATCATATGCTGGTGGGAGAAGAACTAAAATTTACTTGCCAAGGAAACCACTAAGTCCTTTTCATTATTGTTAAGTTAAGGATAGAAATGTTCACTGAAAAGTAAAAACAAACAGAACCCAACAAAAGGAAAAAATTCCCTTGAAAATAATTTGGGCTTCAGTAAGAGCAACATGAACAAGAGAAGGTAAGTTACTGCATTGGACCCAACTCTACACAGAACATGTACTTAGTCTGGTTTCTGAACACTTACCTGTGAGGAAATATTCCCTGTGGAAAAGAGCCAGGGGAGAGCTAACTGACCCCTGGAAAGAGGGACTTAAGCATGAGGAAAAAAATGGTATTTTTAACATTTTAGGGGACACAAGGGGGCAGTAGAAATTGGGAAAAGAAGATGCTTTTAAAAAAGCAAACATTAGAAATAATGTCAAACCTAATAATCCTATTGAGAAGTACATATGTTTTTTTCCCTAACAGAAAATGCACTAAGTTGCACTGTTCTTTGTAATTTCTTTATTATACTGGATTTGCACAACCGATGCTCTGAGGATTTCTATTTGCAGCATTTCAGAAGCATTAGCTGGTTGTGAAAAAAAAAATACAAGAATGATCCATGGAAGATCAATAGGTGATCTGGCTGCAGAATTCTCCTTCAAGTTTCAATTCCATGCTCCAGCTCTTGCCCAAAATATCTTGCCAAAACAAATCTATTCAATCATTATTAAATGCAGATAGTGACTATTAGACAACGCAGATGGAAGGGATCTGTGCGTGTCTTCCTACATGATCCAAATTTCAGAATTATTTTGGCATTTAGTTCAAGTTATTCAAGATGGTGAATGCTACAAAACACTCTGAATTTCAAAGAAAACATAAACTCATTTCACTGACTTTTGGGGTTTTTTTATCAGAACACCAGTAATGTGGTAACATTTCCTGTTACATCACCACTTACTGCTCAACCTTAAGGTTCCATTTACCTTTCCAGGCTCACAGCATTCTTTTTTTATTTTTCTCACTGCATGGTGCCAACAATACTCTGGCGATTGTTAAAATAATCTTTTTCCTGATATTTTTTCTTCAGCTCTGGCTTTGAAACAATTTAAGTAACTTTTCAACAGTGGCCACCAATATCTGGGAAAGTTTACTAATAATTCTGTGGACAGCCACAACACCCACATAAGACTGCATATTCTAATTTCTTACATACCATAGAATAACAAGACAGTGCTGCTTTAAAAAAATCATTAAGGGTTTACTTTTAAGATTTCTTTTCTTTGCTGTGTAGAATAAAAAATATATATATTTATAAATATATATAAAATAGAAACCTTGTCTGCACTTACCTGTGCAGACAAATGCCAAAAAAACCAGATTTTCCATACAGCTACACATTTCCTACTGTCACATGGTTTTTTTGTTGTAAGATTGGACAAAATGGTCCTCAAAGGAACAAGCAGTTAAAAGATTTTAAAAGAACAAAGTATGTTTGGTGATATAATTCACACATTTCAAAATTTCATTTCTTGATTAATGCTTAAGAAAAAGCAATAAAATCCATTCAGTTAAGACAACAGCTGGATCACAGAAGAGAAAATTGTAAAATGAATACAGTTACCACCATACCATATGGATTATTACCAGTGGATACAGAACTTCTTTTGGAAAACAAATTCAAACCCCTAAATCTTCATAAAGATTTTTACCTTGCCAAGACATTTGATGGTAGAGCAGAATCTTCAAAAAGTAAGTCACTACTTTTATTTTGGAATGTAAGGAGTAGTTTGGAATTTCAGGTACAAAAGCTGAGCTAAAAGTTAATCTTAGTGATTGTAGAGAATTCACCTAATCTCCCTTTAACAATCTTTAAAAGTAATTTCCAGACAATAGACAGGTGGCTGGAAGTATTTTGTGCCATGAAAGCCTCACTGAGGTTTCAGGCCAGAAGTTTTAGTGGCAGAAAATGAGAAACAGGTTACAACTTCAGAAACAACTGGAAGACTTTGTTTCACAGGATAAATCTGCATTACAATGGAACATTGTTAGCTGAGTTATAAATATTTAACATAATGTCAACAGTTCAGTTAAGGCCACACCGAAAGGAAGAGTAAAATTCTATGCTCCCTAGCTTGTACAACCGCCTGCCACTTGTGCACACAGACCCACACAGGATGAAGAAAGGCTTGGTCCTGTTCACTATGGAAATGACAGCTGAGGGGAAATTGCGTTTTCCTTTCAGTATGAGCGATGTAAGTGATTAGACTTTATACTCCCATCATTTGTGTTTTATTATTTAGAGATAACAGCGCTTGCTTGCATATGTATGATGTTTTTGTAATTGTCACATCTAGCTAGTAGAACATCCCTGGTGATTGTAAGTCACAAACATGCAGAGGCAGGAGGAAACTTCAGTTCAAGCTTCCTAGATCATCTTATCATTCGTTCAGGTAATCTACGTCTACAAGCCTTCTTTACAGGAGA
Source organism: Corapipo altera (assembly GCF_003945725.1). NCBI lineage: Eukaryota > Metazoa > Chordata > Aves > Passeriformes > Pipridae > Corapipo > Corapipo altera. Next base: position 16,098,486 of record NW_020884884.1, read on the forward strand.
TTGCTCCATTTCCCTAGGCAGCCAGTTTCTTCTCAGTATCCTAGTGATCTGAAGGTTTTTCTAGATAGCTACATCTAAAAATAAGAGCAGACACTGTAAACAGCACTATTAAATCCAATCACTTTCTACCAGATGTATTATGAAGAGCAAAAATTTTTAATTATTGACAACAATTGGGTCAAAGATTGTGACTTACAAAATTAAAGACTAGTGCCATCGCCATTAAAAAACCTTTGATCCTACATGGTTCTCAGCTCATAAGCAAATAATTGTCTAATTTGAGATGAATTTTTAGAAAGGGTAAGTAAACAATGGAAAAATCAAAGGAATTAACTGAAAGGATCTCTGCATTCTTACTGTATGTGGTACTTGTGCAACCCTACACAAAACTTAGAAATTGACCTCTTCCAACAGGAATCTGTCGGAGCTTCTGGAATACTGAACAGCTCTTTTCAGATTTTCTTAAATAACAACGCACTATATAACTTAAACCTGATAGTACTGTCAAATATGTGTAAGATGAGAATGTCTGTGTAAGAAATACAAAAACCTTTAAAAATCACCTGGAGTTAAGTCAAATGATTGTATATTTGAAAAAATAGCAAGACTTGGAAAGCATGATATCAAAAGAAGAGAAAAACTTTTGCAGCACATGAAAAGCAGAATGTAATACACATTTGAGTGGCAGCTGTTTGTTCAGATCTTGGGAGTTTGATGCATATGCTAAATTTAAAACACTAAAAAAAATTGGTATCATTTATATGCCAAGAATTGAAGTAAGACCATGAGCATCAGTAAGATCTACGCCAAAATGAAGTCAGAAGAAGAACATTTAAAAATAATTTAACAACTTGGAAGCTACCTGGAACACCTCCTTAAAGTAAAGCAAGCAGTGACTTTCAATGCCTGAAATTCTATTAATATCATCAATGTATAATACTGGAAAAAAAATGACTCATATAAAAACTTTTAAAATAAAATGTGAAGAAGCTATAACAAGTAAAATAGATAAATAATTTTTACTATTGATCAGAAGGTAACACTTAAAATAAAGTTATAAGCAGTCATATAGCAAATGCAGTTTGAGTTCTGATTCTGAAAAACCTGTAAAACATAAGTTGTACCTATTTAACTTCATAAGCCAGATTTCTTTGCTCCTGCTGCTGTTGTTCAGCTGTTTGAATATACACTGCATACTTACTACATTATACTAACACAAACAAAGTAAACATGTTTTATTTATGAACTGTATAATCAGAAATCTTGAACAAAATAGAATATAAATGAAAGTTATGTTGATAGAAGGGCAACATAATTCATGAATGCTGTAGGATCATTCTTTTCAAATACACCTTAAATGTACTTTAAGTTAATTTAGAATAAAATAAAATCCCTGCCAAGAAACACACTCACCCTTTAAAATATAGTCTGTTAACAAGCTTGGCACTTTCTCGCTATCTTCTTTCATGGCATGTAGAACTAAAGCAAGAAAAAAAGTAAAGCAGATATTTAGCCATAAATTAAACACAACACTCAAAATAAATACCATGGAACTGTTTCAACTACTCATAGGGACATTACTATCGGATTAGTCAGAAAACTCTTAATTGAAATATGAGAAGATACAATGAATGAGACACATCACATCTCCACCTTTCACTTGTGTAATTCTCACTGAACTCCACAGTACACGGATGCAAGAGTCCCATTTCATGTGCTTAATTATTACATAAAATGTCATCAGACATAACAACAACAAAAAAGATCTCTTCCCTACAAAAAAATCTCACCAAAAGAAAGCCACCACACCCAAAAATAATATTGCTAACAACTATTGATGGGCTGGAAATCTCAGGCCACAAAAGTATGCTCCATTACTTAATATCTTTGATCTTTACCTCAAATCATGGAACAATGAAGCTTTTCTGGAGAAATACTTATGTGACTTATGCTGTGAAAATATTAGCGGTGGGTTTTTTCCTCCTGAAATGGTGAATTTTAGCTGCTGTAGCTTAGAAAAATTTTAAATACATGACTGAATTTGGCAATAACTTAGAATAATGCCAAAATGTCATTTCTGTGACGTATATGAAGTCAATCTTGTCCATCTTGCCTATTTTTGAAGAAAGGAAAGCATGTGGAATAGATCGACTTGACACATATAAGCTTGTCTGTTACTCCATAATGACAATGACAACCCTTTATAAAGCACTCTGGACATGACTGAAAGAATCAAAAATACAGAATTATATTGAATAGCAGTAATCTTCAAATTCCTTGCATGAGACTCTAAACTCTTATTATAACAAGTGCTTAATAAAGTGCTTAATATCAACTTTTATGTTACAGACAGACATTAGTGTTCATAACTATGGAATAATATAAAGCTTTGAAAGAAAAACCAACTGAACAGCCCTAAACATCTGCTTTACTGTTGGCCCTAACAACAGCAGAGTGAGTCAGAGACCTGCAATGGAATCACAGGATGAAGTTCCAGCCACAACCAGCCCACAGAAGTCAATACTATGAATACTCTTTACAATGCATTTGTACAAGACATTCTGTTAATAAACTGTCAAACAACACAAAATGTTTTCAGGAGGCTTTAGTCTCTCTCTGCTTAATATTTTCAAGAGAAATTTAAATATGGCAAGAGGATAAAATTTCACTGCAGGAATAGACAAAATGAGAAATCCATTTGTCACAAGATAAGTATGAATTAACAGCTGAGGGTGTCTACTGTAGAAAAATAAGGGGAATTTAATTCCTGCTTAAATATTTAATTTACTCCAGAATTTATACATTATTTATTTTCTCTTTCTAGGAAATAACCAATGAGCCTTTTACCATCTCAGCCACCTGTGGAATCACAGAACTGTGCTGCTGAAAATCACCTTAAGATATAGTTAGATCCAAAGCCCTGCACTGAGATCTCATAAAATACATTGACGCACTCTACCACCTATTTTTAAACTGTTCCTATAAACCTCAAAAGAAGGAGATGCCATTGACTCCTAGAGATGCTCTGTTGTATTAAATCACCTTAGTAGGTAATTTTTAAAAATACAACTTTGTTTTTTCTTGCAAATTAGAGTTAAAAAACCCCCCAAACAACTAGAGAACTTAGAACTTATAAATAATTTTGAGGATCTGGCTAAAAAGATGTGAAGAACAGGGAATTCAAAGCATTGTCAAAACTCTTGTTTGGTTTGGAATTCCTAATCATAAAAATTTACTAACAAAAAAACCAAACTACAGAGAGAAGGCAGCTATTTTAAAGGCAATCAAGCACAATCATTATGCAACTACTCACAAGTATCTTCACATCCACTTCAATTTTTCAAAGTCATTACAATAACCTCAATAAAGCACAGCAAGTTTAAACAAACAGGGGTATATTGGGCACTACAAGACAGTATTGCCAAATTGCATGACATGCAGTATTTTCCATAAGGCCCAGCTGTCAAAATAACGTGAGAACTTTTACTTTCTGATACATGCAAGTTTCTAGCCTTCAAGGTTTCAGTGAACAAATAGAAAACCAACATACCACGAAGGCTCAGTTAAAGCTGGCCGAAACATATGGTTAAAAATCACCATAGGGCATAGGGTAAGGGGGAAGAGAAAAGTATATGGAGTAATGGTTTGGAGGAAACACAATTGTAAATAAAAAGAGGAAAGGATCAGTGGGGGAAACTTCATATGCTCACTTTTGGTTAATGTTTGAAGATCTTCAACAGATGGGGGTCCATTTTTCTTCTCATAAGGAATGACGGTTGTTAAGTACTGTCAAATGAAAAACAGAGTTAGCTGAAGGTCCTTTCATGCAACTTTGTTGCTTGCATTTTATTTTGCAAAAATTGTAGCAACTGAAATTATTAGCCACAAATAATTAAGATTCTACCTTTCCTATCCCGAAGCCTTTATCACAGAAGTCAACTTCTATTTTTTTTTTCCAAATTATGTGGCCATTTGAGAAGCCATGCAGCTAAACACTAAAAAAAAAAAGTATTTAAAAAATTGGAGCTGTTTACAGTATAAAGTTTCTCTGCTACGCTTCTTCCTCAGAGCCTACGCACACCAATAGAGTTGCTCTTAAAAAAGAGTATAAATATCAAGCAGGCATCATGAGTTGTGCCTAAAATCAGAAAGTAATTCTTTCCAGAAAATACATAAAAAACCTTTCCAGGTAAATACGGATGTAACCTTCAAGTAACTAAGAACAGTCGCCTTTTTAAAGGATTCCAGAGCACAACTGATGCAGGCTGTTGAGGTACCTTAAGTAAGGCATTCAAGTTTGCAGAAGAGTGCTAAGAAGTATTTTGGGAAAAAACCTAAACAAATCTTCAAACTCGAACTTTGTTTGAACAGCCTCAAAACAGCCACAAGACTTTCTCAGTGACCGGTTAACTCATATCAAGAACATGAAACGTTCCAAAGATTTTGACAGATCAAAGCCCAGTCCCAGCTCTGATGGTGATCTAGTCCCCTATGCAAAGAAAATTAGGATGCCCCTAATTTCAGTTAGGTGAAAATGAAAATGGACAACTTTCACCTTCTGCTGCTTTACAACTCCAACCAAAAAGAACAAGGCGAGCCTAATGAAACACAAGGCCCCACTATTTGGAATTTGATTTAAATTATCCATTTTAATAGCTGAGTGTGCTAACAGATTGCTTCAAACCAACTCAATTTTTTTCTATTTACTGAAATCTTTAATTCTTGTCTGCTTAAAAAAAAAAAAGGCAAAAATTTCTCACCTCTTTCAAGATTTCCATGCCTGCAGTGCAAACAAGATTAATTTTCAAATTTCTGAAGCAACCTTATTGCTTTTATTAAATACATTTTAGATATCTGAATTTGCAGCCTATATGGATGCATATTCTTCTTAAAGAGGTCAGCATCTAAAAAGTACTGAAGTGGATAAACTTCCCTCAATTCAGTTTGTAAGAATTTAACAGGAACTTTATTATGGGTTAAGAGCTACAAGGTAGTAGGCAAAGTAACCCTCAACCCCTCATCCAACTTGAGATCTGTGTAGTTCTCCATGCAACAAGCAGAAAACACGTCATACAAGATAAAAGGTCTCCTCTCCTAGTAAACAGCACTTCAGTGAGAGTCAAGTGTAACTCAGACTCTGGTGAAGAGGTTCACTTTGCAGAAGACATTTGAGTGTTGCCAAACACTGCTACAACCATTGCCATGTTTTCAGCAGGATCGTGCACCTCACGCTCAAAAACATCATCTGTCTAAAGCCAAACAGACTCAGTTCAGTGTCACTTAAGGGAACCAGTTGTACGGGATGTACTGACACCTCAGCAAGACCTTCTGCAAACACAGGGTGCTTTTCTCCCTCCCTTTTCTTTCGGCATTTTCTCACATCCACTCAGCACAGCAGAGAAAAGCATGTAATGCTTCTTAGGAAACAGTCAATTTTCAATCTCTTTTATAGGAGATGTAACCAACCAAGGATCAGCAGAGAAGTGTCCACTTAATGAAATGACCAGAATCGATAGCTGTTGAATCTGCAAATGTCAAAGATGAAAGTGGATCTACTAACTCAGAAATCAGACCTCTGTCTTCTCCAGCCTTCAGAACTAAGTGGTATTGTACCTTTTACCTAGACAATAAACTACCAGGACATGTTTCACTGGACCAAACATCGATTTATCCCTGTTTTTCTTCTCCTGTAAACTCCACCTATTATTTTACCTCTCTAATAGTAAAAATTAAAAAAAAAAAAAAACAAAACAGAAAAAGCAGTTTCTTTCCTAGTTTCCAGAAAAAATTCTTTTTCTCATCAATACTTTGCAGCTGTAACAATCAGTTTCTATAATAACACTATAAAAACTCATTCCATAAATTGCTGTGTGAAGGATAACATATGAAAAGGATGAAAAAGGGACTAAAGAGTAGCTGACTGACATGACCACTTATTAAATCTGTGACCTCTAAAATTTTGAAGCAGATTTGATGATAAGCAGCAACTCCCATCACAATTTGTAATCAGAAAAAGTGTCTGATATGCCTGAAAATCAAAATTAAGATGACTATCTTGAATTTTTTTATGGAAGTATGATCACAGAAAGAGCTACAAACATTTCAATGGCTTTTATGCAGATGGGTGTTGGGGTTTTTTCCCCCAACTGCATTATCAGACGGGAACAAGAAGTGCTCATTGGAAGTTTATCTTTCAATGCTGAAGAACTCCAAGTAATTTTCACTTATGTCTCAAACATACACACAGAAAAAAGGGCTAAAATTTAAAAAAGGAAGTACTCACTATCAGAGGGTAGTAGAAGGTGGGAAGTACCACTTAATTTAAAGATTGAAAAGAGTTCTAAATAAGTGCTCAAACTTGCCATAAACTTTATGTTGTGACTTTATGTGTAGGAAATTCTGCCTTCCCAGGTACACAAAAAATTGTCTGTCCCTGCGTTTTTTTAATCGCAATTCCAGATTGTTAACTAACTCTTCCCTGCTAGCAGAAAACACATGAATTTGAGTTTATAATGACAATACACCCTGAAAAAACTACTCAAATTAATACTGTGAGAGTAGCACTAAGAAACTGAATATCTGATAATTGTTTTACTTTGCAACTTGATACTATAAGAAGATGACACCAGTATTTCAGAAGCAAGGCCAGGGGTTTGGTAATGTGACAAAAAAGCCCGATCAAACAAAAACCTTCCAAACAGAAAACAAATGCCATACAAAAATGGATTTCTAGGAACTAAATCAGAACAGATTTAATTATCTTTCCCACCTTTCTCCAGTATAGTTCATATTATTTCCATGATCCTTTAGGATATAGGAAGGACAAAAAAACCGTAACCCCACTAACAAGGATATCGTATAAGATAAATCAGGGGAAAAGTATGATCAACATGAAGAATAACATCAGTAAATTAACTCAAAAAATGACTGGAAGAGTTATCCACTCAGTGTTATTGTTAACATATGATTATGCTACCTATGTCTAGAAGGGAGCAGTGAAAGTCTTTTAACAAAAAGTGTGATGGGATGGCATAGCTAAATATGTTCATGTCATGAAAATACATGATATTTAAAATGCCTAAAGATACAGGTAAATAGCTGGATATATATAGCAAAGAAAAAAACAACAGAGCTATATCTTTATTAGTATTGAGATAATGTACTCAGGTAAGCTCTGCACATGTGTTCAAGATCCCGAAAGCTGGGGACAAATATCTGGATCAATGTATTCATAAACTCTCATACATATCCCTTGCCTGAGTAAGTGTGTAAGTCCATGATTTCTAACCTCATGCTTCGGGAATGACTTGAGTGTTGTCGTTTTACCTCCTGAAGCCCTCTGCAGGATACAACACCCATCTCCCAGACAAAAGCCTAATCAGCCTTGACTTCTAAACTACCAGACAATTTATTGGCTCAAATTATTTCTCACTGGGAAAAAAAAATTAACTCTAATGCACTCCTTTGGCACAACTGCATTACCTATAATGGGTGGGTATGTGTTAAATAATGTGAAATACCAATATTTTGTAATAGGTGCCAAAAGACTAAATAATAGCATAAGCATTAACAGTTCACTAAAATACAGAATGCATTTAATAAAATACATACTACATTTCTGAAATAAACAGGCAAGTATTATTTTGAAATAAGGCATAAAATCTTGCCTCTGAGGGACATACAACATCTTGCCTATGGCTCAGGTATTTTATATCGGTAATCTGCATTGCACACGTTTCACTGCTTTTAAAATCATGCAGTTTCCAAAGGCAAAAGACATACAATACAGCCTATGTATTTTCCAGGTTCTACTCTGGTTTTAGATATATCAGCTCTGAACATTTGAAGAAAAAAGAAAACAAAACCTTTTTTTCACTTGGGGGTAGTGTGCAAGTTGTTAATGCTGAAGGCTGAAACACTACATCTAGCCTGATACATATTCTTTAACTAGATATTAAATTTTTACAGACATGCAATGTTATCTGAAGCATGCATTATAGCAAAACAGACTTTTAGTCTGGGGTAAGAAATACAGGTTATTAGCTACATGCATCAGAGTATCAAGTCCTGACTCTCTCGAGCTGTTGAGGAGAGAAAGAGATTGAAGGCTGATCAGAGTCCCGAGGCAGGGAAGGAGCAGAGATTCCAACATTTTATCCTATCCTCAGCATTTATCTTCAACTACTGTCAATTTTCAAGATCTCAGCTCCTGAAAGTGCAGGCAAAGAATGAGAAAAAAGAGAGAAGATAGCCCAGCACCTGTTTCTCTCCACTCGAGTTTCCAAACGTGTGGCGGAAGCCATTCTGTATGACATTTGAGATCCCTTCCATGCTGAAGCGCTACAAGTAGTGAAAACACAGCAGAGAGAAAAAAAAGGGACAGAGAAAAGTTCAGAGGACTATTAATCAGCATTTATCAAGACTGTGAAAGACAAATGACAAAGACAAGCTCTGAGATGTATTTCAGCACATTTCTATTTCGTCATTCATCTACTTAATTTTTATCATTAAAAAGCAAACCTTATAATGGCAGTTAAGCAGTATTTCTACATCAAAATTTATTCAAATAAAACCTTCTCACTGCAGACCTGATAATCGAGACTTGCCTTTTAAGCTTGTTTCATTTTGGAATGTAAAAAATAGCATTTTTGAAAGTTCAGTTCGCAATAAAATCTCCTCTAACATTTGTGTTTGAATGATATACATTTAAAGACACTGTGGATACCAATTTTTCAGATTTTTCGGATTTTAGGCACCTACTAGAAACACTGTTCAGTCTCCACCTCTTTAAAATGTTTTACGCTTTAATGCTTCCTTTTCCACAACTGAAGCAACAATTATAATTCCCCCTTTTCTGTAATATGATAAAACATACAAAATTAGTTAATAATACACCCATATTGATTTCAAGCACCATTACATAGAATTGTGGAATCCAAGTAAAGAAAAAATAGTATATAATCCAACCACAGTTTTTTTCCTTGAACTCTGTAATCCTTTTTGCTTGCTGGAGAAGACAAGTGAAATAAAATAAAATAAAAAAATCAAAATAATTTTGATGTTTAGCATGCAATATAAAAATCAGCAACTGACAAGAATATAAGAAGAAGAAACTGTCAAGCTGCTGAAACAGGGCAGTAAAAAGGCCACACCTCAGCATGTTTATCTGAATGTATATATATATATGGGAGGGGGAATAAAATGTGCTGTAATACAGTATTCATTTGCTTTCTAAAGCACAACAAGGTCAGTAAAGACATAAATGTTACCAAAGCCATCTTAACCCTTTTAAGATATCCTACTTAAGGGAACTGGTATCTTCAAGCCTGGACTATTTTTAATTGCTCTCCAGTTTGCCTTTATGAGAGAGGTAAAAGTTTTAGAACTCTAAGAAAGTGATTTACCCAAAGACTGTATCAAGGATAAAAAATTAAAATATCTATTTCCTTTCAAATTCAATTATAGTATCTACAGGAGAATTCATTTTCTTAGAGTATGAAAATTTAACTCTACTTCCAATCTTTGTATTTAAATGAGACTTCACTATAGTTAATAAAATTACTAATTTATACAATATTTATTAATAGAAACTCACTCTTCACAAAGCTACTTGAACATACTCTCTGTATGCATATTCTCAGTACTTTCTTAAGAAAAAAAAAGAAAAAAAAAGGAGTGTTGAAGCAAGGAAGCTTGCACCTCCCTTCTGGGAGAGGGCTCTCAACTCTGTATCTAGTGACAGTGAAAGCTATTTTCAAAGGAATCACACATGTGCAGCATACAGTCTTACTTATGAGCTAGTCTGTTCACTCCCTCTTAGAAAGCAACCTGACACATCAGCATCTTCAAGTGACCAAACACAAAAATATCTTCTACTGGGACAACATACAGTTATATTTGTAAGCATCATTGACGCTTCTAAACTTGAAACTAACTAGAATAGCTTATGAATCACTTGACTCAAGTTTCAAAACCAAACAGTTATTTTTCTTTCTAGATAAAATACCCCTTTTTGGTTTTCCATGACTGAGAACCAAGAAGGAACTTTTCACTGTGCTCTTGTAAAGTGATGACAATTTTGTATGCTTTTCCAGACATATACTTTCTTAGAGTTTCATTAACATTTAGTTACACACATAGATTTTTCACTATAGAGAAGAGATCAAAACCCCATTTAGGTTATATCACAGGTATCTTATTCTTGTAAGTTTAGGAATAGATTCTGAAGTGTTTATATTTCATTATAAATGTTCATTCCTTATATTTGAAAAGCAAACCCCAAACCTTTTAATGTCCAACTGAAGCATTCCTTCTGGGACTTAGCCAAGATATACAAAAACACATTTTTTGCCTTCTGTAAGAGGCACTAAAAAATTCAAACAATAATATTGTAAATAATTTAAAATTATACTAGTCAGATAAGAAAGAAAAAATTGCATTGACAAGCTAATAAACTACACTTTGGCCTTATCCCTGTCTCTTGCTGGATGTAGTAACTCTGCCCCAGGTTAAGAGATCTGGGGTAAGACTTTCACTTTTTTCCTACCTAGAAAATAATACAATCAATAAATATCTGTACAACTACACCAACAATATTTCCTGCAAGACTAACACATACTAAAATTCACACAGTGAAACCAAACAGATGAGTTTGCCTACTGACAAAAGAACACAGAGCAGTACATCCGCAGACAGTATTTTCTGCAAGAAAGGTATGCTGGCTCCAGGCTAATTTGCAAACAGTTAAAGAAATCTTTTTTGAGTATGGGAAGAGGAAAATATTATACAACTTTGTGAAAAAAAAATTCTCAATAGGAAGTGCCTAAGCCTTGTTTGCAAATGAAAGCATAGAAGCAGGTGTACTGGGTATCTTGATATAATCTAGAACTACTACTTCCTATTCAGAAAAAAACAAAACACATTTTAAAAGTATAAAGAGCTATAAAAATTTTCTTACTGTTCCAGGCATATGACCTCTTTCTTGTTTGCCATTCTGAGGACTACCATTTTTCAGCTTCTTTTTCTTCTTTGCAGTTTCTTTGTGTTCTCGCTGTTTGTTTTGCACTTCAATGAGGACAGAAATGAAGCTGTTTTTCACTTCCTTCTCAAACTCCAACTCATCTCGTAGAGCCAGCTGCTGTACCAGTTCCTCAGAATAATCCTTAATAGCAGTTTCAATTTCTTCTAGCAGTTCATTTAATTCAGCAACAGACAATCTTTTTATTCCTAAAAATATTTCATATAAAAAGTAATCTGTCAAGATTTTAGGCATGAGAAAACTTATGGGGATTAAAAGAAAAAAGTACTCTGAAATTTCTCAAAACAAAAAATTCAATTCTTAAACTATATTTAACTCTTAACTATATTTAAACTCTAAAAGAAAATTCCTAAAAGAATAAACACATCCCAGAGGCAACAAGATTAGCAACAAGAAGACAGTTAAACTTTTTTCTTACTTCTGAGAAATCTGAGATAATCTGCAAATACGAAGAGAGTGTTGGTAGTTAAGGAAGCTGAAATAAGTGCTAAACTTCTGACACCAGTGTAAACTATTACTTTCTGCCTGCACTCACTGTTCAGAGTAAAAGGCCTTCATATTTTCTGACGACAATCAAAACTTTGGCGTTTCTGGAATCCCTGGGTTTTTCACCCATAGCAATACAGAAACTATACTCTATGAGCAAGAAAATCTTCTTGGTGATACTGCTAAGGTATGCATGCATATTAATAAAAGCTTGTGCCAAAGTTTTATGACAACATTTTTTGCAGTATTTAGCAGAAAAACTAGCATAATTCTCCCAATTTTCCACGTAATCAAAAGCATGGCCTTGCGTTGCCTGAAAAAAAAACCTAGATCAATAGCATTAATGGTTTTGAGATAGCATGAGACTGAATTGGTCAAAGCTAAATCAGAAGCTTGTAAAATGTCAGCTTGTAAGGAAAAAAACAAACATCCAGGTTTGCATTTCAAAGGTACTACAGGGTCATGTGTTACAGAAAGTGAAATTATGATCAAGAAAATGTTCTGAGGCTTGCCTGGGTTAGAAGTGAGCACATTCTTAGAAGACTGCTTTTTGTTCCAGTTTAAGTCTGACACACCCAGGAAGCCAGTAAGTTCCAGCAGTTGCTATGTCAAAGACCATAATTTTAAATGGCACTTGAGAAACAGTTAGTCCTGATTACACTGATGAATACAATCTGTTTAAGGACACGGAATAGATGTTTGCAATTATTTAGTTTCATAAAATTAGTCTAGTAAATATCATGCCTAAAAAAATTCTTGTAAGGGAAAACACTGACAAGTGTTGAAAAATATAAATAAAGCCACAAACTACAAAAAAGTGTTGCTCTTAGAAGCATCAAAGGTAATACGTGACATGTAGATTTTCTCTCTTAAATTACAGCAGGGAAAATTGATTGTAGAAAGCTCCTTGTCACTTATTCAACTAAAGAAAAAGTGATGAAACCTGTTAAGACAATTCTCTGTCAAGGAGACCTTTTCAGAGTAGCTTAGGCCTTAAACTCTGTTCAAACCCTGTTACAGTACTGAGAGAGAGCACCTATGAGTCCCAACACTTAAAAACTAGCTTCACAGCATAAGAAACAATTGTTCCAAAAACATAGGTGCAGGCTACCCAACTGCAGTTCTGACTTGTTTATGATAGATCAATTGTCATTATCAAAGTCTACAAAGGGCTACATAGGAAATACTCAGCTAATGCAGGTCAGTGAAGCAGAGGAATTCAAATACAGAAGACTACATGTACTGAAACTTAGATATGTAGGCTAAAGAACTCACTTGTGTAACCACAGCTTGACTGTTGGACTGCCTTAATACGTGTCATTTCCCATCCAAGAAAAAACTAAATACAAGCTTTGATTTCCTGCTCTGAATCCTAAACATGAACACCTCTGATCTATCCTATAAAAGCCAGACAGTTTTCAGCAAAAACCTGCAAAAATTTCAGAGAGATGCAGACCAACACTGAAGCACCTTCACACACTGAAAAAAGGTAACAAGAGCTTTTAATAAAATAGTGACCTGAAAGACAAGAAAGCAGATTCTGAGAAACTGGTGAAGCAAAGTTAAATTAACTGCCAAAGTAACTCAAGGCACAGTTCAGTCGAGACTGACCTTTAAACCATAAGGATGCAGCAGAAAAGATGGACTCAAGACAAAGCAAAATAAATATGATATGAAATACCAAGCAAGTTTGATTAACTCCAAACCTAAAGACATATGGAATTGTCAGGAAAGCAGGAAGCCCTGCTGAACACAATACATTTTGCTTTCACATTCCTTAAATTTATGTGTTGAGACAGTTGAGAGTCCAGCCATGAAAATGGTATCTCCTCCATAAATCTGAAACATAGCAGAAACTGTAAGTGATGCCCCAAGAGGTCAGCCAGTTTTCTGAATCTTCTACAGTTTATACTGATGACCCAGACTACAGGAAAGAAAGCACTAAACTTTATAAGAGGGACCAAAGTATAACGACTGTCTAATGAGTATTCTTTGTATCCCTATCACCTTCTAGAATTGATTGTGACAAATGCATACATTAAACAAATTTTTCCATCATGAAAGTGGTTAGTCACAGGTTTCTTTTTCATACAATTCAACCTACTACAATTAAACTATACATGTAATTTCTTTGCTTTTGTGTAGGGAAGCACAGATGATTTAATTTGAGTAGAAGACACAAAGGATTTTTTTAACTATTAAACTTTTTGAAGAGGAATGGGAGGACTGAAAAATATGCAAGGTCCTTATGGGGAAAAAAAAGGAATGTTCACCTTATTTTTGTGTTACTGTCAAGGAAGATAGGTTGCCATGACTGAAACAGTACCAAAGAAAAACCCTTTTCCTTATTTACTGTACAGCTTCCAAGAGCTTTAGCTAAACTTAAACAGCATATGGGCATCAAGAAATTGCGAAAGTTTAATAAACAATTACCAACTTATCACTCTACCCATGAAGAAATCCCATTCCACTGTATCAACCTTCAGAGTATTTGCTTTAAATTGAAATTCTGTAAAGTTTTATTCTTATTCTTAGTTATGAAAGTTGACAAAGACAAGTCCTCTACTTATGTTCTTAATCAAGACTATTCTTTCAAGGCATTTTGAAAATATTTTTGAATACAGATATATCGTAAGAAGGACTTCCTTTGAATTAAACGCATGGCCAACTTACCCTTTCAACTATTTTCAGTAAGCATAAGAGCAAAATATTTAATAAATATCACTTACTCTCTTCATAACTGTTGTTTGTACTGGATCTCTTAAGTGTCTGAATTTCCTGGGAAAGTATAGAGAGCCGATCTGATTGGGTGGGTGTTTCATCATCATCCGGATCAGGCGATTCCTGCATCATTTCCTCTATTTCTTCAATCACCTTTGAAAAATGAAAAGCCTTATGAAAACCCTCCTGCCTGAAGAGAAACAGCCTGCCATTTGATGAAACTAACACCAAGACCAGATGGAAGAGAGTCAACAATATCATACTGGCATCCTGACATCCTCTGCATCCTCGTTCCCTGAGAATACCCGTATCTTGTCACAGTAAATTGGTAATCACGTAGCAAGCAGTGTGTTGAAACCACATAGTTATTTCTGTATGAAGGTACACATGATTCTGCTTAAGAGAACTGAACTAAAGAGTAAGCTGCAGTATCTTTCTTGAGTATTCAGCTGAAGGAAAACATACCAAAAACTAATTACGTCCCTCTACTTCACTATACTTCTCTACCTAAAAAACCCCCAAAAAATCAACCAAAAACCAAACCAAACCAAAACCCAACAAAAACAAAGAAACAGACAACAACAAAACAAAACCCCCATCCATCCACCCAAAAAATCTCACACCAAACAAAAAAGCTCAACCCAACCCAAACAACAAAATACCCCCACCCCAAACAACCTCAGAAACAAAACCAAAAAAACCCCTGAACAGCCTGAAAATCTACTGTGCCTATGAGAAGTTTTACAAACTGATCCACCATAACCTGAAGCTGATTTGCATCCCTGCACATAAGACTTGAGCCAGACAGAAAGTATGAGAACAGAAATTCTGTGAGTGGAGAGTTTACTTTTCATTATACAAATGACCATAGTTCTACAGGACAAATTATTAACTAGACATCTGAATAAGTAACACATCAACTTTTACAGGTTTAAAGGCTGTAATCATTGCTGAGATCCACCTCACAGTAAAAAAGAGCTGAGGCAGTTCAAGCAATCCTGTCTCTCATGTTATTAATAACCCTCTTCATCAGAGTTCACAGGTAACCATTTAAATAATAAGAAAATATATTATTGTGTTTGCTTCCTAAAGCAGGATCTTAACAGACCATCATTAACCTTACTCAGAAGAGCAATTTCCATGGGTTTGGAGCCAAAGTCTTTAGGTACTAAGTAATCTGAAATCTTACTAGCAGAAACATTGATCTCCTCTCAAGTTAGGCAAAAACTTCAAAGAATTGTTGCTAACAATAAAGTCACGTGAAGCTATGAATTACCATACAGTCATGCTGGAAAACTACAAACTCTACCACACCACTAAGATTCTGAAAATATTTTTGCTTTTTAACTCTTACACCTGATTTAGTAGCCTTTCTGACTGATTCATGGTAAGAAATGCATAAAGATTTCAAAGACCCTGGACTATCAACCTCACCTGAAGTATTGGAATACTTTTCAAATCTGAATGACATAGTAGTATCTCACACACTATTACAACCAAGAAGCTTAGCTATAATGAGCAGCAAGAAGAACAACAACAACAACAAAAAAAACAGACTAAAAGAACATATTACACCAACAGCACTAACTTTGATGAACACTTTACCTGCTCTGCTGTGAAAAGTGGTTCTTCATTGATACAAGAAACAATGATAGAATGCATATCCAGCTGTTCTCTCAGCTCTTCATCATCTGACAGGTCAAGGTTCAAGTTGTCATTTACCTAAAAAGCATGAAAAGGTGTATTTATATAAATATATATACACACATCCAAACGTGAGTGTATAAAATACATGTATATATTTAAAACCCAAAACTAATATTGAATTTTAAGAATGAAACAGATTCCGTGCCTGCAATAATGGAATCAATAATTCTTGCTGTCAAATAACCTGGAAAATGAAATCAAAACTGCAACTGCAGAAAGTTAAAATAGCCTCAGTCTTTAAACTCTTTAAATAATCTCTGCCTATAAAGACCATATACACACTGACACATAGATATCTACATGGAAGGCTGTCAATCCAATGTAGATATTTAAATCTTAAGTGAAGATAGACACTTGTCAGTGGATGGTGAAAAACCTGCCTATAATATCTAACATCACACACACCTGTTACTTTATGTGCTTTTATAGTTCTACTTTGTCACTTAATAAAAGACATGGAAAAAAGCTGAGAAGAGTTGATATTGAAAATTGGTATCAGAACACTGGTACCACCCCAGATTATTTAAAAAATACATTGTTAAATACCTCAGGGTCTTTTCAAAAAGAAAGAGAAGTAACACTATTTCCATACATATACCATTAAATTATACTCATCCTTCCAAAACAAAGATATACATATAGTAAAAGAAAAGATTTAAATCCCCTCCTTAATTAGTCATGTATATTTTACTCTCACACAGTGATATATTCTAGTTTATTTACAAAGTTGTTAGTTTTTCCTGCACATTGTCTATTACTATATTCCAGCCAAACCAACCTAAAAAAAGCCCCGCAGAGCTGCAAGCCCTAACCTTTGACATTTTTAACTCAATTGCTTCTACTGGTCTTTGGGCTAATTTACAAGCATTATGACTGGCTGTACAAAGTCCTTGGCCTCACTGTATCAGTTTTCAATTTTTGTTGTAATTCTCCAATTTTCCCAATTTTCTTCAGAAACCCTAATAGTTTTCAGATTCATTTTGAAGCTGCAACCAATATCCCCAGATAGCTCATCTATAGGGGAAAACATACAATTTACATTTCTTCAGTCCTCAGAATGAAGTCAAATGTCCACTTTTTTTCCCAGAATTTGAATCATAATTACCATGCAGCGACAAGGCTCCACTAAGAATATCTCTTCACCTACTACACAGATAAACTCCAATTTGACATTTTTTTAACACCTGCCATCCTCAAATATTTTTCCATGTATACAAGATTACAGCAACAACAATGGGACAGTAAGCAAGGGTAAGTTTATCAAGAAGGAGATCAGCTTCCCCTTCCGACATGTCCAGAAATATTTGAGATTGTCAGGATATATTCTGATAATTTAGGCTAATAAACCACCACAGCATCAGCTGTAGCCTGTGCTAAAAGGAACACCTGGCTTTCCCCACAGCCACACTCCATGCCTCCTCCTGTCCTCACAACACCAGGGAATGACCCATTTAAAAGCAATCTAGCAAAAATAAAACAAACAAGTAATTGTTGTTGTACCACTACGTACAACGCTTCCACCCAACTGCTTCTTTCACTCCCTGAGACGTATAAAAGTATGCGCAGATCTGCGATGTGAAGCAACTGAGATCAGATGAATCAGCCTTATTCATCTTACATTTTTTCCTACTAGAACAGAGGAGAAGTGCTTTAAGCACAACTTCCGCAGCATATTATTAGTTTCAAACGCATCACGGAAGTGTTGCTTAGCTGTTAATATTCCTGGTAAGAAAGTTAAAACAAGCTGCTAGCTGGTCCATATGTGCTGTCACATCTCCAGAAATACTGCTGAACACAAAGAAGCAGAAAAAAGGTATGTCAAACGCTCCCAAACGGACAGGCTTTACACATCAGAAGGCATGCCAGGTGGAGTGAAAGCTGAAAAACCTTGAGATATGTTTAATCCATAAACTGTTTTTCCCCTCTCCTGGCAGCACATCTAAGATTCTTTCTAATCCAGCAACAGCACTTTACACTTTTTTATGTACTTTCTTCATAACTGCCTGCAAATAACTTACAAAAACTATATGAAACTTTTTTAAAAGTATTATACTTAATTCCTTATCGAGAAATCCATTAGTCTTCCAGTCCATTTTTCAGTGACACCAGGTCACAGCAGGGGGGGGCCTGTATTTTTACTTAAAATGTAAGGATTTAATTACTCTAAAACCACTTAGAAAATCTGAATAAGCACTCTAATAAAAATTAGAATAAACACAAGTCAAATTCAAGGGATAAACATCAGTCTCAAATCAATAAAGTGAGTTCCAAATTGGCACCTTCCCCTGCTGAACCCCAAAAATACCGTCTTCAGCAGAACAATCTTCACTCCTGTCACATTAAAAGCATCTGTGGATTATCTAATGATGGCTAAAGTCAAAGCATTACCCTATTCTCAAGTTACACAGACAGATATTTTTACAACGTAACTCAACTTCATTATGTTTAAAAGATAAGCCACTCTTTTCCTCAGAAGACCTGTGAGACGGGAATTCCTCCTGGCTTTTCTTTCTGAAAGGTTTTAATCCACTTACAAGAAGATTGGAGGACAACCCTTTCTATAAACCTCTCTGAAGCTCTTAATTCCCTGTTCTCTCCTCAGACCGTTAAATAAGGAAAACAAAACAAACTCTGGCAATTCAGTGTCTCCTGGGCCACCTTTCCTATTAAAGAAGCCATCTGACTGCAAACTGAGATGAACTTAAAAAAAAGTCCACACTGGATTTACTAAATCAGGGTATCCCTGCCTCTTTTCCTCCCTTACCCACATCAGTGTCCAACATGAATCAGACAGTGGAAAGATTTTATGTGAAGCACTTTCTCATTTTACATTTCTTTCTATCATGCTCTGGCTCTAATGAACATTCATCTAGAACCAACCTTGCATTATTTCAACCCAAGGAGATGAAAACGTACATCAATGGTTGTTAGATTTTTTATTTTTAAAAACCTCTCATGTATAATGGCAAGCATTAAAAATATTTTCAGTCATTTAATAACGACACTTTTTTATACAAATGCAAATAGTTTTATTTCGCTGCTGAGTAAAAAAGATCCAAAGAGGGTACTTCTCCTCATCAGAACTTACCCCTTTTTCTGAAAGATTCAGTGTTGGCAAGTGCAAAGCTCTGGTGTGGGAAGATTTCCAGTCAACTGGCATCACGTTACCATAATTATCAGTCAAAGCATTCCAAATCCTGGAGAGAGGAATAAAGGAACAAAAACGCAGACCTTAAAATAAGCAGCAGTTGATCAGCAATAAACATATTCTTAATGACCATATACCTCTATCAGTAACTATATCTTCCTCCCTAAATATTCATCTGCAAGTTATTCACAATATTTTTAATTTTGAAACTAAGAGAAAATGTTTTTTGCTAAACATATTTCCCTTTTTAAACAATGTACGCACAGAAGTGAAATAGAAGAATAAATGAAGAGACAGCTCTCATGCTAATTATATAACCATACTCAAAATCTTTTTTGGGGGTGGATGAGCCCTTCCTTTAACAAAATTTGAACCGAGCTATAAATTCCATTCCTAATGCTGTTTTCCTGCTGCACATTAGCATAAGGAATTAGACTGAGTAGCAAATTCTGAACCAGTTTTTTTTTTCTTTCCCTTTATGACAGAACAACAAACATACACAAATTATACTAAAACTTTGAGAGAATTTAGTTTTATCCAGAAGTACTCTTTCTGAGTTTAGCTCACCACTCTGTCAATCGTAGCTGTTTCTACAGAGGCAGTACCAGAGCCTTGCACACGCAGACCCACCCTGGTACACCAGTTCAGACTGTCAACAGAGCAGCTCTGCGAGCAGGCTGCTTCCTCATCGCCCAGCAAGCCCTGGCTTTCTGCTGTGGGTGGATGTTTGGAGTGGTTGCCCAGCTAAGGCTCAGAGGAGGTCAGAGGAATGGCTGAGCCAGACACAGAAGAGCAGATAGAGCCCCATCACTGCCCAACGTGACTCATGGTTCTCTGAACTTACCTCACTGTTTATACCATAGATATCTAGTCTCTTGCTGACAGGCTTTTTTTTTTTTTCATCTCTTAAAGGACGACATACAATTTTGTTACCTTAAAGTAAAACTGCAGTATTTTTAATGAAGATAAGCTGACTGAATTTACTATAAAATTAGAAGTATAAATATTTGTAAAATAATGTTTAAAAACTGGAAATCAGCATGAACCAGAAAAGCTTTATTGCTCAGGGGAAAACCCCCCACAATTATCACGGTTGCAGCTGAGATTTTGTTCTTCATTTGCTTTCTGCACTAACACTGACACAGCGGGCACTTTCCAAGACGCTAAACAAACACCACCCCCGGTCACTCCGAACTTCAGGACAGGTACCTCTCGTTAGCCCGGCGGGGTCAGAGGCTCAGGGATGCTCACACGCTTCCCTGGCCGTCACGGGAATAAAGCCGGAGGGCTCCACGTCAAACCCGCACCGCGGAGGCCGAACGTGCCCTCCTGCCCGGGCCCGGCCGCTCACAGCTGCAGCCCCGGGGGCGGGGAAAGGCTCCATTCCCGCAGCCCACAAGCCCTGCCGGGGCTCGCCAAGGCCCAGGGGCAGCGCTTTCTAGGACAGGGCTGTCAGGCCGCGCTGTCCACTCAGGCCGGGCCGGGCCCCCCGCTCCCCCCGGCCCGCACTCACTCGTCGTCCTGCAATGCGCTCTGCTCCGTGAGAGGCCGCAGCGGAACGCGGCTCTCGCCGCCGCCGCCGCCACCAGCCCGGGCCTGCGGCGGCTCGAAGCAGAGGGACAGCTTCGCCCCGAGATCCCCGCCGCCCCAGCCGCCCTTGTCGCGGGCGCTCTCGGGGCCGTTCCCTGCGGAGGGCTGGAATCCCGAAAAGTCCTGCCAGTCCCCCGGGTCCCGCTGCGAGGCCGCCGCCGCCGCC